>NC_080042.1:27151979-27508999 GCF_012489685.1 Lotus japonicus | reverse complement strand
GTCAGCCCGTCGGGGGGACCAGGTACGAGATGCTTGACCAAGACGACCCAGGTGCAATGGGTGGGTCGATTCCGGAGGGCCACCGTGCGACCTACACCGGTCGGATCATGGAGGACCGTGTCGACCGATTTGGACGCTTGACGGAGGGAGTGATGAGGAGGCACATAGTGAGCTTCAACCTGCCTCCAGGAGTACACTGTGGACCCGGCTTGGGAGTACCTCCACCGCCACCATCCCCTTCAGATGATGAGGACCCTTCTGAGGAGGTGCCAGTAGGTGGGGCTTCGACGGAGTCTAGTCCGTCTACTGCTGCTGCTGTCGTCGCGGATCTCGTTCCGGGCCCCGAGCCCGAGAGTCCAGTGCAGGAGCGCATTAGGGTGGACAGAGAGGGCAGTGTTGAGTACGTCGACCTAGTCGTCCTGGGATGCAGATTCGGATGGACGACCCGGCTAGCGTGTAGGATCGAGTGCTAGTGTGGGCTCCTCGGGTAGGGATAGTGTAGGAGTAGTGTCGATGCTCTGACCGTCATGCTTCCGTTTTTGGGGACAGGGTTAGTTTTTCCTACCGGTAGCTTTTGTGTGGTTTCCTATGGAGATCACAGAGAGCTGGTTGGATTTAGGGGGTCTTTTCTTAGGCCGCTGGGCCAACTTGCTCTCAGATTTTGTAGTTTAGTGTTGCGGACACAGTATCTTTATCTTGGACTGTACATATTGCCTTCGGGGCGTTACTCTTTTCTGTCACCCGTCACTGGAGGTTACTCGTGACGTGGTAGTGTTTAGCGAGGCATGTATATATAGTTGTATAGTAGTTCCTTTTATCTTTTGTTGGGAAGTTTTATTGCTTTCTGTCTTTAGTTATATTGTCGAAAAAAAAATAATTCACGTTTTTCCGCTTAAAGTATTTTCTTTTGGTTACTAAAGTGACGCCACCGAAATCGGGGTGTTACATTTGTGGTATCAGAGCTTGTCGAGTCCTTCGGGAGTCTTTGGGGAATAGGTCTTCTGTGCTAGGTTGTGTGACTCTGCAAAGAGTAAAAATTGATTGTCTGCCAAGCGATTTTTCGCTTAGAATTGTTTGAAGTTATTGCTTAATCATATTGTATAGTTATATTGGATGCTATCTTATGATGAGCACTAACTGTTTGTTAATTAGCAGAACATGGTGAACGCTAACCAACTAGCTGAGATGATGGCCACTATGGCCCAAGCTGTGACTGCACAGGCAAACGATAATGCTATGAGGCGTGCTGCTGAGGAGGCACGTGATCAGCACCAACGCCAGAGGGAAATAACTCTGGATCAGAATAAGGGATTAAATGATTTCAGGATACAAGATCCTCCTAAGTTCTCGGGGGGTACTGACCCGACAAAGCGGATCTCTGGATCCAGGAGATTGAAAAGATCTTCGGTGTATTGCAGACTGCTGAGGGGCCAAGGTGGGAATGGCAACCTTTCTACTGTTGGGTGATGCTGAGTACTGGTGGAGAGGCGCCAGAGGAATGATGGAAGCAAACAACTTGGAAGTGAACTGGGTTTCGTTTCGTGCTGCTTTTCTGGAAAAGTATTTTCCAGATAGTGCTCGGGACGAGCGTGAGTCGCAATTCCTGACACTTCGTCAGGGTAGCATGTCCATCCCGGAATATGCTGCCAAGCTGGAATCGTTGGCCAAGCACTTTCGATTCTTCCGCAATGGGGTCGATGAACCCTACATGTGCAAGCGCTTTGTGAATGGGCTGAGGCCCGATATTGAAGACTCGGTGAAACCGTTGGGAATCACTCGTTTTCAGACTTTGGTTGAGAAAGCCACTGAGGTGGAGATAATGAAGAACAGGAGACTGAACCGTGTTGGGACAGGAGGGCCGATGAGGTCGGGCTCTCAAAATTTTCAAGGCAGAGGGAGATTTCAGAGTAGGAGGCCGTATCAACGTCCTGCAGGTAGAGGGATTGCTTCAGGATCTTATAGGCCCACGGTGGGTACTGCTGGAGGTTCTGGAGGTCAGACTGTGAACAGGGAGATGACCTGTTACAGATGTGGGCAGCCTGGGCACTATGCCAATGCTTGTACTGACATGAGGCCCAAATGCTTTAACTGTAACAAGTTGGGGCATACTGCTGCTCAATGCAGAGCACCCAAGACAGAACCGGCTGTTAACACTGCTCGTGGGAAGCGTCCTGCTGCCAAGGCAAGAGTCTACACCATGGATGGTGAAGAAGCTGAAGGGGTTGATGGTCTGATCAGGGGAGATTGCGAGATTGACGGTAATCTCCTAACTGTACTTTTCGATTCCGGAGCAACGCACTCTTTTATCTCTAGGGAATGTGCTACTAGATTAAAACTTCCCGTTACTGCTTTGAGTTTCGATCTTATAGTTACCACACCTGCCAAAACTCTGCTTGCCGACACTGCATGCATGTATTGCCCAGTAACCTATAGAGATCGAGTTTACCATGCTAACCTAGTGTGCCTAACTCTCAAGAACCTAGATGTTATCCTAGGGATGGACTGGTTGTCCCACTACCATTGTCTTCTGGACTGTAGCCGAAAGAGAGTGGTATTTCCTGACTCGGACCTTTCCGAGTATCTATCCGCCAATCATATTAATGTCTCTCTGAATGAAGGATCTCAAGAGTATTCAGTTTTGTTGAGCTTGGAGAGTAAAGGGAATTCGGAAGTGAGTAATATTCCAGTTGTGAGGGACTTCGCGGATGTTTTTCCTGGCGATGTACCTGGTTTGCCGCCTGTACGCGACATTGAGTTTGCTATTGACATCGTACCGGGAACAGGACCGATTTCGATTGCACCATATCGGATGGCACCTGCGGAATTGGTGGAGTTGAAGTCTCAACTTGAGGATCTCCTGTCGAAGGGATTCATCCGACCAAGCGTTTCACCTTGGGGAGCACCCGTCTTATTGGTGAAAAAGAAGGATGGGAAATCTAGACTTTGTGTCGACTATCGACAACTGAACAAAGTAACCGTCAAGAATAGGTATCCGCTACCCAGAATTGATGATTTGATGGATCAACTACGAGGAGCTGCGATATTCTCAAAGATAGACCTGAAGTCGGGTTACCATCAGATCAGAGTAAAGACTGAGGATATCCAGAAGACGGCATTCCGGACTCGTTATGGACACTATGAGTACCTAGTGATGCCATTTGGGGTGACAAACGCACCTGCTATCTTCATGGATTACATGAACAGGACATTCCATCCGTTCTTGGATCGATTCGTCGTGGTGTTTATCGACGACATTCTGATCTACTCAAAGAACGCTGAAGATCATGAAGGGCACTTGCGTCAGGTTTTACAAGTGTTGAGAGAGACAAAGTTGTACGCCAACCCTTCTAAGTGTGAATTTTGGCTCGAAGAGGTAAAATTCTTGGGCCATGTGATCTCTAAAGAAGGTATAGCTGTGGATCCAGCAAAGGTAGAGACGGTGTTGTCATGGGAACGGCCAAAGACCGTGACTGAGATCAGGAGTTTTGTCGGTTTGGCGGGGTACTATCGTCGCTTCATTGAGAATTTCGCCAAGATCGTTGGACCCTTGACTCAACTTACGAGAAAGGATCAACCTTTTGCATGGACCGAAGCGTGCGAAACTAGCTTTCAGACAATGAAGGAACGTTTGACGACGTCACCTGTGCTCGTCTTACCGCAACCAGAGGAACCGTATGAAGTGTACTTTGATGCTTCGCATCAAGGGTTGGGATGTGTGCTGATGCAGCATCGGAAGGTGGTAGCTTATGCTTCACGACAACTGAAGACTCATGAGAAGAACTATCCGACTCATGACTTAGAACTTGCTGCCATTGTGTTTTCGTTGAAGATCTGGAGACATCACTTATATGGATGCAATTTCACCATATTTAGCGATCACAAGAGCTTGAAGTACTTGTTTGACCAGAAGGAGTTGAACATGAGACAACGACGTTGGATGGAGTTTCTCAAGGATTACGATTTTACCTTACAATACCATCCTGGAAAAGCTAATGTTGTTGCTGATGCATTGAGCAGGAAAATGCATATCTCGTCAATGATGGTGAAGGAGCTACAACTGCTGGAACAATTCCGAGATTTGAGTTTGGACGTAAGAGTATCCGAGGGAGAACTGAGGTTCGGGATGATCAGGATTACCAATGGATTGATGGAAGAAATCCGAGACCAACAGTTACAAGATGAATTTTTACTCGGAAAAAGGAATTTGGTAATTCAGGGTAAGGACCCGGAATTCAAGGTAGGAAGTGACAATATCCTACGGTGTAAGGGTAGAGTTTGCGTACCCAACAACCCTGACTTAAGGAGGTTGATACTGGACGAAGGTCACAAAAGTAAGCTGAGCATTCACCCTGGAATGAAAAAGATGCACCAGGACTTGAAGGTGAATTTTTGGTGGCCAGGAATGAAAAGACAAGTGGCAGAATATGTAGCTGCATGTTTAACCTGTCAAAAGGCGAAGGTGGAACATCAGAAATCTGCGGGTATGCTACAAAGCTTGGATGTACCTCAATGGAAATGGGATAGCATATCGATGGATTTTGTCGTGGCATTACCAAGAACTCAAAGAGGATATGACTCGATTTGGGTAATCGTGGATCGACTGACTAAGTCGGCTCATTTCATACCTGTGAGAACTACGTACAACGTGGATAAGCTATCAGAGATTTATATAGCTGAGATTGTGCGACTTCATGGAGTGCCAACAAGTATCGTTTCCGATAGAGACCCGAAGTTTACTTCACATCTGTGGGGAGCTCTTCATGAGGCTTTGGGAACGAGGCTGAGATTAAGCTCTGCTTATCATCCACAGACTGATGGGCAAACTGAGAGAACTATCCAATCATTGGAGGATTTGCTACGAGCTTGCGTGTTAGACAATAAGGGCAGTTGGGACACCCTATTGCCACTGATTGAATTCACATATAACAACAGTTTTCATACGACCATAGGTATGGCACCGTATGAGGCATTGTATGGCCGCAAGTGTAGAACACCTTTATGTTGGTATCAAGATGGAGAGAATTTGTTAGTAGGACCGGAACTTCTGCAACAGACAACTGAGAAGATTAAACAGATCAGGGAGAAGATGAAGGCTTCTCAGAGTAGACAGAAGAGCTATGCAGATCAAAGGCGCAGAACCCTGGAATTCGAAGAAGGAGATCATGTGTTCCTGCGAGTTACCCAGACTACAGGAGTTGGTCGAGCAATCAAGTCAAGAAAGCTGACGCCAAAGTTCATTGGACCTTATCAGATTACTCGTCGTGTAGGACCGGTAGCTTACCAGATCGCACTACCGCCTTTTCTATCAAACGTTCACGATGTATTCCATGTGTCACAACTGCGGAAGTATATTGCTGATCCGACGCACGTCATCGAGCTGGATGACATTGAGTTGAAGGATAACTTGTCTTTCGAGACACCGCCAATCAGCATTGGTGACACAAGGGTAAAGCAGTTGAGGGGTAAAGAGATCGAGTTAGTGAAGGTTATTTGGAACAAGGACACCGGCGATGCAACGTGGGAGCTGAAGGAAAAGATCAAGGAACAGTATCCAGAACTTTTTACTGACCCTTAAGTTTCGAGGTCGAAACTTTCTTTTTGGAGGGTAGTAATGTAAGGCCCAAGTTTTAACGCTTTGGATAAGTGAATAAAATAAAAGAGTTATTTGATTAAGATAAATTTGGGAAGGAAAGAGGTTCAGGAAAAGTCCAAGAATGTATCGAAAAACCGAAAGAGTTATAGCACGACTAACATACGCTTAATCCTAGGTCGAAGGTATTAGTGAATAGTTAATTTACGCTTTAGGACACGATGGAAACTAATTCCAAAAATCCTCAGAGAAATGTTAGAACTTCTCTTTTCCGTCCTTAAACAACCATTTCGATGCGAAATCCTGGAAAGTACGAACGTCAAATTCCAATTCTCGGAAGTTTGCCGAAACGGAATCCCTGATAGTTCGAAAAACCTAAGATCGACAGACGATGAAGACTTTTTCTATCCGGAAACTCAAATGAAGATTCCACCCGCGTTCTCCTACTTCTCTCATCATTCCTAATCTTTCTTCAGAAGGAAGTTTTCTCATCCGACGATCACTGCAAAAAGTAGTTTTTCGGGATAAACCGACTTACACCGACTTATGCCGATTTTGGATCTTTTGGTTTAATTCCAAGAATTCTATTTTGAGTTCTGGAATTCTGTCGCCAGAACCTATCTTAGAATGCGCAGAGGAACGCGCAGGAAAAATCGGAATCGCAAAAAAATCATTTTTCCGTTTTTTTCCAAAACCTATAAATAGCTTGAAAATTTGATTTTTTGAGAAAAAACCCATTTTCCCCCACCCCCAAAACCGCGAGTTCCTAGAGAGAGAGAGAGATTCGGATCTTCGTCGTTTCTTGCCCGTTTGCTTCACCGATCGTCACTAATCGAAGACCTCGAGGTAGGTAATCTATACTCTCCTTCGAATCGTCGTTTCTGTCCATTTCTCCTGCGACTTTCTGAGTTCAAAATTTTGAGGTTTTTGAAAAACTGTTCAAATCAGCTGATTTCAGCGTCTAAACTTCTTCCCTGCATGCTCCTGAGCGTGTTCTGCGGATTAGATTTTGTCAAATGTCGACGAAATGCCGCCGGGATCAATTTCTACCCTAAATACCCATTTTTCGGCAAAGTCGCAACCTTTACGCTCTAATCTATCGACTTGGCTTAGTGCTAGTAGGATTTGTCGTCATAAACGTCGTTGTGGACGTCCCCATCCAATTTGTTTTTCAAAAATCCAATTTTGAAATTCTGAGCTAAAAATAATGACCAAACTGCCCCTATATCAGTTTTCGATCCGAAAATTTTTCCGAGCCTAGAACCGTCTTAGTTACGGCTTATGTTAACCTAGGAACCAAGTTTGATCGAAGAAAAATCGACCCTCCCAATTAAGGAAAGTGGCCGAGAGCTATATCAAGGGGGGAGGAGAATCCGATTTTTCGAAAAACTTGTCTTAACGCGTTAGATTGTCGTACCAAGGAGGTAGTAGTGTACTGTGTAACCCTAGGACTCTTTGATTGCTGAGTTTCTGACTCTTGGTGTTGATTTCTGTGATTTTTGCTTAAGGTTCGTTTGAGGAGATTCCAAGAAATCAAGGAGAAGAGTTTGGAGAACATATTGAGGAAGAAGCTGGAAGACCCACCGGTGAGGGCTACTCTCTGAATTACTAGATAATGCTTTAGGTGTCGACAAGTTCGACTTGATCTATGTGTTATGCACTTAATTGCTAAATGTCTGAATTGTTCTCTGAGGCTTCGGCCGACCTTGTTGAGTATTTGAGGCCATGATATTGTGTGCTAAATGATTCACATGCTATGTGCTACATGGTTAACTTAGGATGTGTTGGAATATGCTGTTTATGCTTTTGACTGAGCTGTTTTATTTATGCTATTCCACTTGTACCTGAGATTCTGAAGAGTGAGGTTTACGGGCAGGTCATGCCGAATTTTTATGAGATTTTGAGAGAGTTTTAAAAGGACGAACGGAGTTCGGACCTTGTCATGCTCCAATGGATCGAGACCTTCTCAGGGAATTACTTGGGTTTATGGGAACTTTGAAACTCATAGGAAATACGATAAGACTAAAAAGAGCTATTTTTATAAAGAAAATTCATAAGATATTAAACAACCTCTAAACCTTTAAATAAAGATAACAATCTCGGATGCAAGCTTTGGATTGAAGTTTAGTTTTGGAAAACGAGAAGTGTCGTCGGATCCAAGTGTTGAGAAGATTTCGAGTTCTGGGTATGTTGATACTCATTCGCTCTGGGAGCAGTTTGTTTAGCCATCCAAGGGATGAGCCGAGAAGCTTCACGGAGGTGTGAGACCTTGTGAATGCGTGATACTCCACTGAGGCGTGAGACCTTGTGGAAAGCATGGATCTTCACTGAGGCGTGAGACCTCGTGAACAGCATGAAACTTCATTGAAGCGTGAGACTTCGTGCAAGTGTGTAAATTCACTGAGGCGTGAGACCTTGTGAGAGCATAAAACTTCACTGAAGCGTGAGACCTTGTGAAAGCATAAAACTTCACTGAAGCGTGAGACTTTGTGAATGTGTGAGACTCCACAGAAGCGAGAGACTTCGTGAGAGCATTGATGACTCGAAGAGTTGTCGTGAGTGGTTGCACTCTTTTGTTTATGATTAATTGTATTTTGTCGCAGAATCGACATTTACCTTAGGGTATTCTTTTAGAGACTTTAAGTTATCTAGAACACGTGGCGACGTGTCGGGTGAGGTCGGAGACGTTGTTTGGCTAATCACTTGCATTCATGCACTCATTTTGAGGTTAATACACGGCGTGATACCGGACCTCGGTGGATTCCAAAATGGTCATAAGACCCGGATTTCCATATTTAGGACACTACGGTGGTCCTCAGTAGCAGACGGAATGGCAGACCTACGGGTTCACTGCTGATCTGACTACTTTTGTGTGGTGTAAGAGACACGCGAGCAGGAAGGTACCCACCGTGGCTGGTGTTAGGGCCGCCTCGTTGATGTCCATCCTTCTTCCGGAATGCATTTTGTTACCCAGCATTGCATTTCATGCAACATACATGCTGACTTAGTTGCTGAGTGTGATTGGTAACTGTTTATCCTATTTTTGAGGCATGCTACTTGTTTTTATGGCTCTTTATATTCATTGTGATACATGCAACCCTAGGAAGCTATCCCAAAACTCATAAGCCTGAGAGGCGAGTATTTATTATCCTATAAATATATCTGGTTTTATTAATTATATAATTCTTTGGAGTTGACCCTCGCGTCTGCTGTGTGTGTTTGGGCGGACTACGCCATTTGTCAGATGAGTATGGGGGATTGGTTTACCATGGTCAGCCCGTCGGGGGGGACCAGGTACGAGATGCTTGACCAAGACGACCCAGGTGCATGGGTGGTCGATTCCGAGGGCCACCGTGCGACCTACACCGGTCGGATCATGGAGGACCGTGTCGACCGATTTGGACGCTTGACGGAGGGAGTGATGAGGAGGCACATAGTGAGCTTCAACCTGCCTCCAGGAGTACACTGTGGACCCGGCTTGGGAGTACCTCCACCGCCACCATCCCCTTCAGATGATGAGGACCCTTCTGAGGAGGTGCCAGTAGGTGGGGCTTCGACGGAGTCTAGTCCGTCTACTGCTGCTGTTGTCGTCGCGGATCTCGTTCCGGGCCCCGAGCCCGAGAGTCCAGTGCAGGAGCGCATTAGGGTGGACAGAGAGGGCAGTGTTGAGTACGTCGACCTAGTCGTCCTGGATGCAGATTCGGATGACGACCGCGCTAGCGTGTAGGATCGAGTGCTAGTGTGGGCTCCTCGGGTAGGGATAGTGTAGGAGTAGTGTCGATGCTCTGACCGTCATGCTTCCGTTTTTGGGGACAGGGTAGTTTTCCTACCGGTAGCTTTTGTGTGGTTTCCTATGGAGATCACAGAGAGCTGGTTGGATTTAGGGGGTCTTTTCTTAGGCCGCTGGGCCAACTTGCTCTCAGATTTTGTAGTTTAGTGTTGCGGACACAGTATCTTTATCTTGGACTGTACATATTGCCTTCGGGCGTTACTCTTTTCTGTCACCCGTCACTGGAGGTTACTCGTGACGTGGTAGTGTTTAGCGAGGCATGTATATATAGTTGTATAGTAGTTCCTTTTATCTTTTGTTGGGAAGTTTTATTGCTTTCTGTCTTTAGTTATATTGTCGAAAAAAAAATAATTCACGTTTTTCCGCTTAAAGTATTTTCTTTTGGTTACTAAAGTGACGCCACCGAAATCGGGGTGTTACATCTGCAGAGCGATTTTCGCTCTAATTGTTTGCGTTACTACTTAATCGGATTGAGTGGGTTGTCTAGTGCTACCTTATGGTTAGTACTAATCGGACGTCTGACGAGATATAGGATGGTGGACCTTAACCGGATGGCGGAGGCAATAGCTACACTGATCGAGGCAATGATGAACCAGGCTGCGGAAGACGCTTATATGCGCGCTGAAGAGGCTGCACGTGAGCATCACTAACGACTGATGGCGACGGCGATGTATCAACAAAGAGGAATGAACCGAACAGGAGCTGGGGGACCAATGAGGTCAGGTTCCTAAGGCTACAACAGAAGGGAGAGTTACTATCAGTGGGGACCGTATCAGCGTCCCGAGAGAAGAGACCTTATCTCAAGAGCGTACGAACCAACGACTGCTGATACTGGAGGGAAGCCAGTTGGTGACAAAGGTGTGACATGTTTTGGATGCGGAAAGTTTGGGCATTTTGCTAACAAGTGCTCAGTGATTGGACGGAGATGCTTCAAGTGTAACCGAGAGGGGCATCTAGCTGTGAACTGCAAGACACTTCAGGGGGGGACGTCTGACAATAAGATGAAAGGGAGTGATGCTACCGGAGGGACAGGAAACAAGACTTCGGGAAGAACAGTGGCGTGTTACAGGTGCAGGGAAGTAGGGCACTATGCCATTAAGTGCAAGATCAAGGGAAAACTATGCTTTAATTGCAACCAACCGGGACATTTCTCCAGAGATTGTAAGGCACCCAAGGGCGAATCATCTGGGAATGTTGGGAAAGGAAAACGACTTGCTACAGAGGGAAGGATTCATACCAAGGAGGGGGCAAGAGCTGAGGTGTTGAACGAGGAAGAATGTGGGAACGATGGTAATATTTTAACTGTTCTCGTATTCTAGAATAACTTACTCTTTTATCTTCAAAGCGAGTGTGACGCGCCTAACTTGTATTTACTACTTGGACTATGATCTTATGATTACTACCCCTAGTAGGACCTTATTCGAAGTTGCTCGTGTTTTAACTATAGAAGTTACACGAGGTTGGGAATAGCACACTAAGTCTAGAAAGTAGTCTTCCATCGATGCGATTATGAGGAAGCTAGTAGCTGAAGAACGAATCTTAGGGAGATTCCGTATGGGTAGTATACGTGTCATGTTGAGGGTGTGTAGTTCCGTAGCGGGATCATTAAAGGATTTAGTATCAGGATATTTGTGACTACTGGAGGATAGGAACTCATTGACTGTTCCAGTGGGTTTTTCTAAATTTCCACCTTCGATGTATTAGGCCTGATCAACCTAATATTGAGGGGGTGATATTCGGAATCACAGTTGGTTATGGACTTTGATAGAAGGATGCGTAAGATGAATTTGAATTGATCGAGGATTAGTCGGATTTGGGAGGAAAGTTCGTGTTAAGCATTTGATTGTAAAAGATTAAGATTTAAATCTGTGGAAGTCGATGAGTGTCGTATAGACATTGATTGGTTAGTTCGTGTGATTACTCCAAGTAGAGGTAGAATAAGTCAAGAGATTTAATGCTGGAAAAGTATTAAGTAGTTTCTCGGAAGTTATGAAGTCATAGGTTATGGGATTACTGAGTGGAATTGTTAGAGACTAAATAAGTTGGATTTAATCAGGTTTTAGATGATAGCTTGATGGTAGCAAGATTGAGAAGAATTAACTCTGAACTAGATTGTTATAGTCGAGTTCGAGGAATAAGTCTTGCTAAGCGTTTGATTAATATGTGGAGACATTATAATCTTAAGAGATGAATTTTCATTTGAAAAGTGTTGAATTAATGATTAAGTTGGAGAAAGAAAGTTTTAGCATAAGTTGAATACTTGAGGTTGTTGATATGGATTCCAAAGAAATATGCTAAGATTACTAAGTGAGATTTACTAAGTTGGATTGAAATCTTAGGGTTAAGATTGATCTTGAGAGGCGGGAATCGCGTACGAGTAGGAGATCTTATGGTTGTAGGTGTGACAATAGGAGTTGAATCTTAGAAGATTGAAGACCTGTAGGTGAGTTTCGGATTAAGACCATTGAGGTGTAGTATAAGAGAGATCTTGAAGTAAAGGAATTCTGGGTTGTGTGGAGTGTTAAGGTCGGTGATCGATTGATGTCGATTATGAGGTTGCGGACATAATGAACATGTGATAAGATTTGAATGATGTTAGCCTAATAAGTTATGATTATGGATAGCAGGATTAAGTGGTGAGTGTGGAAGCATGACGACACTTATCAGGAACGGATATTCATTTAAGAAGTATTGAAGGATTAAAGGTCATTAGAGGACCAAACTTGGTGAAGGTTTAGGTTTTAAATCTATGAATGTCTGTCTAAGGTGTGTAAGACTCGAAGTTTGTCAGAATTTGATTGAGAGATTAAGAAGTTGATTGATGAGATGGTGATTGAGTCACAAAAAGGAAGGTGTTAGTATTATGATGAATACCTGAGGTTGTTATATTTTGACAAGTTTCTTAGAGCCTAAGAGTGAATGAAACTTTGTTATAGATTTTGATGGTGCATATTACGGGTAACAAGTGAATTTTACTAAAGTTGAATGAGAATCCTAGGGCTAAGGTTGACCTAGTGAGCTGAGATTCCTGTACACATAAGAGATTTGGTGGTGTTAGCGGTTACGATAAGAGTTAAATCTCATAATGTTGAAGGATCGGATGATAAGATGGCTAGTTAAGTCCCTTGAGGTATAGTTATGATTTAATCTTCTAGAGGATAAGTCTCGATTTGTGCGAAGTGTTAGGGATTTCGGTAAGTGTAAATAGGTTTGAGTGAGGGAAGTTTTGAGGAAGAAGACGATAATAATGGATTGTTAGATATTAAGAGGAGGATTATCTTATAAGTTGTTGATAAATTGATGTTGAAGGGGATAAGATTAGTGAAGGACAAGAAATAAGGACATAAGTTGAGTTCTAAATTCGAATAGTGACTAAGTAGAAGTTTGATTTCTTGGTGTTTGTAAAGATAGTTACGAAGTTGGAGGTGTTCGAATGGACAAGCAGTTTCCAAGCGGATGAATCGTCTAGGAGTTATCGAACGGACAAGTGGAGTTTTGGACTGTAGATGAAGATCACGAGGACGAGTTGAGTATTTACTTTGAGATGACAGAGAGGCACCGAGTTTAAGAAGAATTTCGGACGACCGAAAGTAAAGAAGTAAGTGGCTAAGATTGTGCGACTGCACGGAATGCCAACCGGTATCATTTCAAGCAGAGATCCGACGCAAGTGATCGAGCCAGACGACATGAAGTTGAATGATGGTTTGTCTTTTGAGACACCGACAGTTAGCAGTGGGGATAGAAGAGTGAAACAGTTAAGGGGAAAACAGCTTGCTTAAGTAAAGGTTATGAGGAACAATGACACGGGCAATGCTACATGGGAATTGGAAGATAAGATCAAGGAACTGTATCCCGTACTTTTCGCAGAACTCTGAGTTTCGAGGACGAAACATTCTTTTTGGAGGGGAGTATTGTAAGACCTGGATTTTCAGAACAAGCTAATTTCCGACTCACGCGTAGAATCAGTGTAAGCGTGACAGGAGTTTGATATTTGGGAAAGATTAATGAAGAAGAAAGTCCAGGAATTGCTTGAGGAATGTTGCGTAGTCGTTTTCGGAGTTAGTGCGAGTCGTTTGCACACCTGCCTTATGGCGAGCGTGTCCAGTATAGGCTATATCGCTTTTAGAGCAACGTTTTAAGTGAGATTTCGAACTCTTGGAAAATTTAAAGATTCTCTTTATTTTTCCTTCGACCAGCGTTTCATTTCGGAACTCTGGACTGTACGCATGATAGGTTTCACTTTTCGGAAGTCCGACGACGCTTATTTCTTTGCTCCGAAACCCTAGATTCGAGCGATGGATGAAGACTTTTTCTATTCGGGACTTCTAACGAAGATTCCGTCCGCGATGCCAAATTTGTTTCGACATTTACAATCTTTCTCCAGTACAAAGTTTTGTCGTTTGAGCATCACAGCAAAAAGTAGTTTTTGGGGACAGATTAACTTACACCGCCTTTGGGATTTTGGATATCATTTTTCCCAAATCATAGATATTTGTTTGGAGTTCTGGAATTCTGACGCCAGAATCTCTCTTAGAATTTCTCGGTGAACGTGCTGCAAAAATCAGAATCGCGAAATTTTCATTTTCCCGCGATTTCACCCGCCTATAAATAGCTCGAAAAAGCAAAATCTCTCCATTCCACACCCATTAGAGCCGCGAGTTTGAGGAGCTTGGGGGGAGAAGAGTTTTTCGCGAAAACTTGACCAATCTTCGTGCAGTTCGTCCCTACTTCTAGGTATCGAGGTAACTAGCATGAATCCTACCTCTGATTACTGTTTCTGTTGCGTTTCTGAAGTCGTTTCTGTGCCCACAGTTTTGAACTTTTTCTAAAATTGTCCGATTTCTTCGATTTCTTGGTTGGGTTATGTTCTCTAGGTTCCCAAGAGCCTAAAACCTCTGTCAGTAATCGCCGATTGTGATCGAGCTGTCCAGGATCTGAAAAACTGATTCAAAACCCTTTTTGTCTCACATTTCGAAACTTTATTGTCGAAAAGTCATAATCTGACTTCGTGCCTTTAGGATTTGTTGTCACGGATGTCGTTAGGATCATTGCTGTCAAATTTGTTTTCAGAACTGATAACTTTGAGGTTTTGAGCTTTTATTTTGGACCAAAATGCCCCTGGATAGCCGTATTTCGACCCGATTGTCCGAAAATTGTTCCGACAGTTTCTTTGCCCTAGTTTTACCCTAAAACTACCTTGTAAACAGATTTGGTCAAAGAAAAAGAGCCGAAGCCCTTTTTCCTTAATGGCCGCGGGCTATTCCTCTAGGGGGGGGAGTTTTTCGTTTTCGAAAACTTGTCTCTTCGTACCCGATGGTCGTATTCTGAAGCTTTAATGCTTTTTCTATCGTTTATGTATTGGATTGCGATCGAACTTATCGATTTTGTTTGGATTCTGCTTTGTTTTTCTCTGAGGTTCAGTTGAAGGAACTTTGGGAGTTTCAGAGCATTTGTGTGAAGGAGATTTTGATTACGAGGCTGGAGCAGCTCGAGGTTAGGGAAACTTACTATATTAGCTATGATTGCATGATAGGCGTCGATAAATTCCACTTATGCTTTATCTGATGTTGTTTATGATGATGAGTTGATGTTATGATGCTTTTCCATAACTTGTGATGTTGTGCTTTTGTTGGATTGTGCGTTTTGACGCAGTTTCGGAGTGGAGATTCATTGATCTGGAGATCTTTGATATTTCGGGTTGGATGAACAACCCTAGGCAAGTTCAAATGTGGGGTTTGAGACTTAGCCATTTGTTGGGATTCGTTTGAATACTTAGACTTTCCCCGGGAAACTTCTTTTGGAGGGTTTTTGGAAAACTTAGAATGATTAGAATTTCGAAAACTAGAGACTTTGGGAGACCTAGACTTTGAGAAATAAACTCATAACCTGACTAATGTGAATTGAAATTATTTTTATTAACGAATAATCATAGGAGAAACTAAAGGGGAAAATATTTATGAAAGACGGGGAAAAGTCGACTTTGTTGTGGGTTTGGAGAGTTATTGGAATTGGGAAAGCCACTAAGGTGAGCTATGGTGTTGATTGAAAGTCACCGAGTACCCTAGTACTCTTGGGAGTGTTGTTCGAGTCGTGCTGTATTGACAGGCACAGACTCTGGGCTTTGTTGTGGGTTTTGTGGTGGGAGTTGTGTTGTATTGACAGACACTAACTCCGAGTCGTGTTGTATTGACCGACACTGACTCTGGCTTTGATTTTGGGTTTTGTGGTGGGAGTTGTGTTGTATTGACCGACACTAACTCCGATTTGTGTTGTATTGACCGACACTAACTCTCGGGTTGTTGAGATTGGGTTGTGAGCTAAACACTTTCGTCGTAAGGACGATTCGTTGTTTGGCCAACCATATTGCATCAATCGGGTGAATAACGGGAATGGTTCACCTGTGCATATCATGGTGAATAACGGGAATGGTTCACCTTGCATTTATGATGAATAACGGGAATGGTTCATCATATGGTGAATAACGGGAATGGTTCACCAAGGATGAATAACGGGAATGGTTCATCCATAGTGAAGAACGGGAATGCTTCACTTGTGGCGAACGGGAGCGCGTCACAAATCCGGATCATATTGTGCATTTCACGCATACATTCATTCTGACTTGAATTGTGTGTTGTTTGTTCATTGAAGCATTGTTAGAGCCATAACATGCTAGGATTGTTTATATATGTATATATATCAACATATATCTATACCCCCTATCACATGTTGAGTGTATACCTACTTATTTCCGTGAGTTGACCCTAGCGCCTTGGCTTTGGTTGCATGTTTGTGTTTGGGCGGTCGGCCTGCTGCCAGATGTCGATGGCCGACTGGTGTTCGATGGTCTCTCCTTCGGGGGGGATCAGGTATGAGATTGTGGATCGTGCTGCCCCCACCGCTTGGGTGATCTATCTTGTGGGTCATCGGGCGACGTACCGGGGAAGGGTCATGGAGGACCGAACTGACGAGCGTGAACATCTGACGAAAGGAGTTCTACGACGCATGGAGCTGAGCTTCAACTTGCCAACTTCAGTTCGCAGTGGACTTGGTACTTGGAGGGTAGGTTTAGGCAGGAGTCATATCTTGTGTAGAGCTCTGATTCGTTTTGCTTTTGGGACAGGGTAGGTTCCCGACGCATGACTTTTTGTGTGATTCTCTTACTGAGGAATCACAGTGAGTCAGTCGGACCATAGGGGTCTTTGCTTAGGCCATTTTGTGGCCGACTTTCTCCTTGTGGATTGTGATTATAACTTTCTCACTCACACTTCTGGATCTGTAACTATTTGCCTACGGGCACACTACTTTGGAGTCACTGCGAGTGCGCGTGACGTGGGAGTGCAGCTGAGGCTGTACATGTTTATATTTGATGTATATTGGTTAGTTTAGTGGTTGGGTTATGTCTTTACTTTCTATTGCTTTATTTAAAAGGAATCAAACGAAAAAAAAAAAATTAAATTACCTGTTTTCCGCGTAGAGTTTATTTTTGGTTACTAAGGTGACACCCAGAAATCGGGGTGTTACAAGAAACAAAAGGAAACTACTTCCAGAGGGCTGTCCACATTTAGCCCGCCTGCGCAGAAGGAAGAAGAGAGGGGAGAAGGGGCGGAGTTCAAGGCAGAAAAAGGGAAATTCGCCGGCAAACTGAGGCTGTGGGAAAGAGAGAGGCAGAAGGAAGGGATAGTCAGTGGCAGTGTTGTCAGGATAAGAGGAAATGCGAACAACTAGACGATAGGAGTGAGAGGCCAACGAAGTCAGCCCGGTGCACTGAGCAGGGCAACGAGGATAGAATACTGGGTACGATACTCTGATCGAGGGAATGGTCACAAAGCGGGGATATGGCGAGGAAGCAACCAAAAAGCTTGGACTAAAAATAAAGATGCACTCTTTTTCTCCAACAAGGGAGTTTTTTAACGAGGCATCCCTCGATGTAAAAATTTATACAAATCAAATACAAAAGGATATTCTCAACAATACTCCTAAATATTAAACTGAGACGGCAGCCTGGTGGGAAAAATTCCCTGAAGGTGGCGATCCTAACACGACCTTGATGTCTGGGGATCGCTCCGGAAAGTCCGGCGCTGATCGTAGCCCCTGCTGGCGACGTGTGCGGATAAGCTTCTTGTCCAAAGAACCTCCCCGGAATATGGGCGAGTCAAGTCTTCTCGAAACGCGGGCGAGCATTTTAACTAGGCTGAAAGTCTCGGGCAACCTATATGGCCATTGGGCCCCGAGCAACTATAAGACCCCAATTAATAAGGCTGGAAGGGCCACACCTGCTCTTACAAGAAATATGCGTGTGAACAAAAGCCTCGGTCCAATACCGAGCGAAAGTCCTAGTTATACATGGCACACTCTCAAAGCTTTAGGCACTGAAAACACGTGCTACACGACGAGGAAACGAAAGGCGGGATTCATGGTGAAACCGCCCGTAATCGCGGCGGCCCGATCGCCTCGTCCAATTACGGCGATCAAGCCCGGGCGGCCCGCTCGCTCTGCCCATTTATCTATTCACCCGTTTTCATTTTTCCGTTCATTATTTACCTGCTCGCATTCATATTAACATACATCTAGAGGCATTTATAAAAAAAAATTCTTTTATTCATATCATTCTTATTACATCTTAAAACGGATGATTTTTTCTCATAATCCTACAAGCTCTTGGCGATGCCGCTTGTACTCCAACTAGATCAAACTATGATGAACCTCCTGCCTCTCGGGACTCTCCACCGTAGCCTTCAGTGAAGCCTCCACCGCTCGAATATCGGCATAATTGTCTAGCTCCTGCTGGAACAAATCTTGGAGCTCCTCCACAAATACGAGGAACCCTCTGAGTTCGTTGTCCATCTCGGGGCTTAGACCTATGCCCAACAACCGATTGGTCAGTTGGTAGATGCTAGGATCTTCTGGATGCCTAACGTTGATATAGAGGTCCTCATCAAAAGCATTCTTCCTCAGCTCGCTAATACAACTTTCGAAGGATGTCATTGTGATGTTTGAATTAGAAAACAGATGAGACGTGAAGACTGTTATGAGTTAACGACCACTTATACACTAAGTTCAGTCTCCAGGAGTTATTGCCAAAGCGGTTTCTCGAGGAGTTTTTCCTTGGAAAATGATGCAACTCGCAATAAAGTCATAAGTATTCCTGGCCGGTGGTCAATGATAACCCTCCGTTGGAATCTGGGGAAGAGGCGTTTAAGGTGCAAGGGTTAGGACTCTATAGGAAGGACGACTCGCATGGTTCACAGCTTAGGACTCTGCAATGCAAATGCCCAAAGCTCGTGGCAGGAACGGCGTCGGCGGAGAAGGAAGGCTTAAGCAAAAAGAAAAAAAAAACGTAGCAAGGCAGAACACAAACGGAACCTTGAATTTGCATTAAAAGATAAACAAGAAAATAGATCACGTTTACAAGATCGACCTAAAAACTGCTAACATTCTTCGTTTCCCTCTACATCTTCTTCATTCAGGAAACGCTCGGTGACAAAGCCTGGGGGATCGTCGATACCAACCAACCCAGTGAGAGTAACCTTCTTGAATGCTCCTATTTGGTAAAGATCGATCTGGGGATAGAGGTGCTGGACTTGGGTTTTGGCAAGGAAAAAGCCACGGCCGCGCTAAAAACGGCGGAAGCAGCGGCGTCTGACCTCATTCTTTCCTCTAAGGCCTTCACGTCGAGCTGAGCTTGTGTCTTCATCGTGGGTAAAGCTTCATCCTTCTTCGCCAGTTCAACACGAAGGTGTTCGATTTCAGTCTCCATTGAAGAACGGGCTTGATCCTTGGAGGCCACCAGATCCACTTTTGCTTCAGATTCCTCCTGAGCCTCATGCTGAAGCTTCGCAAGGGCCTTCTCCAAATCAGAGATTCTTCTGTCTCGGAATTCCATGCCGACCTCAGCACGACTAGTTTGTTCGGCCAACTCTTTGGCAAACGAAATTTCTTTGGCATTTAGTTGGGCGAGGAACGCCTTGCGCTCCTCAACAAATCCAGCGTTGAGGGCGTGGAGGCGCGCCACCTCTGATCGCAACACCTCGGCATCCTGGGCGGACCGCTTATAATGATGAAAAGCGTGGAGTCCGTCGCCAATGCGCCTTCTTAAACCCTGTCCAAGCCTTGCTGCTTGACGACTTGATCCATCCTCGCAATTTGCGCTGACGTCAGCGACAGAGAATATGGAGGCTCTCGATTTGCAAAGCCCTACGGCGGGGCGGGGCTATGACTGGGCGATGAAGCGCTAGCAGATGGCATTGAGTTTTGACTAGGAGGTGGTAGGGTAACTTTCGCACTGGAGGGGGGATTGTCGACGGAACTGCCCCGGTCGCGAGGCGAGGAAACCAGAGCCACCAGTGAATGCTCGTCGGGATGGTTCGACTTGGGAGTCTCCTCAGACTCATAAAAAGCTGCGGAGATGACAGGAGCTCTTTCCCCGCCAGAAGACGATGAAGCAGCCACGAAGTGCGGTCTCTTTGGGGAAGGGCGGGGGGCCTCCTCGTCGAGAGGCCTCTTCCCACTCACTTTAGACAAGGATGTTTTGTCGCCCTTCAAGTTAATTCAGGGGGGAACGAGACGTTTCCTTTCTTCTCAAAGGTGGTCAGAAGGCCCTAGTTGACTTGACGTATTTTTCCTGAAGCAAAGAGCGGCGAGGGTAAGCTAGCAGAACGCGGGAAAGACGAGGTAAGTAGTGAGAAAGAATTTACCGATTACACGAGTGCAGTCTAAAATCGGGAGTCTAGCTAGGAAGCTGATGACAGCTTTATCCTCAAGGGTAAAGGAATCTTCAGGTGGGTCAATTACTTGGAGCACCTCTTGGGTCCAGTAGAGGGGGAATCGGGCGGTGCCGTCCCTATGGGTAAAAACCTCAGGATACTCACGGGACACCACGACCCTAAAGAACTTCCGAGTCAAATCGACGGTAATGTTGGGCCAAAAAGGGTTGAAGCGCTGACGTCCGGGTCTAGCTTCCAGGGAAACCCAGTTACGTGGTGGCGACGGCTGGGCGGACACGCAATAGAAATAGAAGAAGTGGGAGGGTTCAGGCTCTTGCTGAATCACGTCGCACAGGATTTCAAAGCATTGTAGGAAAGCCCAACTGTTAGGGTGACGTTTGTTGGGAGCGACATAGATGCTATGAAGCACATAGCATATGAAGGGGGAAAAGGGAAACCTAATTCCCAAACTGGTGAACATGTATCCATACGCATAGAAGAAGTGGGGAACACCCACGTTGTTGTCATGGGGACGAAGCCAAGGACGTTCGGCGGTTGTGCACACGCCGTAAAGCATAAGGTTGTCAAGGGGTTTCTCATGACAAAACCCACCGGATTCTGAAGAAATTTCGCAAATGGATGACCACTGATCCAAGCTAGATGGTTGGTTGGGCATCGTCCCGGCGGGCAGAGCCCTAACAGCGGGGACCGGCAAGGATTCCGAGGTTCTCGTTCGGAAGGCAACGATGTCCTTTTCTTCAAGCGGAGCTCCCCCTGTGAGGGGCAGTTGAACAGGAGGAACGCACCATAAGGGGGTGGCGATAGTGACGTCGCGTTTGGAGTTTTTGTTACGGCGCTTCGGTGTCATCACGAAAAGGGGTATAAGAAGTAAGGGTCACTTTAATGTTGTGGAGATCTGCCGGAAGGAAGGGCGGCGCGTGAGAAGCTATGAAAGTAAAAATAGTTGTTTGCAGAGGGAGATTCGCACGTCGTAGATCAAGGGATAAGTGAAACAGCGTCTTTATAAGCAAAAGGTAATGATTAAGGGAAACGTGTGAAGGAACGTTGAGGGCAGTTGTTGAAAAATGTGGAGGAAAGGTGGAAGATCGTGCCCCGTAACAACGGGAGGAATGATTGCAGTTGCGGGATTTCGGGAAGTGGGAATGACCCAGTAAGGGGAAATTGCAAACGGCTAAAGATAGTTGGCCCAGGATCCAAAACTGACAGACTTTTTGAGGATTCGAGGGGACGTTTCAGGGAAGCAGTTAAGATTTTGCCAACCTAAGCTGCAACGTGTTGAAGGCCCTGAGCGCATCAAGGTCTCAGGATTTAGGACACATGCGTGGCCGCGACGGGGCGAGCAAATCAAGTGTCATCGCCATAAGCTTGCTTGTGGACTCAAGCTGCCAAGGGAGCGTGACGAGGCGTGCAAAAATCTTTAAATTTTAAGCTTGAAAATACCAAGCCATGTTGGCAATTGCTCTTTATTTCTGTACCTTATTTTTTAGCACTAGTTAGCTTCTTATGGCCATCGCCTCGTTTCTTCTTTTTTAAAGACACACTTAGCTCTCATGCTTCGATGATACGCCCCAAGTTGATGCAAGGGCTGCAATGGATCGTCTAGGATTGATCTTGGATGATGAGAACTCTGAAATGTGAGAAAGAAGAAGAAGAATTTCGTGATGGAAGGGAAATGGACAGAAAAGAGGGGAAGTTTTAGTGAAATGGAAGATGAAGACTTCACACAAAGGTGGTGACAAACCCTTGATAAGCCTAATTCTTGAATCACTCAAGAACTATGAGAATCACTCTCACAAATCTGAATCACTCAGAAAAGAAAATACTAATTCATTCATAATCTGTCTATTACATTGAAGGAGTGGTCCTTATAAAGAAGAAGGAAATTCAGCCTAGTTACAAAAAAATGATGAGGTGTAATTTCTCTAGAAGAATCCTAGGCTAGGAGTTACAAATTAAAAGAGGAAGATAGTGATATGCTTCAGCCCTGAACGTGTTTTTAGTGGCTGATTGCTTCATGTAACTCCCTTTCTTGATTGTTATTCTGACCAGGGAATATAGCATTCAATGCTCTTTATGAACTTAATTTCCCTTTCTTTGTAACTCCATTCTTGGCTTTGAAAGCTCTTCAATCCTTTGACTTTGCTGATGTAACTCCTCCATTCAGAACTTATTGAAATTCAAACACATTCAAAGAGTTTTAAGAAAGGAATGGATCCCTCCCTTTAAGCCCTTCATGCGCCACATGCAAACACACACCACTTGAAGTGGATTAAACACACTAAAATAAAATTCAGCAACATAATGCATTTGGATCCAACTTATTCAATTGGTCCTTTGCATTTTTATTGAAATAAAATAAAACAGAACATCACATGGCAGCCCCTATGCGTGGGCTGGCTCTTCTTCTTGGGCCTGAATGATCATCATGATTTTTGGTTCCATCTCTTCTACCACTTTGTCTTCAAGAATGGTTGCCACTACTTGCTGAAGAGTCTCTTTGGCCTTTTTAGCTCTAGCCCTTGTCATTGGTCCTCCAAGTCCTTTTAGGGCTCCATGACCCTTGTCCTTGTCCTTGTCCTCATCATTCCCTCCCTCTTGAAAAGGATTTGACCTCAAATCAAATTCTCCGCCATCTGCATCAAAGAGAGATAAATCAGAGACATTAAAGGTTGAGCTGATGTTATACTCACCTGGAAACTCTATTTTGTAGGCATTGTTATTGATTCTCTCAAGCACTTGAAAAGGTCCATCCCCTCTAGGTTGGAGTTTGGATTTCCTTTGTTCTGGAAACCTTTCCTTCCTCATGTGCACCCAAACCCAATCTCCGGGTTGGAACACCACCTCCTTTCTTCCCTTGTTAGCTTGCCTAGCATAACTCTCATTCTTTCTCTCAATTTGAGCCTTCACACGCTCATGCATCTTCTTGACATATTCAGCTTTGCCCTGTCCTTCCTTGTGCTTGAAAACAGAAATGTTAGGCATAGGCAACAAATCAAGAGGAGTCAAAGGGTTAAATCCATACACTACTTCAAATGGAGAGCAATTGGTAGTGCTATGGACAGCCCTATTGTAAGCAAATTCAACATGAGGCAAACACGCCTCCCAAGCCTTTAAATTGGCCTTAAGGACAGTCCTAAGCAAGGTGCCTAGGGTCCTATTAACCACCTCAGTTTGCCCATCAGTTTGTGGGTGGCAAGTGGTAGAGAACAAAAGTTTGGTGCCTAACTTCCCCCATAAAGTCCTCCAGAAGTGACTTAGGAACTTGGTGTCCCTATCACTAACTATGCTTCTAGGCATCCCATGAAGTCTTACAACTTCTTTAAAGAACAAATCAGCAACGTGACAAGCATCATCAGCTTTCCTGCAAGGAATAAAGTGAGCCATTTTTGAAAACCTATCAACAACCACAAAAATGGAATCCTTACCATTCTTTGTTCTAGGGAGGCCTAAAACAAAGTCCATAGACAAGTCAACCCAAGGGTATTCAGGGATTGGCAAAGAAGTATACAAACCATGTGGCATCACCTTAGACTTAGCCTTCTTGCAAACAATGCAATGTTCACAAAACTTGATCACATCATGTTTCATTTTGGGCCAATAGAAATGTTCCTGTAAAGTTTCTAGAGTCTTTTGGACTCCAAAATGACCCATTAGTCCCCCAGCATGGGATTCTTTAACAAGCAGTTCTCTAATGGAACTTTTAGGCACACACAACCTGTTTTCCTTAAATAAAAATCCATTGTGCCTATAAAATCCATTTTGAGAAACTTTCTCACAAGCCACAAAAATTTCAGCAAAGTTATCATCTTTTTCATACATTTCTTTCACATGTTCAAGTCCTAGCAATTTAGTCTCTAACATGGAAAGCAACACGTGTCTCCTGGATAAAGCATCAGCCACAATGTTACTTTTCCCCTTTTTGTGTTTTATGACATAGGGAAATTGTTCCAAAAATTCAACCCATTTGGCATGCCTTTTGTTCAACTTACCTTGCCCCTTCAAGTATTTCAGCGACTCATGATCACTATGAATCACGAATTCCTTGGGCAAAAGATAATGCTGCCAGGTCTTCAAAGCTCTCACCAAAGCATACAATTCCTTATCATAAGTAGAATAGTTAAGGGCAGCTCCGCTTAACTTTTCACTAAAATAAGCAATTGGGTGGCCTTCTTGAAGCAACACAGCTCCAATACCTACATTTGAAGCATCACATTCAAGTTCAAAAGATTTAGCAAAGTTAGGTAAAGCAAGTATAGGTGCATGGGTAAGCTTATGCTTTAGGGCAGCAAAGGCCTCTTCTTGATTCTTTCCCCAATGAAAACCCACATTCTTTTTCACCACTTCATTTAGGGGTGCTGCCAAGGTACTAAAGTCCTTTACAAACCTCCTGTAGAAACTGGCCAAGCCATGAAAACTTCTTACATCACCCACGGATTTAGGAGTGGGCCACTCTTGAATGGCTTTGATCTTTTCCTCATCAACCTGCACTCCTTTCGAACTCACAACAAAACCAAGAAACACAACATGGTCAGTGCAAAAAGTGCATTTCTCAAGATTGGCAAACAATTTTTCCTTTCTAAGCATACTCAAGACGGATCTTAAGTGCTCAACATGCAGCTCAAGAGTAGTGCTATAGACCAAAATATCATCAAAGTACACAACCACAAATTTCCCAATGAATTCCCTCAAAACATGGTTCATTAGTCTCATAAAAGTACTAGGTGCATTAGTTAAACCAAAAGGCATAACCAACCATTCATACAAACCATATTTAGTTTTGAAAGCAGTTTTCCATTCATCCCCTTCTTTAATCCTTATCTGATTGTAACCACTTTTCAAATCAATTTTAGAAAAATAACATGCTCCATGCAATTCATCAAGCAAATCATCAAGTCTAGGAATAGGGTGCCTATACTTAATGGTGATGTTATTCAAGGCTCTACAATCAGAGCACATTCTCCAAGTCCCATCTTTCTTTGGTACCAAAATCACCGGTACAGCACAAGGACTCATGCTATTTCTTACCCACCCTTTGTTCAAGAGTTCTTCCACTTGTCTTTGAATTTCAGTGGTTTCTTGTGGGTTGCTTCTATATGCTGGCCTATTAGGCAAAGAAGCTCCCGGAATGAGATCAATTTGATGCTCAATTCCTCTCAGTGGTGGTAGACCACTTGGAACACTTGTTGGAAACACATCCTCATAATCCTGCAAAAGAGATTTAACACTAGAAGGCAGCTCAAAATTTTCAAAAGTGTTAGTGTTCAAAATCTGATTTTTGCAAAACATCAAGTATAGGATCTGTTTTGAAGCTATCATCCTTTTCACCTCTCTCTTTTTGATCAAACAAATTTCTTTTCTCTCAAGTATTTCACTCTTTTCTTTTTGCTCTCTCTCAAGTGTTTCACTCTTTTCTTTTTGCTTTCTCTCAAGTGTCTCACTCTTTTCTTTTCTCTCTTGTTCAATCTTTTCTCTCATTTTCTTTTGATCCTCACGCACCTCCCTAGGGCTCAAAGGTTTGAGCGTAATTTTCTGGCCATGATGTTGGAATGAGATCTTGTTGGTGCTTCCATTATGATCAGAGTTGGTGTCATATTGCCATGGTCTTCCCAGCAGTATGTGACTAGCCTCCATGGGAACAACATCACAAAGAACCTTATCCCTGTATTTGCCAATGGAAAAGTCAACTTCAACTTGCTTACTTACTTGTATTTCTCCATAGTGGCTGAGCCATTGAAGTTTGTATGGCCAAGGATGTGGTTTTGTGACCAGGTTCAGCTTCTCCACCATTCTTTCACTAGCCACATTAGTACAGCTTCCGCCATCAACAATCATCAAGCAAATCTGCCCATTGACAGAACATCTTGTGTGAAAGATATTCTCTCTTTGGCTTTCTTTCTTTGGCTTTTGTTGGCTACCAAGCATTCTTCGGATCATCAACAGTTCACCATTCATGGCTGCCTCCTCTTCTTCTTCACTTTGTTCTCCTTCGGACTCACTGGTGTAGTCTCCATCATCCTTAAGAATCATGGTCTTTTTGGAGGCACATTCATAAGCATAATGTCCCATACCTTGGCATTTGAAGCACTTGACCTCTTTGCTCTTTTTGGATGGTTGTTCAAGAGGTTTTGAAGAAGCTGAAGCTTGTGGTTTGGTGGCTGGTTTGCTAAGGGTGCTCGGCCCTTCATTCTTCATTCTGTCTCTCCAAGATGAATTGGAATTGGTAGAACTCTTCCTTGCAAGCCCTTTCCTTTTGAGTTGTTGCTCAACTTTAGTGGCCTTGTGCAGCAATTCTTCCATGTCTACATATTCCTGAAGTTCTACAATATCTCTAACATCATTAGATAGACCATTAATAAATCGAATCATGGTTACCTCTTCATCCTCCTCAAGATTGGCTTGCAACATAAGCACCTCAAGTTCTTTGTAATACTCTTCAACACTCTTGCTGCCTTGGGTAAGTTTTTGAAGTTTAAATTTTACATCCCTAGCATGGCTTGAAGGGACATATCTTTTCCTCATGATTCGTTTCATTTCAGCCCATGTTTCCACCGCTGGCTCCTCATTTCTCAATCTCTCTTTTGCAAACTTATTCCACCAAACAAGAGCATAGTCTGAAAAGTGAGCAGCTGCAAGTTTCACCTTTTGGTCCTCCTCATAGTTGTTGCAAGCAAAGACATGCTCTATTTTGAGTTCCCACTCCAAGTATGCCTCTGGATCACTCTTTCCCTTAAAAGGAGGAATTTGGAATTTGACTCCTTCAATCCGAGCAGGTCTAGGATTTTCATGAATTCGTCGTGGCCTCCCGCCTTCACTGTCACTATTGTTCCGGTTCTCCATTTGATCCAGCCTTTCGTGGATCTCTTCAGTTTGCCTCCTCATTAAGTTTTCCAGATGTTGTGTAAGAGCCCGCATTTCAATGGTCGAGAGTCGCACTGCTGGTTGCTCCTCCTCTTCTCCTGACATCTTTGACAAATGAAAAGATTCAAGTAGAACAAACAAATGTTAGTGTTTACCTCACTTCTCTCGTGTTTCCCTCAAATTGGCTTTTCTATGATGTGCACTCTTGCCTTTTTCCACTCAAAAATTCTCACAATCTCTTGAGTAAATCAAAGTTAAGACACACAAAGAATTATGCCACCAAATTTGTGTAGAGTCACACAGATTAGAATAGACTTTAGAATATGAAACAAAAGAAGACAAGACAAAATCACCACAGAAATGGAAAGGACTCCAAATATTTAGAGACTAAAGAAGAATTCAAGAACAAACAGAAAGAAGAAAATAAATTGGAATGCTAGCAACAAAATTACCTTGAACAATTGAATTTGGCTAATTAAACAAGAACCATTCAGCCATTTTTTTTTTGAATTTTCGTTTTTTTTTTTTTGAATTTTCGTTTTGTAATTTGTTTTTGATTCTGAACAATTAACAAGGCTTAACTTTTGCAATGGTTCAGCCAAAAGAAACAAAAACTAAAATCAAGGTAACAAGAAATGATAAAGAGTTGCAAACCAGAATTCCAGATAAGAAAAGAAACCAAAATCCTAGAACCGGAGCTCTGATTACCAAATGATACGCCCCAAGTTGATGCAAGGGCTGCAATGGATCGTCTAGGATTGATCTTGGATGATGAGAACTCTGAAATGTGAGAAAGAAGAAGAAGAATTTCGTGATGGAAGGGAAATGGACAGAAAAGAGGGGAAGTTTTAGTGAAATGGAAGATGAAGACTTCACACAAAGGTGGTGACAAACCCTTGATAAGCCTAATTCTTGAATCACTCAAGAACTATGAGAATCACTCTCACAAATCTGAATCACTCAGAAAAGAAAATACTAATTCATTCATAATCTGTCTATTACATTGAAGGAGTGGTCCTTATAAAGAAGAAGGAAATTCAGCCTAGTTACAAAAAAATGATGAGGTGTAATTTCTCTAGAAGAATCCTAGGCTAGGAGTTACAAATTAAAAGAGGAAGATAGTGATATGCTTCAGCCCTGAACGTGTTTTTAGTGGCTGATTGCTTCATGTAACTCCCTTTCTTGATTGTTATTCTGACCAGGGAATATAGCATTCAATGCTCTTTATGAACTTAATTTCCCTTTCTTTGTAACTCCATTCTTGGCTTTGAAAGCTCTTCAATCCTTTGACTTTGCTGATGTAACTCCTCCATTCAGAACTTATTGAAATTCAAACACATTCAAAGAGTTTTAAGAAAGGAATGGATCCCTCCCTTTAAGCCCTTCATGCGCCACATGCAAACACACACCACTTGAAGTGGATTAAACACACTAAAATAAAATTCAGCAACATAATGCATTTGGATCCAACTTATTCAATTGGTCCTTTGCATTTTTATTGAAATAAAATAAAACAGAACATCACATGGCAGCCCCTATGCGTGGGCTGGCTCTTCTTCTTGGGCCTGAATGATCATCATGATTTTTGGTTCCATCTCTTCTACCACTTTGTCTTCAAGAATGGTTGCCACTACTTGCTGAAGAGTCTCTTTGGCCTTTTTAGCTCTAGCCCTTGTCATTGGTCCTCCAAGTCCTTTTAGGGCTCCATGACCCTTGTCCTTGTCCTTGTCCTCATCATTCGAGCTCGGTGTCTTATGGACTTGTAGACTGGGCGAGACCCCAGGGTCCCTCGCCCAGGAGCGCTGGCCTAAGGCGAGGAGCGGACCAAGGAGTTGGGCCTTCATCCCTGAGGCCCAACTGGCCCATTAGAATGATTTAGAGGCGCTAAGCCCAACTCCCCCAACTATAAATAGGGGAGGGATACCAAATGTAAGGGACTCTTAGCTCATTTGAGAAATAACAAACTTGAAATTCAGTTGCACTCTCTCTCTCTCTAAGCGGTTACGGTCTCACTGTCTAGGAATCTCACATCACGTTCCTTACACCTTGGGTACTATACCTCATCTCAATGTTCATGAAGGAACAGATTATAAAGTTAACCTTTTGTCTGTTTTAATTTGACTTTCCAACCTCTTCGTCTTCTTTTTTTCGTCCTCTTTCTGACTTGAGTTCTTCTGCTCACCCGTACATTCAACTTTCTCTTTTTGGGCTGATTCGGTTGGACTTCTATAATAATCATGGATACAAAAGGTTATTTCTTGCTTCTTTTATATAGCTTATAGCTTATTGTATATTGTTTTTTGGTTCAGATTGTATCTAATAGATAACTTTTGATTTGGACCTGTTACATTTTTCTTTCCATATAGGTATTAGTTCTCTTGAATTTGTGTTGTTTGTTATTTTATTAAAGGTGAGCTATTTATAAATTTTTGTTGAGATTTTATTTTCTATTACTGGACTGTTGAAATATGAGATGTTGTTTGAGCCCTAATTGACAAGAGGCTCTTCTGTCTTTCGATTGGGTCTTTAGGTATGAATCGTATTAAAAAGAGGCTTTTAGCTATTGATAGGAGGTCAGATTTCCGATCTTTAATAGATCTGAGTGAACTATGTTTCTATCGCCTTCAACAAGATGCAACAAGAGTTGTCTTTGGTTTAAGTTTTGTTTATACTAATTTTTTTTTATTTTAACTGTTTATAGGAACATATAGAGATACCACGGGAGTTTTGCATCAAACACATGTCTCAGATTGGTGGTAAAATTGAAGTAGTTGATTCAATGAATAGGGTTATTGATTTTAAGGTTTTCTATGGGGGTAAGGGTGGGATAATCTGGAATGGTGTGGAAGTGTTTGTCAAATTGTTCCTGTTGAAGGAGAATTCTTGGTGTGTTTTCTATTATCATGGTGGGAACCAGTTCAAGGTTAACTTATTTGATTTAGAATTCATTGGACGTAAGTTATGTGGTAATTCTTTAAATTCAGTTAAGGATTTTGAAGATAAAGGCAAAGGTAAATTTGTTGTAAATGATGAAAATTTACCAAGAGCTATTGTTTTATCTTCTGATGAGTCTGATGCAAGTTGTAACGCCCCCATTTCTCGAGTGTCACACATACCAAACTGTTTCAATTTCTGTAAAGAATTTTCGTCGTTCACTTTATGAATCTTCAATTAATGACAAAGATTCATTTACTGAAAACCTCTTATCTTTAATTGTGAACCAATTAAGAACCAAACGCGCGGACAAATACAAATAACCGATATAACCAAAATGAAACTTATAATCGAAATAAAAGTACGGTGGCCACACCCATGTGTATAAAAACCACATTTGAAAAGTTATCAACTGTATTACAATTAAGAGTGCTTAAACCATAATAGGAAAAGAGTTCAACAAAAATGTAAAGTAAATTAAAACTCGATATCTCATCACCGGAAGCCCCAAGTGTACCACTCCCCGACTCAGTCTTCATCATCGCTTGAGATCTCCACAAGCTCTGCTTTTAAGAGATCCTCGTTCCTGCGACGCTTCTTCAGAGGCGGTTCAGCTTCTGGTAGAGGCTCCAGTTGAAAGTCATAGAGACCAAACATACAACAGGCATCCTCGTCGTCCCACACATTCGGCACCTCAGGGACTTGGCTGTTCACTACCTTGTTTCCATCAACTCTTGGCTCCTCCACTGGCACCTGAACTAGAAGCCCAACCAGCTCCGCTGGCGCTTGAACTTCAGCAGCTACCTCTTCGGAAGGATCTGTCTCGACCGAAGCGACCTGAGAACCTACGTCCTCTGGTAAGTAAAACCTCAGCGGTGGATATGACATGGTGATCTTTCCCGTCATCCTTTGAATTTCCACTATGTTGCCCTGTTTATTCTTTCCGGTGAGTTTGATATCGCCGACATAAACACGGTGAACCCCGGACGTGTCGGACGTCCAAGCCCGGTCCCTCTTCTCATCATATAGCTTCATCTCCCAGGAATGGGTCGTCATCGTTATCTTCACGACCATCTACCCCCCCCCCCCCACAAATAACACAAAGACAAGTAGTGCAAGGGTCAGGTCGCAAAATCAACATAATCATAAAACATTTCACAATATACATTAAAAATCGGAGGGGACCCACAGTACAACCCTCAAATCACGTGGAGCCGCAATGATCCAAAAAATCTCAAGGAGACCGCAGTCAACCTTATCACGTGGAGCCGCAATGATCCACAAAAATCTCCCTCGCGTGCAAGTTACCGTGTGTCTCTAACGACACCATCGTTCTCATGGTACATAGTCTCACCTAGACCTATGTTCCATTAAATATCTCATTTACTTGCAAGCGATTAATCACGTTTGTCTTTGTTTATAGCTCTAAAATCAACCTAGAGTCTTAAATCTTCAACTTCGAATAAAATAACGACACAACAATCACAGTCGCATTAGGAATTACAGCTAGATGAGCGACCCTTTGTGACAATTACTCGAATGAGCATAATATATCGCAAATGCATAACCATATAGATAATTTGCATGCCTTTCAAACACATAAACATGGTAAATTTATTAAACGAGTTGTCTAACGACTTTGCGCATTGAAAAGAAAGAAAAATATGGCCCAAACCCTATGAAATAAGTTCGACCGAACCATAACAATGGCTCTAGGGTTTTCAATTTTTTTTTTTTCTTTCCTTTCATTCACATAAGCCCTAGTTCAGCCCCACACATAATTTGATCATCCAAAAAAAAACAGAACCCAACACATCTCAACCATCATGTTATGACAAGAGAAAAGCAAGCCAAAATTAGCAAGATGGCATAGTAAATTCACATAGAATCATAGATCATGACAAGAGCAACGATTAGAGGTTTTCATCCATGGTATTTCAAGGTAGAAAATCCAGCAAGCATCACAAACACAAAAACCCATGCAAAACTATCATGTTCATAGCTTTCCTTATGGCAAATCATGGCAATTTCCCTAGCCAAATTATCCAACCTAGACCAGCCCTTGCCTTGAGTGTTTGGTGATGAAAAGAAGTGAAAGATGAAGTGTGATGAAGGCTATCCCTTGCTGTCCAAGCCTCTCCTCTTTCTGTACCAATCGCGCGTCCCTCTCTCTCTCTCACATGGTGGCCAGCGGCGGCTTCTAGGGTGCAAGGTGGCGGCATCTTCTTCTTCCTCTCCCTCTCTTGCGATTTTCTTCTTCTCTTCTTTCTCTCTTTTTCTCTTCTGAGTTTTACGTAGCTGTAGTGTTTTGTGCCCCTTCTAAATCAGCTTTTGTCCCTTTTGAAAAAAAAGAAACTCCCCCCTACTTTCACTCACCACCGCACACACACACACTAGACTAGGTTTTCTTTTTCTTTTTCTTTTTCTTTTTAATGACCCAAGCCCAACCCAACTAATTACCCTCCTAATTACTGATTAAGAGAATAAAATAAATCAAGGAAAAACCCCTTCCCCTGAATTTAAAAAAATAAATTCGGAATTAAGAAAAATTCTTCTAGCAAAATCGCTTGTACAGTACAGCCTGACCTTCCGTCACTAAAACATGAATATCTCGGGCTACAGAGGTCGGAATGACCTGAAACTAATGAGGGAATTTAGCTAACTCAGAGAGCTACAACTCTGATGAAGTAAGCTTCTCAAGAGTAGGTCGTTAAGACCTCTCAAAAATTCACACAAGGTTACGGACAGAATTGCAAATAATTCAGACTTCACCAAAACTTCACTTTTATTCAATAAATCACTTAAGCAATACATAAGTAAGATTAGGGTCTTACACAAGTGATGTTGATCCTTTGGAGGATGGTTCTGGAATCAATTTCAGAACGGAGATGTACAATATGAAGGATTTTTGTCTTGCTGATGAGAATGATGGTGTTAATAGGGTTCTTCAAGTGTTTGATAAAACTTTTTCCACTAAATCAATGATTTCTGGAAATCAAACTTTGGTAATTTCTTTATCCTTTTTTGTTAATTAACATATATTTTGATTGCTATTTTTCGCTTTACCTTTTATAACCAATATATATTTTTGTTATTAGCCTCTGTCAAGGATCTATGTACGTAATCATCTAAGGCCTGCTTGGAAGAAAATTTTGTTGCATACCCCACTGACAACAAATGGTACTCTTGTGAGCTTAAGAGAAGGAACAAGGATCCCAATAGTCCTGAAGTTAATATTGGGAAAGATTGGTACCAGTTTGTGCTTGATCATAAGCTCAAGATTGGTGATAAAGTTCATTTCGTTCCTGATAGCACTTCTAACAATGTGGTCCATGTAACTGTTCATCGCTGACCCAGTAAGGTTAAATAGGATTAGAGGACATTTATTCTTCAAGGATTACTGTGTTTTGATTTTATATGATCATATTTTGATTTTGTTAAAGATTATATTTTATGATTTTGTTTTTTTAGTTTATTTGCAATAGTTTTTTATTTAAATTGTTCCTTTACGATATAAGTAATTACTATCCAAAATCAACCTCATGTGAAATTATCTCTCCAGGTTAACATTCCACTATCTGTAAACTATAAGGGTCTTGGAAATGAAGCCAAATTTTGGGAACATGAAAATTCTTTGAATGTGGAGTATTAAATATGAGGGTAAACATGAAAAAATATAATTAATGCTTCATATATAATATAAAGTGACTTATATTATGAGACAAGAAAAACTCGAACAGAGTGTTTTATAATAGGGGACGGAAAGAGTATTGATTTTTTTTAATTGGTAGTTCCTTGATGTCAAATTGTCAATGTGTAAATATAGAAGATTATTGGTTTTTTTTAAAATTAATTTTAAATTCGTTTAAAGTTTTTTGAATCATATAGTGTTATTGTTTAGTAAATATTACAGGATTTTATGTTTAAAACACATATCACAATAATGACACCAAGAAGTTCTTTGTTAAAACACATATGACACCAGGATTTTATGTTTTGTTGTGAGCCTACCACAGCAGATGAAAAGTTTATATTTTTTTTCGTCTTTCACTCATTTCCACCCGTCTGACTTTTTTTTTCATTGATCTTTATTGATGTTTATTTATGTTTTTCTACAGCGTGTTTGTCCTGTTGACACTAATTTTCTTAATACCTACAACCATGAACTTGGGACACAATGGACTTTCGTTGATCCTCGTGGGTATACTCATTATGTTCAGTTTGATAGAAGCTTCCAGCCACCTTCTGTTACGTATGGTTGGATTGAGATGAGAATATTATGGGCTGGTTGGAAAACATTTTTTTTGTTTTCAGTTATTATGGAAACTCTTTATTTGCATTGAACTGCTATTATGAATCATATAAGGAAATTCTGTATGAGCGATTTGTACCACGTCCTCTTTACCATGATCCATATCGTGCTTTTGAGAGTGGTGGCTATAAGTTCATATTCTCTATTAAAGTAACTGATTCCAAGAGCAAAACGTGTGAAATGGTACATGTTATTTATTAACGATATACATGCCATGTATATCTCATCTCAGATTTTGATTTACATATCACATGACAGATTTGATTTTAATCTAATTAGACATATTGTAATTTAGGAAATTCTGTAATTAGAGATAGAATCTCTAGCTGATATGTAGGCATGATATTAGGAGTAATTGCAGTATGCTGAGGTGCATCTGCTGTATATAACACACTGTTATGCAAGGAATAAAATCATCTGTTCCATTCTTTACATGGTCTCAGAGCTCTGCGACCCTAGGCAGAAAACCTTGCGGCTGCTATGGAAGAAACACAATCAGAAACGTCTTCTGTAAAAGAAAACGTTGAGAAAAAGAAGCCGTCACCTTATGATCTCAACTCCAACGATAATCCTGGAAGTGTGATCGCACAGGTGCAGCTGAAAGGTGAAAACTATGATGAAAAGGCCAGAGCTATGAAGCGGTCCCTGAGAGCACGGAGAAAATGGGGTTTCGTTGACGGAACCATAACGGAACCCAAAGAAGGATCCCCTGATTTGGAGGATTGGTGGACAGTTCAAGCCATGTTGGTGTCATGGATCTTGAACACAGTAGAGCCAACTCTACGAACGACCCTCTCATATCTTGAAACCGCCAAGGAGATATGGGAAGACATAAAGGAGCGGTTATCAGTGGTGAACGGTCCTAGAATACAACAACTGAAATCAGAACTGGCACAGTGCAAACAAGGAAATTTGTCCATAGTCGCTTATTATGGAAAGCTAAAAGCACTGTGGGACGAATTAGCCAACCATGAACCAACGTTAACTTGTACCTGCAAAGGGTGCAAGTGCGGACTTGCAACAAAAAATTGAAAAACGCAAAGAAGAAGAACAAGGGCACATGTTCCTGATGGGTCTCGATGACGGAATCTACGAAACGATTCGCTCAAACGTGCTGGCCACCGATCCTCTGCCATCCTTAAACAAGATGTACTCCATTCTGGTGCAAGAAGAGAGTGTGCGAAATAGGCCACAAACCAGAGAGGAGCGGCCAGAAGTCATGGCCTTGGCTGCTCAAGCAAGCATGAAGGCAAGAGGACGTGAAAACAAGATTGACTCATTCTGCTCAAACTGCAATAGAAAGGGACATGATGAGGCTGGCTTCTTTGAGATTACCGGTTATCCAGAATGGTGGGGCGAACGCCCGAGGAACAATGAAAAAACTGGCGGACGAGGACGAGGTCAGAACCGGGGTGGAAGCACAGGATCAAGCGGTGGTCGTGGTAGGGGACCGGCTCGTGTTCATGCTGTACAATGCTCAAGTTCAACCCTTGGTGAAGAAACAAGAAACTCAGCCACGACAGGATTGAGCCAGGAACAATGGAAAACCCTGGTAGAAATGCTTAATAACTCAAAAGTCACTCCAAATGAAAGCATGACAGGTAAGCTTATTTTAAATCCTTGGATAATCGATAGTGGGGCATCTAATCATATGACAGGAACCTTGCAACATCTGTGTAATTTAAGGGACGTGCAAGGGGGGCCAGTTAGACTTCCTAACGGGCAAACCACAATGTCTATGAAGGAAGGAACAATAAAACTCATTGATAATTTAAAGATTACAAATGTGCTTTATGTTCCTGATTTAGATTGTAATCTGATTTCTGTATCACAATTGTCAGATGAATCAAATTGTAATGTTTATTTAATTGGTAAATTGTGTGCAATACAGGACCGCACTACGAAGATGCTGATTGGAATGGGTGAACCGAGGGATGGACTCTACTTTTTCCGGGAAGCTCCCAAGAAGCGGGCTTGCAAAGTTGAAGGCATGAATCTGTTAGAAGTATGGCATCAGCGGTTGGGGCATCCGTCTTGGAAAACTACTCAGTTAGTGTCTAATGAAGCTGGTAGTCAATTTAGTGATGTACAAAATAAAGTTTGCGAGGCATGTCAAAAAGCTAAGCAAACTAGGGAAAAAATTTCCTTGTGCGAACATCAAGCTTCTAATATATTTGATTTGATTCATTGTGATTTGTGGGGACCGTATCGAACTCGTTCTTCTTGCGGTGCTACATATTTTCTTACTATTGTTGATGATTGCTCCCGTGCAGTGTGGATTTGTAAGACCCTAACCTTACTTATGTATTGCTTAAGTGATTTATTGAATAAAAGTGAAATTTCTAGTGAAGTTTGATTTAATTGCTAAACTGTCCGTGACCTTGTGTGAATTTTTGAGAGGTCTTAAAGACCTAATCTTGAAAATCTTCCTTCATGAGAGTTGTAGCTCTCTGAGTTAGCTAAATTCTCTCGTTGGTTCCAGGTCATTCCGACCTCGGTAGCCCGAGATAGCTTTGTTTTAGTGACGGAAGGTCAGGCTGTATTGTACTAGCAATTTTGTTAGAAGGAAGTTCTTAAGTCCGAATTTGTTTCTTTAAAATCAAGAGAAGGAGTTTGCCTTGATTTATTTGAGCCGCTTAATCAGTAGCTAGGAGAGTATTTAGTTGGACTTGGGCCAAGTTATGAAGGGAGAAGAGAAAAGGAAAACCTAGCCCATGATGTATGCTAGTCGAATTCCATGAGGAAGGAAGGAGGGAAGACTTGTTTGACTTGGTTGTGCTGAATTGGTGGTAATGATTTGGGAGTTATGTCTCTTAGTTAAGTGCTGATCAGTTTTGGGACAAGGGAATTATAGGCAAATGATGAGCCGTTAATGCCTTGTCTCTTTTCAAATTGATGGAAGTTTTGTGAAGGCTTAGGAGGGGTGTGTATAGCCGCGGGTTTGAGGGTAAAAGGGGGAGAGTTTTCTGATTTTTGAGAGACAAAAGGAGTTGAGTGAGAAACCCAAACACAAACCCTCATTTTCTCATCACACATTCAGCAAAAGAAAGAAAGAAAGAGAGAGTGAGAGAGAAAGAGAGAGGCCGTGAGAAGAAGAAGAAGAAGAAGAAGAAGAAGAAGAAGAAGAAGAGGCCGTGGAGGCGCAAGAGTAAGGGAGAGATTTCGAGCAAGGAGAAGGTGCAGCAAGGAGAGGACTCCTTCATTCATCTTTTCATCATCCTTTCACACCCAAAAGCCAAGGTAAGGGGTGGATCTAGTGGGTAGAGTCTAGGTTTCCACATGATAAAGATCTGAGTTTGGGTTGGATGATGATGTATGAGGGTTGAGGGTAGAAAGCATGCTTAAGGTATTCAATATGTGCAGCCATGAGATTGATCAAAGCTTGATGCCATGCTACTTGCCATAGTTGCCGAAACTTGACTATGTTGCCATGTTTGTGCCTAGAACGAATTCTGTATTGGATTGTATGTTTAGTGCTGACTTTGATGATGAAAAGCATGATCTATTGCTGCTGTGCAATGGCCTAGAGGATGGCCAAATGTTTTTCGAAAAAAAAAGAGAGAACCCTAGAGCAATGGTGCTCTCGGCTAGGCCAAAACCTTGGGTTTTGGTGGATTTTTCTTTAGCTTTTCGATGTATTGATTGTTGCTGATTGTTTCTGGAGTTTTTACCATATTTTTGAAGGTTGTGTGATGCCATGATCAGTAGGTTAATGTTTGCCAAATGACCCTAGGTTTTATGTACGAAAACCATGATTTTATGCTAGATTTGTCTAGATTATCACATGATTTTTAGCAAGCAATTTGTAACATGATCTTTGCTGGATTTTTTGAGAGTATATGCTTATGTTTGTTGGCGGGACAATGACTTGTGAAGTTGAGATGGAAGGAAGGAAGTGTTTTAGAAAACCTTGGACCCCTTAGGTGGTTGTTGGCAAGTTTTCTTCTTTCCGACTCATGCACAAGTTTATGTGATAGCTTGATTGGTGGAGTTGCCATGATCTAAGTATTGATATGCATGAGAACATTGTCTAAGTGCCTTGGTATGACTTATATGTTGCCTATCTTGATTATTGCCAAAAGGTCGCTCATCTAGCTGTAATTTCTTTTGGTGCTGTGATTTTTACTGTCATTTAAGTTGTATAAGTTTTGTGAAAATGTTAAGACTCTAGGTTGACTCAATAGAGCCTTTAACAAAGACAAATGAGAACTTAATCGCTTGCAAGTAAAATGTGAATAATTGGACATAGGTCTAGTGAAGACTATGGGCCATGAGAACGATGGTACCGTTGGAGACAAACGGTTACTTGCACGCGAGGGTGTTACCACGTGATTGGTTGACTGCGGTCACCTTGTGATTCTGTGGACGGACGGTGTGTCTGGCGGACGGTGTGTCCCCCCACATGAATGAGGGTTGTACGGTGTGTCCCCTCTGAGAATTGTGCATCTGCGGAGGATCGTGATTATGGCCATTGGTGTTGAGGTGGTTGTGTGAATGGTGAGGTCGCTAGCCTAACTTAACTTAGGTGACTGACTGTGATATAATATAAAGTTTATGCTTATTATACCTTGTTATTTCTGAGTATTACCTGGATATGTGAATGTTATATGAGAACATGAGATCTGACCCTGTTGTTTGTTTATGTGTTATTCTGGGGGGGGGGCCAGATGATGAAGACCAAGAGTACAGTGGTCTCGTGGACGATAGATTTACCTGACCAGCATAAGGACAACGCCTGGCAGTCCGACTCTGCCAAGGCACGTCGCATCTACGTCGGCAGCGCTACGATCACGGGACGTGACCGACATGGGAACGTCGTCGAGACTCAGAGCATGGAGTGGGGCAAGGTCAAGATGCCCTTTGTACCTTGTCGCTTCTTACATCCAGGAGACGAGGGTTCATGCTCGAACTCTCCACAAGAGGTTGCAGGAGGGGAGGTTTCTTCAAGGGCGCTCGAGGCACCAGATTGGTGGGCACGCATTGGCGACTTTCCAGCTCCGCCTCTCGAGTCCCTTTTAGATCCTTCTGAGCCTATGGAGGACTTTGCTCCACGGTATGTTGCAGCAGCTGATGCACCTAGGGATGCCGAGACGGAGGGGCGTGGAGATGCACCAGAGGTCCGGGCTCCTGTGAAGAAGCGCCAGAGACAGTGCGGTTGGCTCGACGAGTGACTGATATTGCCATGCTGGGGGTTGAGTGTTCGTGGTGTTGAACTATCTTTATCAGTTTTGTTTTCCGGTTTTGATGTATTATTGACATAGGGCTTTAGCCCAAGGATTCATTTATGTATTTGATTATGGTTCTTTTTATTTACGAGTTATTTTATTCAGAAATACATGTCTTATTTATTCCGTAGATTTATATCGTAGAGTTTTCAAGAGTTTCGTAATAATTGAACTTTTGTCATGAAATCAAGATTAATAATTGAACAGTGAAAATTCTTTACGAAAATGGTGACGTTGGTTTACTGTGTGACACTCGAGAAATCGGGGCGTTACATTGTGGTATCAGAGCTCCGGTTGAGAACCAGAGCACTAAGGGTTTTGGATTTACGAGTTTCCGAACTCGTTGATGTTTTTGTTTTTGATAAAGATGTTTTCAAAGCTTCACGGTGAGATTGAGTAGACTTGTGTGCTAAGATGTTTGCTTGACTGTGAGATTGTCTGAAATTAGTATCATTGCCGTGATACTTGACTTAGATTATTTGATTCTGGTGCTACGCACTCATTCATTGTTGAGGAGTGTGTGAAAAAGTTAGGATTGCTAACTGCTGATTTACCATTCGATTTGATGGTGACGACCCCTGCCGCTGATCGATTAGTTACGCGCACGACATGCTTGCAATGCCCGTTGATTTATGAGGATCGGAAGTTCCTTGCGAACCTCGTCTTTTTGGAGCTTAAAGAGCTCGATGTGATTATGGGGATGGACTGGTTGGCACAGTATCACGTTCTGTTGGATTATGCTAATAAGGCCGTAGTCTTTCCAGATTCTGGCTTTACGGATTACTTGAATTCGTACAATTTGGGAAGGGGTTCACTAGCATTCGTGAACTCTATCGTAACTGAGGCGAAGAACGACGGCGACGTACGCAACATTTTGGTGGTGCAAGATTTTGTGGATGTGTTTCCAGAGGATGTGCGTGGATTACCGCCAGTGAGAGAAACAGAGTTCTCTATTGATATTATGCCCGGTACAGGACCAATATCAATGGCGCCTTATCGGATGGCACCAGCAGAGTTGGCGGAGTTAGCAAAATAGTTGGAGGATCTCTCTTCCAAGGGATTCATCCGACCAAGTGTGTCACCGTGGGGAGCACCGGTATTGTTGGTGAAGAAGAAGGACGGGAGGTCCAGATTGTGTGTGGATTACCGACAACTCAACAAGGTGACAGTGAAGAATCTTTACCCGATGCCTCAGATAGATGATTTGATGGATCAACTTCGGGGAACTGTTGTTTTCTCGAATATAGATCTGAAGTCAGGATATCACCAGATCCGTGTCAAGGAGGCTGACATATAGAAGACCGCATTCAGAACTCGATACGGGCATTATGAGTATCTCGTGATGCCGTTTGGAGTTACAAATGCACCCGCAGTGTTTATGGACTACATGAACAGAGTGTTCAGGCCATTCCTGGACAAGTTCGTGGTGGTGTTCATTGACGATATTTTGATTTACTCGAAGAGTAAGGAAGAACACGAAGAGCATTTGCGTCAAGTTCTAGGAGTATTGCGAGGGAAGGAACTATATGCTAACGGCTCGAAGTGTGAGTTCTGGATGGAAGAGGTGAAGTTCCTTGGTCATGTCATATCAAGTCAGGGTGTGGCTGTTGACCCCAGCAAGATTGAATCGATCATGTCATGGAAACAACCTAAGACAGCAAGCGACATCAGGAGTTTTGTTGGGCTTGCTGGCCAGTATAGACGCTTCGTGAAGGATTATGCAAAGTTGACTTCACCGTTGACTCAGTTGACAAAGAAGAATCAACCTTTTGCATGGACGGAGAAATGTGAAGAGAATTTCCAAGAGATGAAGAAGCGACTGACTACTGCACTGATACTAGCCTTACCCAAGGAAGGAGAACCATATGACGTTTATTGTGGCGCTTCACATAATGGGTTGGGTTGTGTAATGATGCAAGAGAAGAAAGTGATTGCTTATGCTTCGCGACAGCTGAAGATTCATGAGAAGAACTACCCTACGCATGATTTGGAGTTGGCTGCTATAGTATACGCTCTCAAGATTTGGAGACGTTACCTGTATGGCAGTACGTTCACGATCTACAGTGATCACAAGAGTCTGAAGTATTTGTTCGATCAGAAGGATCTGAATATAAGGCAACGAAGGTTGATGGAATTTCTTCAGGACTACGAGTTTGACCTACAGTATCATCCGGGGAAAACTAATGTGGTAGCTGACGCTCTTAGTCGAAAGGCTATACATGTATCCTCGTTGATGGTCAAGGAGTTAGAACTGCTGGAGGCGTTCCGAGATCTGAGTTTGGATGTGAAGATAGCTTCAGGGAAGCTTAGTTTCGGGATGGTGACGGTGTCGAGTGGGCTCTTGGATGAGATCAAATCGAAGCAAGAGACCGATGAAGGGTTACTTGAGTGGCGCAAATTGGTTACTCAAGGGAAGGCACCAGAGTTCGCTATCGGAAACGATAACATACTGTGTTGCAAGGGGCGAGTTTGTGTACCCAATGACGCAACTATGAGGAGGTTGATCTTGGATGAAGGTTACAAGAGCAGGTTGAACATTCATCCGGGGATGAACAAGATGTACCAAGACCTGAAACTTCATTTCTGGTGGCCTGGGATGAAGAAACAAGTAGTCGAGTATGTGTCAAAATGCTTGACTTGTCAGAAGGCTAAGGTGGAACATCAGAAGGCAGCAGGAAAACTACAGTCGTTGGATGTTCTGGAGTGGAAATGGGATAACATCTCTACGGACTTCGTGACGGCGTTACCCCTAACACGAAGAAGATTTGATGCAATTTGGGTAGTGGTTGATCGACTGACGAAGACCGCTCACTTCGTGCCGATCAATCTGAACTACAAGGTGGAGAGACTAGCAGAAATCTACATTGCAGAGATTGTTCGTCTGCATGGGGTACCATCTAGCATTGTGTCGGACAGAGACCCGAGGTTTACCTCACGTTTCTGGGGAGCATTGCAACAAGCTTTGGGAACCAAACTGAGATTGAGTTCCACTTATCATCCACAGACGGATGGGTAAACCGAAAGGACTATTCAATCCTTGGAGGATTTGCTAAGAGCTTGTGTGCTCGATCATAAAGGAAGCTGGGATGAGTTGTTGCCGCTGATTGAGTTTACCTACAACAACAGCTTTCATGCGAGCATCGGGATGGCACCTTATGAAGCTTTGTATGGTCGAAGGTGTCGAACGCCTTTGTGCTGGCATCAAGTCGGGGAGAACTTAGTGATTGGACCCGAGCTGGTTCAGCAATCTACCGAAGAAGTAAAGCGAATCCAAGAAAAGATGAGGATCTCGCAGAGTCGTCAGAAGAGTTATGCTGACAATCGAAGGAAAGAGCTAGAATTTCAAGCTGGAGATCATGTCTTCTTACGGGTTACCCCGATGAAAGGTGTCGGAAGGGCGATCAAGTCTAAGAAGCTTACTCCAAAGTTCATTGGACCGTACCAGATAACCGAACGAGTTGGGCCCGTGGCATATAGGATTGCGTTGCCGCCTTTCCTATCCAATATCCATGATGTACTTCATGTGTCACAGTTTTGGAAGTACAAGGCTGATGATTCTCATGTTCTTGAACCTGACGACATTCAGCTAAAGGATGATCTGACGATGGTGATGCCACCCATCAAGATTGTCGACAAGAGTACTAAACGTTTAAGGAACAAGGAGGTGTCCTTGGTGAAGGTCGTTTGGAATCAAGCGACAGGCGATGCTACATGGGAACGTGAGTGTAAGATGCGGGAGTCACATCCCGATTTGTTTGTAAACCCTTAAGTTTCGAGGGCGAAACTATTTTTAAGGGGGGTGGTATTGAAAGACCCTAACCTTACTTATGTATTGCTTAAGTGATTTATTGAATAAAAGTGAAATTTCTAGTGAAGTTTGATTTAATTGCTAAACTGTCCGTGACCTTGTGTGAATTTTTGAGAGGTCTTAAAGACCTAATCTTGAAAAGCTTCCTTCATGAGAGCTGTAGCTCTCTGAGTTAGCTAAATTCTCTCGTTGGTTCCAGGTCATTCCGACTTCTGTAACCCGAGATAGCCTTGTTTTAGTGACGGAAGGTCAGGCTGTAATGTACAAGCAATTTTGTTAGAAGGAAGTTCTTAAGTCCGAATTTGTTTCTTTAAAATCAAGAGAAGGAGTTTTCCTTGATTTATTTGAGCCGCTTAATCAGTAGCTAGGAGAATATTAAGTTGGATTTGGGCCAAGTTATGAAGGGAGAAGAGAAAAGGAAAACCTAGCCCATGATGTATGCTAGTCGAATTCCATGAGGAAGGAAGGAGGGAAGACTTGTTTGACTTGGTTGTGCTGAACTGGTAGTAATGATTTGGGAGTTATGTCTCTTAGTTAAGTGCTGATCAGTTTTGGGACAAGGGAATTATAGGCAAATGATGAGCCATTAATGCCTTGTCTCTTTTCAAATTGATGGAAGTTTTGTGAAGGCTTAGGAGGGGTGTGTATAGCCGCAGGTTTGAGGGTAAAAGGGGGAGGGTTTTCTGATTTTTGAGACACAAAATGAGCTGAGTGAGAAACCCAAACACAAACCCTCATTTTCTCATCACACATTCAGCAAAAGAAAGAAAGAAAGAGAGAGTGAGAGAGAAAGAGAGAGAGGCCGTGAGAAGAAGAAGAAGAAGAAGAAGAAGAAGAAGAAGGAGAGGAAGAAGAGGCCGTGGAGGAGCAAGAGTAAGGGAGAGATTTCGAGCAAGGAGAAGGTGCAGCAAGGAGAGGACTCCTTCATTCATCTTTTCATCATCCTTCTATCATCCTTTCACACCCAAAAGCCAAGGTAAGGGGTGGATCTAGTGGGTAGAGTCTAGGTTTCCACATGATAAAGGTTTTTCCTTGATTTGCATGCCTAAGATCTGAGTTTGGGTTGGATGATGATGTATGAGGGTTGAGGGTAGAAAGCATGCTTAAGGTATTCAATATGTGCAGCCATGAGATTGATCAAAGCTTGATGCCAATGCTACTTGCCATAGTTGCCAAAACTTGACTATGTTGCCATGTTTGTGCCTAGATGAAATTCTGTATTGGATTGTATGTTTAGTGCTGACTTTGATGATGAAAAGCATGATCTATTACTGCTGTGCAATGGCCTAGAGGATGGCCAAATGTTTTTCAAAAAAAAAAGAGAGAACCCTAGAGCAATGGTGCTCTCGGCTAGGCCAAAACCTTGGGTTTTGGTGGATTTTTCTTTAGCTTTTCGATGTATTGATTGTTGCTGATTGTTTCTGGAGTTTTTACCATATTTGTGAAGCTTGTGTGATGCCATGATCAGTAGGTTAATGTTTGCCAAATGACCCTAGGTTTTATGTACGAAAACCATGATTTTATGCTAGATTTGTCTAGATTATCACATGATTTTTAGCAAGCAATTTGTAACATGATCTTTGCTGGATTTTTGGAGAGTATATGCTTATGTTTGTTGGCTGGACATTGACTTGTGAAGTTGAGATGGAAGGAAGGAAGTGTTTTAGAAAACCTTGGACCCCTTAGGGTTCAGCCGAGCCACTTGTGTGGTTGTTAGCAAGTTTTCTTCTTTCCGACTCATGCACAAGTTTATGTGATAGCTTGATTGGTGGAGTTGCCATGATCTAAGTATTGATATGCATGAGAACATTGTCTAAGTTCCTTGGTATGACTTATATGTTGCCTATCTTGATTATTGCCAAAAGGTCGCTCATCTATTTGTAATTCCTTTTGGTGCTGTGATTTTTACTATCATTTAAGTTGTATAAGTTTTGTGAAAATGTTAAGACTCTAGGTTGACTCAATAGAGCCTTTAACAAAGACAAATGAGAACTTTATCGCTTGCAAGTAAAATGTGAATAATTGGACATAGGTCTAGTGAAGACTATGGGCCATGAGAACGATGGTACCGTTAGAGACAAACGGTTTCTTGCACACGAGGGTGTTTTGTGGGTTGTACGGTGTGTCCCCACGTGATTGGTTGACTGCGGTCACCTTGTGATTCTGTGGACGGACGGTGTGTCCCCCCACATGAATGAGGGTTGTACGGTGTGTCCCCTCCGAGAATTGTTCATCTGCGGATGATCGTGATTATGGCCATTGGTGTTGAGGTGGTTGTGTGAATGGTGAGGTCGCTAGCCTAACTGAACTTAGGTGACTGACTGTGATATAATAAAAAGTTTATGCTTATTATACCTTGTTATTTATGAGTATTACCTGGATATGTGAATGTTATATGAGAACATGAGATCTGACCCTGTTGTTTGTTTGTGTTATTCTGGGGGGGGGCAGATGATGAAGACCAAGAGTACACTGGTCTCGTGGACGATAGATTTACCTGACCAGCATAAGGACAACGCCTGGCAGTCCGACTCTGCCAAGGCACGTCGCATCTACGTCGGCAGCGCTACGATCACGGGACGTGACCGGCATGGGAACGTCGTCGAGACTCAATGCATGGAGTGGGGCAAGGTCAAGATGCCCTTTGTACCTTGTCGCTTCTTACATCCAGGAGATGAGGGTTCGTGCTCGAACTCTCCACAGGAGGTTGCAGGAGGGGAGGTTTCTTCACGGGCGCTCGAGGCACCAGATTGGTGGGCACGCATTGGCGACTTTCCAGCTCCGCCTCTCGAGTCCCTTCCAGTCCCTGCTGAGCCTATGGAGGACTTTGCTCCACGGTATGTTGCAGCAGCTGATGCACCTAGGGATGCCGAGACGGAGGGGCGTGGAGATGCACCAGAGGTCAGGGCTCCTGTGAAGAAGCGCCAGAGACAGTGCGGTTGGCTCGACGAGTGACTGATATTGCCATGCTGGGGGTTGAGTGTTCGTGGTGTTGAACTATCTTTATCAGTTTTGTTTTCCGGTTTTGATGTATTGTTGACATAGGGCTTTAGCCCAAGGATTCATTTATGTATTTGATTATGGTTTTTTTTATTTACGAGTTATTTTATTCAGAAATACATGTCTTATTTATTCCACAGATTTATATCATAGAGTTTTCAAGAGTTTCGTAATAATTGAACTTTTGTGATTAAATCAAGATTAATAATTGAACGGCGAAAATTCTTTACGAAAATGGTGACATTGGTTTACTGTGTGACACTCGAGAAATCGGGGCGTTACAGGATTTACCTCTTAATTGATAAGACAGAAGTAACACAGACACTGATGAATTTTTTCTCCATGGTGGAAAGGCAATTTAACAAACTGATTAAAACTGTGAGAAGTGATAACAGGACAGAATTTGTATGCATGAAAAAGTATTTTTTTGAGCATGGGATTGCCTTTCAAACTTCCTGTACAGGACTGCCTCAACAAAATGGACGGGTTGAACGAAAACATCGTCAAGGTAATTTACCTATTTATTTCTGGGGTGAATGTGTGTTGACAGCAGGATACTTAATCAATCGCACTCCAAGTTCTGTGCTAAAAGGAAAAACTCCATATGAGGTTCTACATGGGCAGGCACCATCGTACGCTAATTTGCGTGTGTTTGGCTCTATGTGTTTCGCACGCAATCAGCACACAAAAGGAGACAAATTCGCCAGTCGTAGTCGCAAATGCATCTTCGTGGGATACCCTTATGGACAAAAGGGTTGGACAGTGTATGATCTTGCAACTCATGATTTCTTTGTATCACGGGATGTTGAGATGGAAAACTCATTTGAAGAGGCGAACAACCAAGCTGAGCTAACGACCCACACACACGTTAGTGACAGGGGGGTACTACCGCTGCCTCAGACCCTGTTATACTGACAGAACCCTCACATGTTGAAGGTGTCGCAGAACATGAACCAGAATTGTTGGGACGTGGTTGCCATGCAACCTTCTACACGGCTGAAGGGATTCGTGATAAACACAGTTCAACAGTTGAGTCCACCCACTCATTCACCTGCTCCATCACATCCTTCAGGTACTCCGTATCCTATTGCATACTATGTAAATTGTGAACAATTCTCTTTCACCACCAACATTTTCTTGCAGCAATCACTGCCACAAAGGAACCAGTATATTTTCATGAGGCAGTGAAGGATGCTAGATGGAGAAAAGCTATGCAAGCCGAGATTCAAGCTCTCGAACAAAACCAGACCAGGAGCATGCAACTGCTTCCTCCTGGAAAGAAAGCTCTTGGTTCTAAATGGGTCTACCGCATCAAATATAATTCTGACGGGACAATCGAACGGTTTAAAGCTCGTTTGGTTGTTCTTGGGAATCACCAAGTGGAAGGGATCAACTATACCGAAACTTTCGCACTGGTTGCCAAAATGGCAACGGTACGGACCATGCTCGCTGTTGCCGCTGCAAAAAGTTGGAAGCTACACCAAATGGATGTGTACAATGCATTTCTCCATGGGGATCTAAATGAAGAGGTCTTCATCAAAATGCCTCCCGGTTTCTCAGCTTCCACACCCAACATGGTGTGCAAGCTTCGGAAATCATTATACGGCCTAAAACAGGCTCCGCGGTGTTGGTTTACCAAGTTGTCCCATGCCCTTAAGTCCTATGGTTTTCAACAATCCTCTTTGGACTATTCTTTATTTACATTAAATCAAGGAACTACTCAGGTTGTGGTTCTTGTTTATGTTGATGATCTAATTGTTGCTGGAAATGATTCTTCTGCCATCACCCGGTTTAAGCATTACCTCAGTGTATGTTTTCATATGAAGGATCTTGGTCCTTTAAAGTATTTTCTAGGCATCGAGGTTGCCAGAAATCCTACTGGTCTATTTCTCTGTCAACGGAAATATACTCTTGATATCATCACTGAAGCTGGACTCCTTGGAGCCAAACCTGCAGGCACCCCGCTCGATCAAAATCATCGCTTAGCGGTCGCTGCCGGTTCTTTTCTTGACAATCCGGACCAATATCGACGGTTGGTGGGGCGCTTGATTTATTTGTGTTATACACGTCCTGAGCTGTCATACAGTGTTCACACTCTCTCTCAATTCATGCGGCATCCACGAGTTGAACATTGGGAGGCTGCTCTCCGTGTAGTACGATTTCTCAAAGGTAACTCGGCCAAGGCATCTGGCTTGCTCGAAACTGTGACTTGCAACTACATGGATGGTGCGACTATGACTGGGCTGGTTGTCTTGTAATTCGCCGGTCTGTTACTGGCTGGATGGTTCAGCTTGGTAATTCCCCTATCTCATGGAAAACAAAGAAACAACATACCGTTTCTCGTTCTTCCGCTGAAGCTGAATATCGATCTATTGCTACTACCACATGTGAGCTGAAATGGTTAAAGGGTATTCTCTCTGATTTGGGAATTTTCCATGCCAAGCCCATGATCCTTCACTGTGACAGCCAAGCAGCATTGCACATTGCTAAAAATCCTGTGTTTCATGAACGCACCAAACACATAGAGGTTGATTGTCACTCCGTTCGAAATGAAGTGCTGCAAGACAACATTCGACCTACTTATGTTCCAACCACTGCTCAATTAGCGGATATCTTCACCAAAGCACTTGGGAAACCACAGTTTGAATTCTTCTTGCGCAAGTTGGGCATTCAAGATCTTCATGCTCCTACTTGAGGGGGGGTTATTAACGATATACATGCCATGTATATCTCATCTCAGATTTTGATTTGCATATCACATGATAGATTTGATTTTAATCTAATTAGACATATTGTAATTTAGGAAATTCTGTAATTAGAGAAAGAATCTCTAGTTGATATGTAGGCATGATATTAGGAGTAATTGCACTATGCTGAGGTGCATCTGCTGTATATAACACACTGTTATGCAAGGAATAAAATCATCTGTTCCATTCTTTACATTATTGTTTTTATTTTTTTGTTTTATTCATGTATACTAAATGCAAATCTGTTTTTTATAAGATACTCTTTGGACTGGGCGAGCCCCTAGAGGGGCTACTTTAACATCCCACCAACCAGGTAAAGACCTCATAGGCAACGCGAAACCCTAGAGAGTTGGAATAGGTGAATATTCGCTAATAGTATAACTATATTATATAATAACGTATAATATATATATATATATATATATATATATATATATATATATATATATATGTATGCGTGTATGCGTGAATATTTTATGATAGTACTTGTTTGCACGTAAATCGAGACGTCGGTCAATCGACTTTAAATTGACCCGGCAATAGAAGTACCAAAGACATGGTCATAATAACCCCAAAAAGAGGATGAACTCGAGATAGAGGTAGGATAGGCTAAATAAATGATCTGGTCACATCTCTTGGTAATGATAGATACATTGTCTCAGAGTGATCGAAACCCGAATCAAGCTAACAGAGTGATACCTTAATCACTCTAAAGAGATGATATTGAACCTTGAGAAGAGAAATACACTCTAATTTAGCACTAACAAACCTGAACCAGTATAATATTGCATCGGTTTTATCCCGACATGGAAAATGATAAAGAAATCGACCAATCGGTGCCTTAGAATTTGTGTGCAAATGACCTAGGCATGCAATCAGCCATTACACCATGCAAACCTCACTTCTGATTGCTTCTGACCCTTCCCAAACTGCAGCCACGCAACCTCAAGCCCTAGGATAAACCCCATGCATGAAGAGCCATTGGTGGTGCAACTTTGATTAAGTTTAAGCTTGGTTTAGCAAATTAATCACTCTACAACTTATATAAAGGGTACCATTCGACTCCACGCGACCCTAGCTACCCAGTGAGTGCCCTAGAACCTTCAGAGAGTGCCTAGAGAGCCCAGAACGAGAGTGAGACCGAGAGGAAGTTCTGAAACTTCCCCTCTTCGAATCTCTCAAACCAAAGAGAGTTAGGTTCCCATTTTTGTTCCATTGAGTTCCTAGAGAGGAGAGGAAGAGAATCAACTAGTCTTGGTCAAGTTTTGGTCGAGAAACCACGACTCCACCATCTCCAGCGAAGCTCCGGTGAACCCTCGACCTGTAACTCACCCTTTCTCCCATCTCCGAGCACATCAGCCACACCCACGATCACCATTCAACTCCCCACGACCTGTAGATCAAGTTCCAGTACTTGGAATAGCACGACGGTGACATTTCACGACCCTCCGATCATCTTCTCCGGCGAGCATCATCGTCTCCGGCGAGTAAGCTTTTGAAACTTGCTCGTTTTGGCTCGTTTTCACTCCAAATTGATCCCTTAAGCATGTTAGGACATAGTTAGGAAGCTTTAGACTAGTTTTAAGCCACGAATCATTAGGAATCAAGAGAACCAATCCATGATCTTTGAAGCTCGAAGAAGCTATCGGGTTGAGCTTCTGAGAGTGAATTGGCACGCAAACAGGATTGGGTTATGCTTCTGGAAGGTCATAGGAGCTTTTAGGATAGCTAATTGTAGTAGTTGAGCCCTGAAGAGGAAAGCCCCAATTTCACCTCGCGGGTAGCCTCTGGAATCGCAAATTGGCACAGTTAGAGTGCCCAGAAGCTAAAATTGATGATTCCATTGAACTCAGGAGGTAGAAAACTATAGGAATGGACTATTAGATGTTAGTTTTAGGCTCAGCTTATAGATTTCTTAGTTTGCAAGTAGACTTTGAATTAAGTGCTTAAAATAAGTGATTCTAAACCTAAGCATAAGCTGAGAACAGTAAAGTGTGCTTAACAGAACCTAAAACCATTAGAACAATGAGCAAGTGAAGACTTAGAAGTCATAGCCTATAGTTATTAATTTAATTTGCATAATATGGCTTAGGTAAGTGAAATAATTAAATAAAAATATTTTAGCTTAAGATTAGATTAGTAGACTAATGACTTAGGAACAATGAGGGCAGAGATTCATGATAGGATAGGAGTAATGGAATCAGAGATGATAATGAAGAAAGAACCATAGATGTTAACTATTAGAAAATGAAATTAGTTTGCATAATATGGCTAGATAATTAAGTTGTGATATTTGGATTAATAATTAAACTAACTAGATGGTCTAATGACTCAAAACTAATTAGGTCAGATTAGTGGACATAAACGATATAGGGTCACACCCTAGTTAGTTGAGACCCAGGTTAAGTTAGGATGATGCTAGTTTAATAGTTTAATGGTTTAGATAATAATAATAATAATAATAATAATAATAATAATAATAATAATAATAATAATAATAATAATAATAATAATAATAATAATAATAATAATAATATTAATAATAATAATAATAATAGCGAACTATTTAATGCCTTGATTAGCCTATCGTAACCCAAGCATAATCAATGATGCAGAGGGAGCTATCTCAGACCTACAAGATCCTCAATTGGTAAACGATAAAGGTAAGGGGGGTTATACAAGACCTTGTCTTGGTACACAACTCATAAGTAAATCGTTATTACGATAGAAAGCATATTATTACTTGCTTATGTGTTATTAGATGCATGATTGAATGTTGTGCTTGAAGAGTGACTATTGGATGAAATGTTGTGCTGAATTGCTGTGTTTATGACTCGTGCTTGAAGTGTTGCACAGTAGAAAGGGATGACAGTACACTATGGGATATAGTGATACTTAGGATTATGAGCCTAAATGGCATGGTATCAGGATTGTCTCTGATACGTTGAAGCATCTGAGGTAGTGGGAAGAGGGAAAGGATAATCCCTAATTTAATGAGTTATCGATACTTGCTTTTGGAAATCGACCTACCTACAACACCTTAGGATTACCCGTAGGATAGATAGGGTAAATAAATAAATAATGATAATGGAATAGGCAAGTGAGCCCTTTTTCTCTAAGCGATTAAAAGTACATAACCATTAAACGGCGGATTAGAACTCCCGCTTGTATTCCTAAAACTACTTGATCTTGTTAAAGATGCCACTTCTATAATAATTATGGTGTACTTACTCAAAGTAAGGCAGAAGATGCTTGTTTCTAATTTATTAGAAACTTAATGGAAGTATAAGGGGGAGACGATTGATACTTGAAAATACACTAAAGGAGCAATAAGGAGTAGGAAAGTACTAGCACTACCATTAAGAGAGTGGGAATACAGAGACGCCAAAGGTGGTCATGTTCAGAGATGAATTGACCTGGGATTCACGCGATGGCCCCACCTCTCCATCAGCTACCGGCAGGGTCCTAGAAAGGCCGACCTGATGTGACGTAACAAGCACCGCATAATCGTGTACTTCTGTCTGTGAGCTACTGAGCGATCATTGTCCGGTAAAGAGTGGACTGTAAGGAGTGTCCATGTTCCCGAGACGACTTTCCGAAGATAACGAAGTGATAGCTTCGGGCCCTTTAAATCATACTCATCACATGATAAAGAAAATAATAAAAAGGTTGGCGATGAACTCACCATTTCCTACGAAGTAGTGAGAGAAGTCAATTCGAAGGACAGAGGAATAAGGTTGATTTAATCATATTGCATTATTACTTGTGTTTGTTAACATGTGTGTAATTGATGAGATGTTAACTTGAATTTTAGCGTTTATCTTATCTGATGTGTATTATTGTGCAAAGTTGTGTATGACTCACCCTTGCACTTATTTTATAAAAGCAGATAACAGGTGTGACAATGAGCATCCCTCCAGTCCTCGCGATCCACGCATATTTCCCGTCCCGTGCTGGCTGGCATGTTGACCCAGTTACAGGATACTACTTTTATCAGGGACTCACGATTTTGTGGTGCAGGGATCCAGGAGCAGGGCATATCGGTTTTCCTGTGACGCTCCCTATGGTGTGATCATTCTTTCTGCCGACCCATGCTCAGCACGTTGGTCCGCAGAGTCCAGGCAGCCCACAGGTGCCATACCCACAGGCATGCGAGCCTATGGAGGTCGGAGAGCCTGTCCCAGTCGTACCAGTCACCGTGGTGAGTCCACAGGGATCTCCTGATCAGAGGGTTCCACAGACCCAGGAGTCTATAGGATCTCCTCCACCCCGGAGGAACTTGTCTTGCTTTCGGGTCACGGCCCGTAAGCGAGTGAGGTCCCCTAGATTCTCCCGAGATGCTAGGATTTACCGTCGCAGATTCCAGAGAGGCGAGGCGTCCAGAGACAGAGAGTCAGAGCAGGGTCCTATACGAGAGCCAATGTCAGTGCCAACAGCCGGTGAGGGAGTCAGTGGGGAGGATCCAGAGGAGGAAGATCCGAGGGGGTGAAGCCGTACGGTCCGAGTTTCTGATGCTGATGATGATGATGATGATTTTTGTATTTGATTTCCTGTACCAGACTATGTGCTTGAGGGCGCTATGTCCTCTTTATGTGTTTGTCTTCTTATCTGTAGACTTATGCGGTGAATGTTCTGTGTGGTTTATATCGTTGTTCTCGGTAGTCTTAGGTTAGGAGGTCAATTACCTGGGGATGAGAAGGGGGTGCGCGAGTACACTTTACTCTTTCGACCCCGATCTAATGAAAGAACCCTAAGTAGAAAAAAAAATTTCATTAGTTCACGTCGCATGCTCACTCCTAAGTGATGCAGTTAGGGCGAATTCGTCACTTAAGGAAGGGGGCGTGACAGCTACGCCCAGAGGGTTGCTCGCCGGGTGGCGGGTACCTGGCCTATGGATTGGGCTTCATCCAGCGAGGCCCAATGGGCCCATTAGGGGCAGTTACACTACAAATAGGTAGCATTTACCACATGTAGGGGACTTTTGCTAATTTTATGAATACACACATGAAATTCAGTGATTCTCTCTCTAACTCTCTCTTGAGTGCAATCACTTCTCTCTCTAGGGGTTACACCCTTCCTCAAAGTGCTTATCCGGAACATTTGGCGTCGTCTGTGGGGATCGGTAAATTTTTGATTCCCAGACCACAAAGAATTCATCAACATGAGAAAGCTACAGAGTGATTATAGGATGAAACAGATTTTGATTCTGGAAGTGGATCTTGGATGATCTTTTTCTGATTGGGATTCACGAAGGAACGCAATGCACCTTTATCTTTTTCCACAGTATCTTCTTCCTCTGGTTTTAGCAACAATGGTGACGGAAGCTTGGTGAGCAGCATCAACGATGAGTCAGAGTGGCGGAAACCGCCTGTGCAGGAGAAGATTTGCGATTCTGAATGAATAAATCTATTGATTATTGTGTCGTCCCAAGGAGATTGGCGTGGAAGCTTGATCGCTGTCGTCAATCAGTGGAACGGGAGCGGATTCGAGACTGAGAAAGGAATCGATGAAATTCAATGGCTATAATGGATGGGAAAATGACAGATCGAGATTCAGTGTGAGGAAGTGTGCTAGTTCGTCGAGTCGCATCCGGTGATGGCAGATCGGAGAGCAACACAGTTCAGATCGGCAATGAGGAGCATCAACAGAGGTGAAGCTTTAGATCGAGAAAAAATGCGGGCAAGGGAGAGCAGATTGATGATGACGAAGAGGAGAACAGAAGAGAGGATTCTGTTCAGGGCTCATGGCAGCACGCGGAGATCGAAAGGAAGTCTGAGCCAACCTCCATCTGCGACTCGCTATGACGCGCTTGGCCAAAATACGTGAGCAGAACCAATCCCGACACATTTCGCTTGGGCGATGGAACCTGGCGAGAACGTTTTTTGCTTTAGCGGTTGAAATTCGGCGAGCAAGCGTCACTGATGATGAAGTTATGAGGTGAGCAAGTGTGGCTGGCGGTGGATTTCTCGCGAGCTCGTTCTGCTTTGGCGGCGGACTTCCGGCGAACACGCTTGTTGTGGCGATGGAAGTCTGGCGAGCATGTTCGCTTTCGCGACATAATTCCGGCGAACACGCTTGCTGTGGCGATGGAAGTATGGCGAGCATGTTCGCTTTGGCGACACAATTTTGGCGAATACGTTCGCCTCGGCGGTGGAATTCTGGCGAGCAAGTTTCGCCGGCGTTGAAAGTTCAACGGCGAACAAGTGTTAACTGACATCTCTATCTATCGCCTGTGGTGCTCAACGCCAAGGGCGAGCCAGACCTGATTCAGGATTGCTGAAACATATCCCATTTCCTTCAACTTTTCTTCTATCTTCTGTTGGTTTTTGTTAATATCCTTTGATTATCAAAACTTTGGAACTAATTTTATCATTCTCTTTTCTATGTTCGATGTGCGGAACAGATGGGAACATGCCAGATCAAGATGAAGGAGCAGGGGAATTACGCACTCCAACTGTTCGATGAAATTGGTGAATGATCTCTGCGCTTTAGCCTCGGCTGCCTCGCATACGAGAGCACACAGATCGACTCAAACCTCCTGCGTTGCCTGCAATTTCAACGGGTTTCTTCTTTCCAAGTCCAGTGCTCTCATTTGTTCATTTGATGTGTTTCCATCGTTCCTATTGACTACATGCTAACTGTTCGATAAAATGGCTAGATGAAATGTGTTATTTGGTCAGAAAAGGATTGTTGAGTTAGGCTTTGCTGAAGTTCTATGTTCATGTTCGAGCCTGTCATTCGTTTGTTGAGTCGAATTTCCTTTTATTCATTCATGTCTAAGTTTCCCTACCATCCTTTGATAATTCTGATATAATTTCCATGTTGTTTAAGCGTTTGATGAATTGGTTAGTTAAAGTTTATTCTTCAATACCATGTGGTTCTCCTGACTTTAACTTTTGAGTCTCCAATTTTATGGAAACGTAAATTTGCTTGGGCTCTATGACGATTGTTTAAAGTTTGGGGTTCAGATAATTCCTTATCTCGCATACAATCCTGTTCTATCCAAGAACATAGAAATGAGGTACGGTACCTATAGTGAAAGGATCGTGATGTGAATATCTAGAGAGGGTAAGAGCGTAACCGCTTAGAGAGAGAAAGTAACTGAATTTCAATCTTGTTATTTCTCAAATGAGCTAAGAGTCCTTTACAATTGGTATCGTCCCCTATTTATAGATTTGGGGGTTGGGCTTGGTGCCCCTAGTTTCTCTTAATGGGCCAGTTGGGCTTGGCTCCCAGGAGAAGGCCCAATTTCCTGTGTTGCACGTTGCCCCGGGCTGGCGCGCCTAGGCGAGGGACCCTAGGGTCTCACCCAGTCCACAAGACACCGAGCTCGAAGCATGAGAGCTGAGTGTGTCTTTTTAAGAAGAAGCCTGAGGCGGCGATTATGAGAAAACTAACTAGTGCTAAAGCCTAATGACTCAAAACAATTGCCAACATGGCTTGATGACTAAAGCCTAAGACTGATTTTTTGATTTTCCTAACAAGTTCCTTTGATCCCACGAGTCCACAAGTTGGCTCGTGGCGATAGCGCTCGGCTCCCTCGCCCCGCTTCAGTAGTGATCGATGTGGACCATGGTGGATTGACGCGTGTAAGCCACATGTAATGCACTAAAATAACACAAAAGCCAACGAATCTGTAAAATCTCAACCGCTATCTCTGATATGTCCCTTCAAATCATAATAAAGCCTGTCAATTTGAATTCAAACCAATGAACTTCAGCAGTTGCAACTTTTCATTTAATGTGCCGTTCCCATTCCCCAAAAACCGCCCACTTCTTTTACTTTTACGCCGTGGAGCCAAAGTCTTTAAAAACCAAAACCCCAGGGTGGGTTTCCCTGAAATCACGCACAGGCCGCCAGCGTCTTCACCCCTACAAGAGCAACGTCACGATGGGGCATGGACGCCGGTACTTCCGCATAACCGTGCATCCTACTTATCCCGAAGCTTTCACCCTTCGGGACGGGACTGCCCCGTTTCCCTTCTACTGGACCAAGAGCCCCCACGTTGTTTCGCTGCCATTAGATGCGTTGCTAAGTAATGAAGATAAAATCGTCCTTAGCTTTCTTGCCGGGCTTCCGTTCCTTGAGTGCTCACAATTGCTCGAGGCCGCTCGCAAGAACACCCTCGATTCATTCCTAGGAGGAATGAATTTCACTAAAGTCGAATTGGAGCGTGCCCTGGCCGCCAATGCTTTCGAGTTTCCTCTTGTCTTCAATACTAGCCGAAGTAAGAGAAAGCCCGCCGCTGTGGATGCTGACACTGGGACCACCATCCCTTCCCCAAAGAAACCGGTAAGAGGGTCCACATCGGTTGAGCCTGCGCCAGGATCCAGAGTCAACACTGCCTCTCCTGAGGCCGGCGGGACAACGCCATACATTGCTGCTCCTGGGTCTAGCGAGCCAACGGCTGACGCCGTCATTCCTCCTGAGACTGACGAGCCAGCGTCGGGCTCTAACAACAACACCGCTCTCCCTGCCCTAGTGGAGGAATCCCACAAATTTAAAGAGGCTGATCTTGGCACGGATGGAGGGACTAGAGCCACTATCCCTCTGCTGAAAAAGAATAAGAAGAAAGCCAAATGGACCAAAACCGGCAAGTCATCCGTTCCTCGCCATTGCAAGGTGGGCGAGGACGAACCAAGCCCCAAGGGCGAGGCGGAACCCTCGCTCCTTCCCAAGGAGACTCCTATTGGTCAAGGTGCTTCTGAGAACGCTGCTTCTAATTTCACTCAAACAATATCCCCTTCTGACCATCCATCCCAACAAGCTGAGGTAAGCTCACCCAGAGCCTTCCCAATCCACGAAACGGTTCGTAGTGACGAGGATCATGCTCCTGCCGTCTCACCTTTACCTCGCCCCTCTTTTCCTGCCATCGGCCACCTGAACGCTGACGAGAAGGAGAGTTCTCCTTCAAACCTGCAACCCACTCCTATCAACTTTATGCTGACTGATCCCTTCTTTGGTAACATGAGAGGAGCTGAGAATTCCGACCTTGATGGTGTGGTGCGAGAAGCCATCTCGAGTCTTCTGCGCGCGGGGTGTCTCTTCGCCCAGTTATCCCAGGATTCGGCCTCTGTCGCTGAAGTTGAAGAGCTCCGTTAGAAGGCTGAGAGTATCGCCTTGCCACACTCGAGGCGTACGGAGAGCGGGACAAATTGTTGACTCAGGTGACGGCCCAAATAACTAAGCTGAACAACCTGGGTATCGAGATGAACGGTCGTGAGGCCGACTTATCCGCTTGTGAAGAGAGAATGGAGGAATTAAAGGACGAGCGGGACGACTTGCAGAAGGAGTTGGAGGCGAGGGCCGAGGCAATTGCCGTGAGTAGGGCAACTTGTATTGCCAAAGGTCCTTGCGTCTCTGCGCAGCGAGTTGGCGTTGTCGAACGAGTCTCTCGCCGAGGTGAGGAATCAACTTGCAGCAAAAACCAAAGCTGTTGCGGAGATGGAAACCCGGGCGACCTCTGAAGCCAAAACCCTTCGAGCGAGGTTGGAGGTCGAAGCTGCTGCTGAGGCTGTGGACGGGCGCGGCCGCGGTTTCTTCCTTGCTAAAGCCCAGGTCCAGTACCTTTATGAGGGAATAGATCTCAGCGGGATGGGAGCATTAAAGAAGGTCACCCCGAGGGTTTGGTCGGCCTTGATGATCCTCCAGGCTTCGACGCTGCATACTTTGCGGCTGCTGAAAACGCAGGGAAAGCGGAAAATGTTAATGTAATTTAAATACTTTGTATTGATTTTGCCTTACACTTTTGTAACTAATATTGCTTTATGTTATTGAACATATTTTTTTTGCAGTTTTGCCTGTCTTATTTTATTCATCGCCCTGCCATATTTCCTCCATGTGTTTGTTTTACGCCTTTGGTGTAACACCCCGATTTCGGTGGCGTCACTTTAGTAACCAAACGAAAATAAAAGCGGAAAATCGTGAATATTTTTTTTCGATATTTGTTTTCAGTAAATAAAGACTCGTCGGATTTAAAGATGCATCGACGAAAAATAAACGAGACTAAAATACAATATATATACACTCCCCACAGTAACCAGTAAGCCACGTCACGAGTAACCTCAAGTGACGGGAAAGTAGTGCCTGGCGGCAAATATGTACAACACAAAATATAAGGTCCGTATTCTGATATACAGTCCTCCAAAAGAAAGTAGGTCAGCTCAAAACAGCCCGAAGACCTCATAATCCGACCAACTCCCTGTGACTCCCGTCAAGAGAACCACACAAAAAGCTATAGGTCGGGGACCTACCCTGCCCCAAAATGAGAAAAACTGAAGATCAGAGCCACGACGCTACTCCTACCCTAATCCCGACTTGAGGAGTACTACACACCACTCCCAACTACGCGTCACCATGATCGTCGTCTGAATGTGAATCCAAGACGATCACGTCAATGACGGCATCGGTCCTCGCAGCGGGTCCCACGGGTACTGTACCCGAACCCAAGACAGCAGCAGCTGCGATGGTGGGTGAGCTAGACTCAGATGAAGCACCTCCAACAGGCAACTCCTCTGAAGGGTCCTCCTCGTCCTCAGATGAAGGTGGCGGTACCACAACTCCATGGCCACAATGCACGCCCGGTGGTAGGTTGAAGCTAACCGTGTGGCGTCTCAAGACTCCTTGCGTCAGGTTCCCCATTCGGTCCACGTGGTCCTCCATTATTCGCCCCGTGTAGATGGCTCGGTGACCTGCGGGGTCGACCACCCAGGAGCTCGGGGTGTCTGTATCAAGCAGCTCAAACCTGGTCCCCCCCGAAGGGACGGCCATCTCGAACCAGTCGGACATCGACATCATCTGACAAAAAGGGCATACATAGCCCCCCATACACAGGTAGCACGCGCAAGGGTCAACTCAAAGAATTACATAATAGTACATCCAATAGGCAAAATTTAAGTAGTAGCCACATAGGCTTAATTACGAATGTCAACATTATAAATTGCAAAACCTGTCAAATAGAAATATATAACATTTGCTGGCAAATAACATATCTCAAAACATTAACAGGCAACAAATACAAACAACAACTATAATCAGCATGAATGGTGCATGAAATGCATATGCAAAGGAACAAGATGCATTCCGGAGGGATGGGCACCAACGAGTCAGCCCTAACACCAGCCACGGTGGGACCATTTCTGCTCGGGTTTCTCTTATACCAAACAAAGTGTAGTCAGATCAGCAGTAAACCCGCAGGCCTGCCATTTCCGTCTGCTACCAAGAATCACCGCAGTGTTCTTACATGGAAATCCGGGTCTTATGACCATTTTTGGAATCCAACGAGATCCGGCATCCCACCGTGTATTAACCTCAATGAGTGTATGAATGCAAGTGGTTAGCCAAACAACGTCTCCAACCTCACTCGTCACGTCGTCACGTGTTCTAGCTAACTAATTGTCCCTAAAAAGAATACCCTAAGGTAAATGTCGATTCTGCGACAAAAGACAATTAATTATACAAAGTAACTCATGATGACTTCTCGAATCATCCGACTCATCACCATCAGATGGTCAAAATCTGCTCAGCGAGCGAAAAGTACCAATGTACTTGGAAACTACCCGTTTCCCGGCTTATCTTTCAGATAGCCCAGCAACAAATCAGCTCATCGAGCGAAAGAGTATCAACATACCCGAAAACTTATTAATTTCTCGGCTTATCCTTTAGATAGCCCAAACAACAAATCAGCTCGTCGAGTGAAAGAGTATTAACATACTTGGAAACTCATTAGTTTCCCCAAAACTTGGACTCGGCGACACTTCTCATTTTCCAAAAACTAATATTAATGTCTTAAGCTCTTAATTGAATTTGTAATCATTAATTAAAGGTTTTGAGGTTGTTTAATGTCTTATGAATTTTCCTCGTAAAATAATTTCCATTTAGTTTTATCTCAAAACTAATATCCATTTAATTTTCCTCGTCCATTTAATTGAATTTGTAATCATTATAAGTTTCAAAAGAACCCATAATCCCAAATAATTCCCAGAGAAGGTCTCGATCAATCAAAACAAAATCAAGGCCCGAACCTCGGTCCGCCCCATCAAACTTCCTCAAAAACTCACAATAAAGTCTTGCATAACAGCCCGTTATCCTCACTCTGCCGAATAATAGATATATGTGTACTTGCATATTCAAAACAGTACAATCCAACAGTCATGGCACTTATATCAACACATTGAGGAATAACCATTTAGCACTTAGCATATAGGGCAAATATCACACATCCTAGATTAACCAGGTAGCATTTAGCATGTGAAACAACCTCAACAACAATCAAGCAATAAAAGATTATCAATTGTCAGCCGTAGCCTCAGAAAATGTTTTTCCCAATCAAACACAATCAAGTGCATAAACAATAAATCAAGTCGAAATCGTCGACACCTAATTCATTATCTAGTATTTAGTGAGTAGCTCTCACCTGTTGGTTTTCCAGGGTGTTCTTCCAAGTTTCCTTCACAATCCTCCTCTTGAACTTCACAAAGTTCTTCAAACGAACCTTAGGACAAATTCACAGAAATCAAGCACAATGAGTTAGAAACTCAGCAAACAATACGCACTAGGGTTACACGAAACATTACAAACTCCGAAGTACGACAATCTAACGCGTTAAGACAAGTTTTCGAAAAAACGAAATTTCCTCCCCCCCTTGATGGAGCTCTCGGCCACTTTTCATAAATAGGTGGGTCGATTTTTCTTCGATCAAACTTGGTTCCTAGGTTATCATTAGAAATTTTCGGATCAAAAACTGTCGCAGGGGTATTTTGGTCATTATTTTCAGCTCAGAATTTCAAAACTGGATTTTCGAAAAACAAATTGGATGGGGACGTCAACAACGAAGTTTATGACAACTAATCCTACTAGCACTAAGCTAAGTCGTGAATTTTCAGCTTAAAGAACGAAACTTTACCCAGAAATGGGTTTTTCCAACAGAAATGGATCCCGACGGCATTTCGGCGACATTCGGCAAAATGTAATCCGCTAAACACGCTCAGGAGCATGCAGGGAATAAGTTTAGACACTGAAATCAGCTTATTTGGACAGTTTTACAAAAAGCTCAAAACTTTGAGCACAAAAAGACATAGAAGAAGTCGACAGAAACGACGATCAGAAGTGAGATATGGGATTCCTACCTCGAGGTCTTCGATTAGCAACGAACTGTGCGGCAAACGGGCAAGAATCGGTGAAAATCACTTCCTCCCTTTCTCTCCTTGAAGCTCGCGGGTTTGGGGTTCAAAATGGGTAAGTTTTGAAAAAAATTTCATTTTCCCGCTATTTATAGGTTTTGGAAAATTTGGAAAAATGAAAATTTCGCGATTCTGATTTTTCCTGCGTATTCCTCGGAGAATTCTAAGATAGGTTCTGGCGACAGAATTCCAGAACTCAAAACAGGTTTCTTGAAATTAAATCAAACGATCAAAAGTCGGTGTAAATCGGTTTTACCCGGAAAACTACTTTTTGCAGTTGATGTCGGATGAGAAAACTTCGTTCTGAAGAAAGATTAGAAATAACGAGAGAAATAGGTTATCGCGGGTGGAATATTCATTTGAAGCTCCGAATAGAAAAAGTCTTCATCGTCCGTAGATTTTAGGGTTTCTGAGCTACCAGGGTTTCGGTTTCGGCAAACTTCCGAGTATTGGAATTTGACGTTCGTACATTCCAGGGTTTCGTATCGAAACGCTTGTTTAGAGAGGATCAAGAGAAGTTCTTACATTTCTCTGAGGATTTTTGGAATTAGTTTCCGTCGTGTCTTAAAATATAAATTAGCTATTTACTAGCGTTCTTGACCTAGGTTTAAGCGAATACTAATTGTGTTATAACTTTTATCGACTTTGACACAATCCTTAGCTTTTTCCTGAACTTTCTCCTTCACAAATTTACTCCATTCATTAAACACTTGTTCAGGTTTTCCTTCACGTTACATCAAATTAATCGTGAATAGGAATTTTATTCGATTTATTCCAAACTTAAAAACTTGGGTCTCACATTTGGGTTTAGACTTCGTGTAGCGATTTTGAGTGCGTACCAAAGAAAACCAGGACTTTTGCTCAGTTTTGAATTAAGGCTTTGTTCACATCGTATTTCCCGTAAGATCAGGTGTGGCCTTCCCGTAAGATCAGGTGTGGCCTGGCGAGGACTGTAAGACCCGGTTTTATGGCATATTATTTTAATAATAATATTAAATAATATTATGTGAATTTCTTGTGCTATATGTGATATTATGCCTTTTAGAAAGGGGTGACTAATTTTTAGAAGCAATACTAAGTCTTAGAAACCTCTAGACGTTGATGTGCGCGACGATATGAGCATTTTGACTGTAATATTGCTAGGGTTCTGCGACGGCGACTTTTAGGTCAAAATCAAACCGACAGCAGCGATGAGTTGGCGAATCGAGTCGAGGAGGACGATTTCGTGGGCCCCACCTCATGGGGAGGTGCTGGGCATGATTTTAAGAATATTTTATGTGGGAATATTCCTTGGTTTTGTTTTTGAAGGTTTGATTTAATTTAAATAAAATGCATTTAAATAATTTTAACCTATGGTTTAATATCAAAATTTATTCTGAAAAATATTTTTGAGATATTATGAGAGTGGTGCACGAAATTTTGGAGCCAAAACCATTGACGAGGTTTTTAATTTTAAATTTGAAGTTTTGATGTATTTAGGAGGAAAATTGTGTATTTAATGCATTACTTATTTTGGGTTTTTATTTAAATTATTATTTTAAATATTTTTTTGAGAAAATCTGAGCATGGTGAAGGTGGTGGACGGCCAAGGCTTGTGGAGGAAGGAAAATGAGACTTTTGCAAGTAATTTCCTTTTCTGGCTAGGTTTTATGAAGGAGAAATTTTAGGGATTTTGATTCCTTGATTTTCAATTAATGGGGGATTAATTTTTGAACTTTTGAAACCTCCAAGGATCTTTTTATATCTGATGTAAAACTCTTTGGATTCAGATTTGTATATTTTAAATGATTAAGGATTTAAATGCTATTTTTCTTAAAGGGTTTAATTAGGAAATAAACCTAAATTTGAGGGCAGAATATGGGGAGCTTGAAAAGCTTTAGAAACCCTAATATGGGCTGAGAGTTTTGTGGGTTTTGGCTGCTCCTTGGGGAGAAAGAAAAGCATTTAATGCTTGGCTCTCTCCTGTCTCTAGCAGTGAGCTTCCTCTCCCTCTCTTGTGTTGCTTTTATTTTTTCTTGTTTTAGTTTCAAAGCGTCGAGCAAGGCCATTCTCAATATGCTCTGTGGTTGCAGCTTAAGCTGATCTGCCAAAAACCAAAAGAGAATGATCTTGATCGGGTTGCTTAGGAATGTTTATGAATGTGGGGTTTTTCTTAAAGAAATTCATGATATTCTTATAGTATTCTTATCATCTTCAAACAAGGATTTTAGAAAGGAGGTTTTGATCTTGTGAAAGGAAAAGTTTTGGTTTTTCGAGGTTTAAAATAAAATTTTTGAAACGACGGGGAAGGGATGTATTATCGCTAAACGACTACTAATTCGTACCGTTACTCTGTCCACATGACTAGGAAGTTCGAAGCGAGAGTGATCCCACCAAATCCAAAGTCCTAGGACGTCTTCTGGTGTGACTAAGATAAGGGCACTTCGGCTATGATTGATTATGATTGTTAGAAAGCATGGTACTAGGACCATCGATGGTATATGTGCTAGATATGTTATATGATGATAATGTAATAAATGTTAGATAGTATTATTATGAACATGCTTATATGCCTAGGCTGTTAGATACATTTATTGATATGCATGCAAGTTACTATGTTATGATATTTTGTTCATAAGAGATGACCGTGATAGGCTTAGGGCCTAGTGATAATGACTGACTTGCATGACATGCATTGTGGACCAAGTGACCTGGACTGGGCTTGGTTGGCCACGACTAGTGACCTAGACTGGGCTAGTCGATGGTGACATTCAGGGGAGGCCCTGAATAAGGACGAACGTGAAACGATAGTGCGTTGGAGAGGTCTAACCCCGATCATCAAGCTGTTGGGCAGCGGTGCGTTGGAGAGGTCCAGCCCCGATCGTGAAGTCGTGTTCGTCCAGCCTTTCCATGAGAGATTGGCTTATAGATATCCAAAGCGTCTGCATGCATGTGCACGAGCATTGACAAACAATAACTTAGAACTATGAAATAGTTCCCTATACTTGTGAAACCTAGAACTTAAAATAGTTCCCTTATTTGTGAATGTTAACTTAGGGAAGAACTTGTGATTGATAGGGTAGTATACCCTACTTATGATACGTGTGTGTTAGAATTTGACCCTTGCTTGTTTTCTGTTTGCTGTTTGCTATTTGTTGTTTGGGGCGCTTAACGCCTAGACAACAAGCATGCGTGTGATCAGTCGAGATGCGGTCCTATACCTACTTGATGTGGACGACGACAAGGCTCGAGACATCGACCGCGCGACTGATGGTTTAGCTATGGGATTGGCGAGAGAAGAGGATACGAGACGATGTGATGCAAACGTTTGAGGAGGCCTTGGAGGGCACGCGGCCTATGAGTCGGGTACTGAGTGTTATAATTGAGTTTGTACTTGGGGGTGAGGTGAGTTTGTTTATAGGGTTCGAACCTAACCTAGAGACCTTCTTGTTGTGTTGGCTCGGGGCGGTCGAACACTAGTTTAATCATTATGTTGTAATTTGAAAGAATCATTGCATGCTTCCAAAGCTTTTATTAATAAAATGAATTATTCCGTCTACTTCTCAAGTTACTACTTTTTATTTGTAAGCAATGTTTCGAAAAGGTTTTTATTTCGGTTAAAATTTACACACGTTTTTGGAAAAAGGTTACAAAAGTGACCCTCGAGAAATCGGGGCATTACAAGGTCTTATGACTGCTCGGGACCCAATGGCCATGTGGGTTGCCCGAGACTTAGCCTAGCTTTGGGTTCTCGCCCATATTTCGGGGAAGTTTTGCTCGCTCATATTTTAGGGAGGTTTTTGAGATAAGTAACTTATCCGCACACATCGCCAAAGAGTAATCAGCGGTTCGCACTGGACTTTCTGGAGCGATCCCCAGACATCAAGGTTGTGTTGGGATCGCCACCTTTAGGGCATTTTTCCCACCAGGCGACCATGATATTTTGGTTGAGTTGCTAATCGTGTAGCAGCGGTTCGCGCCGGACTTTCCAGAGCGATCCCCAGACATCAAGGTCGTGTTGGAATCGCCACCATCAAGGAATTTTTCCCACCGGGCGACCATGATAATTTAGTCGAGCAAGGAGTATTGCTGGGAATATCCTTTTTGTATTTGATTTGTAAAAATATTTTACATTCGAGGGATGCCTCGTTAAAAAACTCCCGTGGAATGATATGACCCAAGATGGAGCAAGGGCTTAAGGATCGTCTAGGATGATTTTAGGACTTGAGAAATCAGAGTTGGAAGGGAAAAACAAAGAAGAATTTCGTGCAAGGAAAAGATGGACAGAATTGGAATGAAACTTTATGAATATGGAAGTGCAGACGTGACACAAAGGTGGTGGCAAACCTTTGATAAGTCAAGGTCTTGAATCACTCATGGGATATGAGAATCACTCTCAACAAACTGAACTAACTCAGAGAAAATAATCTTATTCATTCATCATCTCCCAATTACAATGAAGGAGTTTTCCTTATAAAGAAGAAGAAAATTCAGCCTAGTTACCAAAATTATGAGGTGTAATTTCTCTAGGAGAATCCTAGGCTAGGAGTTACAAATTAAAAGAGGAAGATAGTGTTTTGCTTCAGCCTTGGGCGTGTATTTGGCGGCTGATTGCTTCATGTAACTCACGTGTAGGATCAGTGTAAGCGTGACAGGAGTTCGCCGTTTGAGAAAGATTAATGAAGAAGGAAGTTCAGGAATTGCTTGAGGAATGTTTCATAGTTGTTTAAGGAGTTAGTACGAGTCGTCTGCACACCCGCCTTATGGCGAGAGTGTCCAGAATAGGCTAATTTCGCTCTTAAAGCAATGTCTAAGCGAAATTTCAAATCCTTGGAAAAATTTCAATTTGTTTCGATGTTTCCAATCTTTCTTCAGAACGAAGTTTTGTCGTCTGACCTTAACAGCAAAAAGTAGTTTTTCGGGACAGATTAACTTTCACCGCTTTTGGAGTTTTAGAGATCGTTTTTCCCTAACTCTAGAGATTTATTTTGAGTTCTGGAATTCTGTCGCCAGAATCTCTCTTAGAATTCACCGATGAACGTGCTGCAAAAGCCGGATTCGCAAAATATTCGTTTTCCCGCGATTTCACCTTCCTATAAATAGTAAAAAAATCAAAATATCTCTCATTTCTTCCCAAGGAGGCCGCGAGTTTAAGGAGAGGAGAGGAAGGAAGATTTTCGCCGAAACTCGACCGATCTTCGAGCTGTTCGTCCCTACTTCAAGGTATCGAGGTAACTAGCTTGATTCTTACCTCCGATCATTGTTTCTACTGCGTTTCTATATCTCTTTTTGTGCTCAAAGTTTCGAGCTTTTCGTAAAACTGTCTGATTTTCCTGATTTTTCTGTTGGGTTATCATCTATGCTTGCCCAACAAGCTAGAACACTCGCCGTTATTCGCCAATTTCGATCGAGTTGTCAAAGATCTGAAAAACTGTGTAAAAACCCTTTTTGCGCACTTATTGAAACTTTAAAGTCGAAAAGTCGCAATCCGACTTCGTGTCTTTAGGATTAGTTGCTACAAATGTCGTTAGGAACATCGCTATCAAATTTGTTTTCCGAAGTTTTAACTTTGAGGTTTTGAGCTTTTATTTTGGACCAAAACGCCCCTGAATAGCCGTATTTCGATCCGATCGTCCGAAATTTTTTCCGACAGTTTCTTTACTCTAGTTTTACCCTAAAACTACCTTGTAATTAAAGTAGATCGAAGAAAAATCGACCCACCTAATTGTGCATAGTGGCCGAGAGCATGTTTGTGTGGGGGGGGGAGTTTTTCGTTTGCGAAAACTTGTCCTTTCGTACTCGATTGTTGTATTCTGAAGCTTTAATGCTTTGTCTATCATTAATGAGTTATATTGTGATCGAGCTAATCGATTTTGTATGGATTTCTGCTTTGTTTTCTCCGAGGTTCAGTTGAAGGAACTTTGGGTTTCTCAGAGCAATTGTGTGAAGAAAACCTAGACCACGAGACTGGAGCAACTCGAGGTTAGGGAAACTTACTTGCTAGCTAAGGTCACTAGGCGTCGATTAATTCGACTTGGTTATTGTGTTGATATTGAATATTGCTTTGATTTGATTATTGCTTGGAACTAAGAAAATGATTTCTGGAGGCTTCGGCCGAGTGAACTTATATGAGACGTGTGTCTCCGTTTTCTGAGAGGCTTCGGCCGTTTACTGGTTTCTGTCTTATCGCTTTCTAGTGGATATAACAAGGTTATGTTTACAGCACTGCCATATTGATTCATCGCTCGATAGAGCTTGATGTATTTGCGTTTAATTTAAAAGAAAACTGAATATAAATAAATAATAAGGAATATAACCTCCCTTCCTTATTTAAATCTCAATCTACATTAAAAGAAAACTGATTTTCCTCCAAAATAGATGCATCCAATCAAACAATATCTTCTCCATATCTCTTACTTGGGAAGTTCGGTCACCCCATGCTTGGCCTCCAAGCAACACATAATTCTCACAACCCTAAGGCTCATGACCCACAAATAATTAGAAATTAACAGGTTTAACACAAAAATACAATTTCTGATTTTTGTGTAAAATCCGTAGGTACTGTACAGCAGGACCTTTTGCCACTAAAACATACATATCTCGGGCTACAGAGGTCGGAAGGACCTGAAATCAACGATAGAATTTAGCTAACTCAGAGAGCTACAACTCCATGAAGGAAGCGTTTCCAGATAAGGTCATTAAGACCTCTCAAAAATTCACATAAGGTCACAGGCAGAGATTAGCCATAAAATCAAACTTCACTAGAAACTTCACTTTTATTCAATAAATCGCTTAAGTAATACTTAAGTAAGGTTAGGGTCTTACAGAAAGGATCAAAGAAATTTGTGTCTTCTACAAAACAAATTGAATTCAAGAAGCCCAGGAATTATCAGTTGTCGAATTCATTGCCCCAACATGTGCCTCAACATGTGAACCCTCAACTTAATTTTGGCAAAACTATAACTTGGAAGTGTCACTACTGTGGTAGGAATGGTCATATAAAGCCCTACTGCTTCAAGTTATATGGTTATCCTCAGATGCACAATAATATCAAGGCCTCAAAGTATATTCAGATGAGGAAGCAATGGAAGCCCAAGGGTGAAATCAAATGTCAGGTAGCCTACACATCTTTCAGAGCATCATCAAAGGAAGACTGGTATTCTGATAGTGGCATCTCTAAGCACATGACAGGGAACAAGAGCTTCTTACAAGACATCAGAAGTCACTCAACCAACTATGTTACCTTTGGAGATGGAGCTAAAGGAAAGATTAAGGGAGTAAAAAGCTTGTTAGCACAGAATCTCCTAACTTGAATAATGTGTTACTTGTCAATGGTTTAACTGCATATCTGATCAGCATAAGCCAACTGTGTGACCAAGGGTATGATGTGAAGTTCAATGAAATAGAATGTGTTGTGACCACTGATGAGGACAAAATTGTGATGAGAGGAATCATATCAAAAGACAATTGTTATTTGTGGACATCAGAAGAAAAAACTCATGTTTCTAGATGTTTGTTAACTAAAGAAGATGAGGTGAATGTATGGTATCAAAGACTAGGACATATCAACTACAGGAGCATGCAAAAGGTTATTGCTGATGAAGCAATAAGAGGATTGCCCAATTTGAGCTTGGGAGAAGGAAAGCTATGTGGAGAATGTCAGATTGGTAAACAAAACAAAGTGCCACACAAGATGCTCCAGCATCAGACCACGACAAAGGTTCTGGAATTGCTTCACATGGATCTCATGGGTCCCATGCAGGTTGAAAGCTCGGGAGGAAAAAGGTATGTTTTTGTCTGTGTAGATGATTTTTCAAGGTATACATGGGTTGAATTTATGAGAGAAAAATTAGAGACTTTTGAAATATTCAAGAACCTATGTTTGAGACTTCAAAATGAGAAAAACTGTGTGATTGTGAGAATCATAAGTGATCATGGAAGGGAATTTGAGAATTCAAAATTCTTAGAGTTCTGTGGAACAGAAGGTATTAGCCATGAGTTTTCTGCCCCCATCACTGAACAGTAGAATGGAATTGTTGAAAGAAAAAATAGAACTCTCCAGGAATCAGCTAGAGTAATGTTACATGCTCAGAAGATTCCACATCAGTTCAGGGCTGAAGCTATGAGTACTGCCTGTTACATACACAACAGAGTCACCATCAGGGTAGGGACATACTCTACACAGTATGAGCTATGGAAAATCTTCTGTAAAATACTTTCACATATTTGGAAGTAAATGTTATATCCTTGCAGATCGTGATCCTAGGAGGAAGCTTGGTCCAAGAAGTGATGAAGGGATTTTCATGGGGTATTCTATGAACAACAAAGCTTATAGAGTTTTTAATTCTCGCACAAGGACCATGATGGAATCTGTGAATATGATTGTGGATGATGAACCAAGCAAGAAGGAAGAAGCAAATTTGAATGAAGATGATGATGGTACTGATGTTCCAGCCGATGCTCCAGCGACCGCCCTCGACAATGATTTACAAGGGCTGATGAAAAGGAAGACAAAGATATCCCATCAAACAAAGTTCCATCAATCAGGGTTCAGAAGAATCACCCTCAAGAAAACATTATTGGTAATCTTCAAGAAGGGGTGACTACCAGATCCAGATGTATGATTGCTTACGGTTGTTTCATCTCTAAGATAGAACCCAAGAATGTCAATGAAGCTCTCACTGATGAATACTGGATAAATGCTATGCAAGAAGAGTAAGAGCAGTTCAGGAGAAATGAAGTGTGGGAGTTTGTGCCTAGGCCTGAAGAAGTAAACATCATAGGCACCAAGTGGATCTTAGAGAACAAATCAGATGAAACTGAAACAGTGTGGGAGTTTGCGCCTAGGCCTGAAGAAGTAAACATCATTTGCTCCTGTAGCTAGACTGGAATCTATAAGACTCTTGTTAGGTGTTGCCTGTCTCTTGAAGTCCAGACTCTATCAGATGGATGTGAAGAGTGCTTTTCTAAATGGCTATTTGAGTGAACAGGTTTATGTTGAACAACCTAAAGGATTTACAGATCCACATCATCTAGATCATGTGTACAAGTTGAGGAAAGCCTTGTATGGTTTGAAGCAAGCACCTAGGGCTTGGTATGAAAGGTTAACTGAGTTCCTTGTAAGCAATGGTTACTGTAAGAGTGGAATTGATAAAACTCTGTTTGTGAAGAATGACAAAGGTAAGCTCATGATAGCACAGATTTATATGGATGGCATTGTTTTTGGAGGAATGTTGAACTCGATGGTGGAGCATTTCGTCCGACAAATGAAATCTGAATTTGAGATGAGCTTAGTTGGTGAATTGAATTATTTTCTAGGGCTACAAGTCAAGCAAATGGAGGATTCTATGTTCATTTCACAGAGTAAGTATGCTAAAGGATTAGTCAAGAAGTTTGGCCTTGAAAAGGCTGGTCACAAGAGAACTCCTGCTGCTACACACATCAAACTGTCCAAGGATGAGCAAGGAGAAGATGTTGATCAAAGTCTCTATAGAAGTATGATTGGTAGCTTGTTGTATCTTACTGGTAGCAGACCAGACATCACCTTTGTTGTTGGTGTATGTGCTAGATATCAAGCAGCTCCTAAGGCAAGTCATCTGCTACAAGTCAAGAGAATTATCAAGTACATCAATGGCAAAAATACTATGGTATTCTCTATACTCATGATACAAATTCTTCTTTTGTTGGATTATGTGATGCATATTGGGCAAGTAGTGCAGATTATAGAAAGAGCACATCTGGTGGATGTTTCTTCCTAGGGAATAATTTGATTTTATGGTTTAACAAGAAGCAGAATTGTGTCTCATTGTCTACAGCTGAAGCAGAGTATATTGCAGCAGGAAGTAGTTGTACTCAACTCATGTGGATGAAGCAAATGCTGAAGGAGTATGATGTTGAACAGGATGTCATGACATTGTACTACGACAATCTTAGTGCAATCAATATTTCCAAGAATCCCATACAGCATAGCAGGACCAAGCATATTGATATTAGACATCATTTTATTAGAGACTTGGTGGAGGATAAAATTATCAATCTGGAGCATGTTACAACTGACAAGCAGTTAGCTGATATTTTCACAAAACCCCTTGATGCAATTACCTTTGAAAAATTAAGAGGAAATCTAGGGATTTTCATTTTTGATGCATAGCAATTAGCGTGCCCTAATGTGTCAACGGCTAGTTTATTTTTGGTCATCATTAACTGTTGTTGTGACATCAGAAGAGAGAAGGTTGCTTTATGGTTCACTTGTCCTATAACTACCTCCGACAGGCAAATTGTGATCTCTCAACCGCTTGTTCATCTATTTTCTTCAAGACTCATTATCTCTCATTTTCAATTCTTCTTCATCGTTATGTGCTCTATTTGTGTTTGCTCTCATTTCATCATGTCTCAAAGTTCAGGAAAGAATGACTCTGTCAAGGCAAAGATTGAAAGAACTGCTAAGGGAGTTAAATGCATGGGTTTGAAGAGTGGTTCTTCCCAACCATCTTCTGTGTCAAAGAAAGCTCCTGGGAAGACGAAGACAAGATACCCAGCAAGAAAGACCTACATGTCAAAGGTTCAGAACAAAGAACCCACCAATGTCTTTCTCTGTGAGGATGTTGCTGATGAAGAGGAAATCAATGTTGAAGACTCTCCTGTGAAATCGCCTCCTGATGTTGTGCCCGATGTTGAGACATCTGTGTCTCAGGAAATTTCTGATCAAGAAAATTCTAGAAAGGAGTCCACTTCTCTTGAAGATTCAGGCAAGGTTACCAAGCCTGATATCTCTGTATCGTCTTCTTCGAAGGACGCTGATCCAAAGAATGGCAATTCTGAGGATACCAATTCTGCAGAGCCAACCCAGGCTCCATCCCCTGTTCAGGACATCTCTGATGATGATGTTCCCCTGGTTAAGTCCATTCTTGATAGTGTTGCTGCCAGGATGAAAAGAAAAAGAATGGTCTCTACTCCTGAAGTCACTCCTACTCCACCAAAGAGATCCAAGTCATCTCCTGTAACCTACAAATCTTGACAAGCAAGTGTGAAGGATAAGGGAAAGCAAAAGACTGTCAAGACTCCAAGTGAGAAGAAGAAAAGGAAGATTCCAGTTGATGTTGAAGACTCCGAGTCAGATGCCGAAGCCGATGTCCAGGACATCTGACCCTCTGAGAAGAAGAAGTTTTCTGGTAAGCGTATTCCTCAAAATGTTCCTGTTGTTCCTATTGATAGTGTCTTTTCACTTGGAAGAGAATGTACAGAAGTGGAAGTTTGTCTGTAAGAGAAGAATGGCTAAAGAAAGGGAAGTTGGCCCTGATGTTCTAGAATGCAGAGATGTTATTGCACTTATTGAGAAAGCAGGTCTGATGAAGACTATCCAGAATGTTGGAAGGTGCTATGAGAAGCTTGTGAGAGAGTTCTTGGTGAACCTCTCTGTGGATGTTGGACTGCCTGAGAGTGATGAATTCAGGAAGGTTTTTGTGAGGGCCGAATGTGTTGTGTTCTCACCTGCTGTGATCAATCAAGCACTTGGAAGAAGTGCTATTGAATTTACTAATGAAGAAGTGTCCATGGATGATGTTGCCAAGGAACTTACTGCTGGTTATGTGAAGAAGTGGCCCAGCAAGAGATTGTTGTCCACTGAAAATCTTAGTGTGAAGTATGCAATCCTTAACAGGATTGGTGTTGTGAATTGGGTTCCTACTCGGCATACCCTCCAACCCTTGCCAAGTTGATCTATAGGATTGGCAAGTCTATTGCATTTGATTTTGGTGCTTTTGTTTTTTAGCAGACATTGAAGCATGCTGATACTTGTGCTGTGAAGCTGCCTGTTTCTTTTCCCTCACTTCTTACTGAGATCATTCTCAAGCAACATCCTCAGATTCTCAGAGCTGATGAAGTGGCTATGTCTCGTGGAGTTCCAATCACCTTGGATCAACGTTTGTTTATGGAGCCACATGTCCTTAACATTGCCATGCCAACCAGCAGGACATCTGCCCCTCCTGTGACTGAATCTGGCACTCAAGCCATCATTGCTGAATTATAGGAAGTCTCCAAGGCTTTGCAGGAGATAATCAGAATGAGCACTGCCAGGAAGCTCAAGGTTGATGCTTTGCTACTCAAGCTGCAAGAAGAAGAACGCCAAAGAGGTGAGCAAAGTGCTGCAACTACAGGTGCTCAAGATGAGAGCAATGAAGAGGAGGAAGGATCTGAAGAAAGTGCAGAAGAGTCTGGAGAGGAGTCCAGTTCTGAAGACTAGATTGTTCTGTTCCTTTGCGATTTTCTTTTGTTTTTGGATGTATTTGTGCACCCTTTGCAAATTTGTGCTAAAAAGGGGGAGTAGTTTGAAGATTCTATCTGCTATGGTCTGTAATATTTTGTGCTACTATTGTGAAGACCTATGTTACTACTGTGAAGTTGCTTCTGTGAAGACTATGTGTCTTTTGCTAGTGTTAGCTTTGGTCTGGTTTAATTTGAAGACTAGTTCAAGACAATGGCTATGATTGTTTCAAGTTGCATCTTCTGGTTTTATGTGGCTAGCTTAGTTTTATGTGCAAGTAACTTCTGATAGTGTTTTCTGGTTTGTTGAAGTTCAAGCTGATCAATTGTGAAGTCATCATATGCTAAGGATTGATAGTACTTCTGTTTGTGTGTTTTTGCTGCTAAGTGTAATGTTCCAACTATGCTAGTTGTTGGTATGGCTGCATCATTTGAGGGGGAGCTATGCTTAAGGGGGAGAATTGATTCTCTATTTTTATCCTCTCTGGTTGTGTGTTGTTTTAGAAAAAATTTGACAAAGGGGGAGATAGTTGGTACATGTTGTCTTGCATTTTGTCAAAACAACCGATTGTCGAAGCAGATGTCGTGGCATCTGATTCCGTGAAGCTAGGGCATCAGTCCTCAGCTTGAGTTTATGTTGTGGGCCCTCCGAAGATTTGTTGCAGATATGTTTTACGTGTTACTTGGGGATCAAGTAGCTATTTCAGAAGGGTTTTATTTATGGGTTGTTATTTGTTGAAACAATCTTTGTTAAAAGATTGGTTTCTATCTTTACTTGTGCAATAAGTAAACAAAATCTATCAAGATTGTGTTTTGAATTGCTGTTGCTACAATCTGTTACTTCAGCCCATGCTAACCCTAGAGCCCATGCTACCGCTGCTGAAGTCTATAAAAGGATGAAGACCTAAAACATGAAGACCACCGAAGCTAAGAGAGAGAGAGAGATCAAGTGTTTTAGGATTTGTGATTGTGTTTTATCCTTTGTTAGTTGTGAATCCTCTTTGCTCACTGATTCTATAAAGAAAAGTACGGTTCTGTGTGTTTGATTGTATTCAAACTCTGATTGTTTATTGTGTTCATTATGGCAGTGATCCACAGTGATTGAGAGAAAGTGAGAGGGGCTCTCATACTTAGGTTGAGATTCTAAGTAGAAATACACTGGGTAGATTAGGAAGTGAACTATGAACTGTTGTGTTCATGAGTGTCTGTAATTCCTGAATCTTGAGATAGTGGATTTCCTTTCTTTGGGTGCAAACCCTCCAGACATAGGTGAAAGTTTTCACTGAACTGGGTTAACAATTCTCGTGTGTTGTTGTTTCTGTTTAAGTTATGTTTTACTATTAAGTGATTGTTGAACCTATTGTCTCAGCATCGTTCAGGACATTTGTACTACAGGGAACTTGAATTACATGCTTAATGGAATGCTGCCGAGGAGGAACGCTGGGCACGTCAGCAACAGCGGGAGGAGGCTTTAGCTCAGGCTAGGGTGCTTACTAATTTCAGGCGTCATGACCCGCCAAGGTTCTTGGGAGAAACCGACTCGGAGAAGGCCGACTTGTGGGTTCAGGAGATCGAGAAGATCTTTGAGGTGCTAAGAACCCCGGAGGAATCAAAGGTTGGCTTTGCGACTTATCTGTTGTTGGGAGAGGCTGAATACTGGTGGGGAGGAGCACGCATGATGATGGAGGCTAACCAGGTGGCTGTGACATGGATCGCTTTTCGCACTACTTTCTTAGAGAAGTACATTCCAGTCAGTGCAAGGAAGGAGAAGGAGGCTCAATTTCTTAAGTTGTATCAGGGGAGCATGACAGTGGCCGAGTATGCGACTAAATTCGAGTCTTTGGCTAAACACTTACGTTTCTTTGCTAACCACGTGGATGAGGCGTACCTATGCACCAAGTTCATCAATGGGCTTCGCTATGAGATAGATGAGTCGGTGAGACCTTTGGGAATCCGCCAATTTCAACCTTTGGTGGAAAAGTGCAGGGAAATATAAATCATTAAGAACAAGAGGGCTAACCGAGCAAATACTAGGGGACCGATGAGGTCAAAATTCCACAACCAATGAGAGAAAGTAAAGTCACTGCAGAAGGAGTCGTACCAACGTCCTACAGGAGGCAGCTTCGCCCCAGAACAACACAATCCTATGACGGCTGCTTTGGGAGAACCAGGGAATCGAATCTCAAATCATGATGTAGCGTGCTTCAAGTGTGGGAAGACTAGATATTACGCGAAGGAGTGCGAACGACTTTGCTACAACTGCGGGAAGCCAGGAAACATGGCCAAGGACTGTAGGGCAACGAAGACTGAACTAGTGATGAATCACGTTTGAAAACCAATTTTGTACTTGTTACTTATGCTCCTGATGTACTTGTGGGTGGAATTTTTGCTAGAAATTTTGTGTCCACACTTCTTTCAGGATATAATGAACTTTTGATGCACCACAGGTACTGAATTTGTTGCTGAAAGAAAGGAATAAGAATTTGTGAATCATATTTTGGCTGCAAACTTCAAAAGACCTTAACTTTTGCTTTGGGACTCTGAATTAGACATTTTTATATGCTTTTGGGGGTGTCCAGGCTTAAGACTCTCACTTGAAATGGTCCAGGCCAACACGTGGCAAGTGTGGCCATGCTTGGCTTCTTATAATGACATAATATTTTAGTAGTTTCATGGCGTGTGCGGTACACGTGCAATGCACGTGTGACACACATGCTAAATACAATAAGAGCTTGAGCTACACTTGCCACGTGTTTCCTGAGCCTGAGCCTACAATGTTGTCTCACACCAAATACAATAAGAGCCTGAGCTACAATCAAACTAAATATCATCAGCACCCCTACAGCAACGGCGAGCACGCCTTCGACGATGGGGATGAGGACAACGATTGAGAAGATGGCTTGGAACACCGTGAGGAAGCCTTGGAGGGTGGGGAGGAAGGCTTGGACCCGAGAGACCAAGGCTGGCAACCAACTTCAACACCGACTTAACTCATATCAATTTATCAATCTATTTATGAATTAATATAAACTCTTTAAATCACCAATTAACCAATTGAAGCATTAAACATAGAGAGAAATATACCAAATAATGAAAATCCATACTTATAATTGCATAAAAGTATATTGAATAAGAAACAAATCAAGTTCTATCATCCCAAATACTAAAAGAGAGTCAAAACACAAAAATAGGTAAAGAGAAAAGTGCAACCCAAGGTAGAACGAAGCCACGGATGTCCGAAGAAGCTGTCGCCTTCCTCCATGGCCCTGACATCGGCCCTTAAGGGCCTAGCCTTCCTCTCCACCAAGGAATTTCCTCCAAGAGTCTCTCAAGTGTTTATTAGGTTTAGAAGAAGAGGAAGATGAAAAATATCCCAAAAAAGAGGTCAAAAACGGAATTTATAGTGATTTTCCTGTTTTGTGCGTTTATGTCTTTTTCTGATGTAGAAGATGATCTGGTGAAGTCAGGTGCACCTTAACACGGTGCACCCGTGTGATCCTGTGCTTTAACTTTCATCGTCAGCCACGTGTCGCGATTACAGCGAAGGTGCATGGTGTGCTCGTGCACTGGCGTTGCACTGGAACCCAGCCTCCAGAATTCTCTAAATTTCTGTTTTTTAATGATTTTCTCTATCTTCTCAAATCTTCTCCTAAAATAACAAGAAAATAAAACAAATAGAAGATAAAAATAAGATAACAACTTAAAATAAACTTATCCAATCCTAAATTAAAGTAAATAAATCCTAATAATATCCAGAAAATAATATAAAGTATAGGAAAATACTAAAACTAAATAAAAATATTAAAATGCATGAAATAAGCCTAAAGTGTCCTAAAATGACTAAAATATCTTAAATAATATATTAAAATGCATGCAAATAAACAAGAAAAATAAAAATAGCCTTAAATCCCGGGTCATCAACTAGTCACGTGAGTGATTATATATATCTTTAAGTAATTTTTCTTTTTAATTTGTTTTCTCCTTTTTTTGTTTTAGAAGGAAGATAATAATGTAAGATCAAGTTTTGATCTAGTAGTACAACTCTATGTTTTGATGATTACATGTTAACTATTGTGTATGAACAATTATGGTACTCTAACGTTGTTTTCTGAGTGTTTTTATGACAGGCTCTGACTCTGATCTAATTACACATAAATCAGAAACACTATGCTCAAAGACTAACCTCCGCAACGCTTTCGCACTTACTATGTTCAATCTGAACAGTTGATTAAGCTTCAGAAGATCTGAAGATGGTAAAGCTCTGATATGGATTCAGTTCACTAGAAGCTCTGAAGGATCAGAAGCTCTGAAGGATCAGAAGCTATGAAGGATTAGAAGCTCTGAAGGTCTAGAAGTTCTGAAGGTCTAGAAGCAGAGTAGTGAAGATTCGGAAGTCCAAGAGTAAGCTGGCTCTGAAGATTAAGTACTTCTCCTCTGAGTCCAGAAGCAGAAGGTAGAAAAAAGGTCAAAGGATCCAAGCTTCCCTCTGACTCTGATCACCAAGCTTCACAAGTTCCAATATGAAGCGTCTCTCTGATCAGAAGTCAACTAGGATAAAGGTCATGTCACTATCCAAAGTACAAAAGCAATTGTACCTTTCCTGACGACCTTACCTAACTTATTCAACCACAACAGAACCTGGAAAACCCAGATCTGCCCTCCAACGGTAGCATTCCATGCAAACTTCCAAAACTTATTCCTTGGAGTATATAAAGAGGCTGAAGATGAAAGATGCTTTTTTAGAAGAAACTTTGTCAAGATCACGCGAAATTCAAATATTCTTTAAGCAATCTTTCTTCACATTGTACTTATTGTGTTTACTATTAGCTTTATGAGAAGCATTTCTTTGTAAACCCAAACTTTCAAACAGTTGTTTGTTTTTCCTTAAGGAGACCAAGGTTGGTCGGATCCTTGAGAAGACTAAGAAAGTGAATCTTAGTGATAGCTAAGTGAGTGTATTGTTAGTCACTTTGCAGGTTGCAAGTACAGTTGTAACAAACTCTGATTAGTGGATTGCCTTCATTCTAAGAAGGACAAAATCACCTTAACGGGTGCACTGGATTAGCTTGAGGGATTTATCAAGTGAACCAGGATTAAATCATTGGGTGCTTTCCTCAACTCTTATCTTAGCACTTTTATCTTTGGTGTTTGAAGAGATTTGTTAAAATCTCAAGTAAGAAAGGTTTTAGATTGAAAACGCTATTCAAACCCCCCTTTCTATCGTTTTTCATACCTTCAATGGGTATCAGAGTGCAAGTTCTGATTACCACACCTATCAATGTTTAGTGATCTGGGCCGGTGTGAAAAACTAAGATGGCTGTCACCATTGAAGCGCAAAAAGATGTCTACAGTGCAAAGCCTCCTATGTTCGATGGTCAAAGATTTGAGTACTGGAAAGACAGGATCGAAAGCTTTTTTCTGGGCTTTGATGTAGATCTCTGGGATATTATAGTGGATGGCTACGAGCGTCCAGTTTATGGTGATGGCAAGAAGATCTCCAGAACATAGATGACTGCAGAGCAGAAGAAGCTTTACTCACTGCATCATAATGCTAGAACTATTCTTCTTAGTGCTATTTCTTATGAAGAATACCAAAAGATCACAGATCGTGAGTATGCTAAAGGTATCTTTGATTCCTTGAAGATGACCCATGAAGGAAACAAGAAGGTGAAAGAGTCAAAGGTGTTGTCCTTGATCAGGAAGTATGAATCCTTCCAAATGGAATCCAGTGAATCCATTGAGGACATGTTCTCCAGATTTCAGTTACTCATTGCTGGAATTAGACCCCTCAACAAAAGTTACACAACTGCTGATCATGTCATGAGGATTCTTAGAGGTCTTCCTGAAAGCTGGATGCCTCTGATAACTTCCTTGGAGCTCACAAGAGATGTTGATCAGATGAGTCTGGAAGAACTCATAAGCATACTGAAGTGTCATGAACTGAAGCGTGCTGAACATCAGGATCAGAAGAAGAAGTCTATAGCCTTGAAATCCAAATCTGAAAAGGCTAAAGCTCTCCAAGCTTAAGAAGAAGAATCTGAAGAAAACTCTGAAGATTCTTATGAAGATGAGCTAACCTTGATCTCCTGAAAGCTCAACCGCATCTGGAAGCACAGGCAGAGCAAGTACAGAGGCTCTAGAAAGACTAAAGGAAATAATGAATCCTCTTCTGGTCAGAAGAAGTCTTCATCAAAGGAAGTCACATCCTTTGAATGCAAAGAATCAGGACAATACAAGAGTAATTGTCCTAAGCTGAAAAAGGACAAGAAGCCAAAGAAGCATCTCAAATCTAAGAAAGGCCTCATGGTGACTTTTGATGAATCAGAGTCAGACGATGTTGACTCTGATGGAGAAGTCGTTGAAGGGCTCATGGCTATTGTGAAAAACAAGGAAGCAGAGTCAAAAGAAGCAACTAACTCTGAATCTGCATCAGAGGAAGTGATGAGAACCAAAGGGGGTCACTTGAAGATTGAAGTCCAAATAAGCAAATCATAAATTTTCTATTTTTTTCTTTCAATTTTTGTATGTATTTTTGGGGTGAATTTTCTGATAACTTGAAAGTGGTGTGTGTGGTGCATGGAGCTGAATGGGGGGGCATCTCTCTCTTGATACTCTTTGCTTGTGTGGAATAAATCATCAATGGTTGAATGATAAAAGGGTTGATATGATTCAGCAAGAGACCAGAAGAATGAAGGCTATCAAGACAAGAAAAGGAGTTACAAAGACAAAAGAGTTAATTGCATAAAGAGCATTGAATGCTTGGTTCCCTAACCATGAAGAACAATCAAGAAGGGAGTTACAAGATGCCTTCAGCCATTGTACATGGATAAAGGGGCTGAACAAAGCTTTAATTTTCTTTTATTTTGTGTAACTTCCAGAATAGGATTCTCTTAAGAGAAATTAGACTTAATTATTTTAGGCTGATTTCTTTTCCTATAAAAGGCATTTCAACTCATTGTAATTTTCAGAACATGAATGAATTAGTATTTTTTTTTCTGAGTGATTCAGATTTGTGAGAGTGATTCTCATAGTTCTTGAGTGATTCAAGAATTAGGCTTATCAAAGGTTTGCCACCACCTTTGTGTGAAGTCTTCATCTTCCATTTCACTAAAACTTCCCCTCTTTTCTGTCCATTTCACTTCTATCACGAAATTCTTCTTCTTCTTTCTCACATTTCAGAGTTCTCATCATCCAAAGATCAATCCTATATGATCCATTTCAGCCCTTGCATCAACTTGGGGTGTAAATGGATCGTCTAGGATTGATCTTTGGATGATGAGAACTCTGAAATGTGAGAAAGAAGAAGAAGAATTTCGTGATAGAAGGGAAATGGACAGAAAAGAGAGGAAGTTTTAGTGAAATGGAAGATGAAGACTTCACACAAAGGTGGTGGCAAACCTTTGATAAGCCTAATTCTTGAATCACTCAAGAACTATGAGAATCACTCTCACAAATCTGAATCACTCAGAAAAAAAAAATAATTCATTCATGTTCTGAAAATTACAATGGGTTGAAATGCCTTTTATAGGAAAAGAAATCAGCCTAAAATAATTAAGTCTAATTTCTCTTAAGAGAATCCTATTCTGGAAGTTACACAAAATAAAAGAAAATTAAAGCTTTGTTCAGCCCCTTTATCCATGTACAATGGCTGAAGGCATCTTGTAACTCCCTTCTTGATTGTTCTTCATGGTTAGGGAACCAAGCATTCAATGCTCTTTACGCAATTAACTCTTTTGTCTTTGTAACTCCTTTTCTTGTCTTGATAGCATTCATTCTTCTTGTCTCTTGCTGAATCATATTCAGCCCTTTTATCATTCAACCATTGATGATTTATTCCACACAAGCAAAGAGTATCAAGAGAGAGACCCCCCCCCATTCAGCTCCATGCACCACACACACCACTTTCAAGTTATCAGAAAATTCACCCCAAAAATACATACGAAAATTGAAAGAAAAAATAGAAAATTTATGATTTGCTTATTTGGACTTCAATCTTCAAGTGACCCCCTTTGGTTTTCATCACTAAAACTATGCTTTTCATGTCCTAAATGCTAAAATAGAGCTTAAAAATACGTCGGGGAAGGTCAGAACGAACCAGAATGGAGTTTCACGATTTTTCCGGCAAGAAGGCTCGCCGGAGAAGGTGACCGGAGCTGCGTTTTTCTCAGATTTTGAGGAATAAAATGGCAGGGGCAGATGCGTCTCGTTTCGAGGAAGAGAATGGTGGTGGTTTCGTGGCGTGGGTCGATCGGAGGAGGAAGAAAAGAGCATTTACAGGTCGCTAACCCTCGCCGGAATCAGGGCAGGTTCGCCGGCGGAATTGTAGCTTCTTGTTCTTCGCGATTTCTTGACCAAAACTTCTCGAATTTTGCCCAGAATCAATCTATGATCTTCCAGAAACATAATGGGACAAGTTTGGAGTGATTTGGATGAGAGGAAAGGGAGATTCGAAGATTTGAAGTTTGGAGCTTCAATCTTGAGCTAGAGAGGGGCTGAGAGCTTCTCATTGATTCTCTCTTGCTTCTGAGCTGAAGTTTAATGTCCTAGGACCCCTGGAGCTTCACAATTCACGAATATATAGGGCTGGAGTGATTAGTGAAGAAATCATGGTTATTTCCTTAAGCATGTTGCTTCACAAATGGAGTTACATGCAAGATCATTAGCATTAAGTGCTTGGGAATAATGAATTCAGGTGGTGGAGAGGTGATATGCGTGGCACAAGCTTCAGAAGAGAATTTTAAATGATTTTCATGATGTATGGTCATGCACTTTGCATCATGATGCATGGATGTGGTGATGTCATCTTTTGTTGGTTTGTGAAAGTAATGATGAGGAGAATTAAATGCATGTTCAGAATTTTATGGTGAGAAAGAGGGGCTGGGCGTGTGGCATAAGGCTTGGAGAAGGCTTGAATGAGTATTTTGGGGTATTTGTAACACCCCGATTTCGGTGGCGTCACTTTAGTAACTCAAAATAAAATAAAGCCGAAAAGCAGGTATTTTTTTTCGTTTTGTTTAAATAAAAAGACTTGTCGAAATAAAGACTCAACCCAATCGCGATTAACAGCGATTAATATACAATACAAGCACAGCCCTCGCTGCAACTAAAAACATCGTCACGAGTGACCTCCAGTGACGGAAAGGTAGTGCCCGTGGGCAATTATGTACAAACTAAAACAAAAGGTCAAGTATTCTGAATACAGTCCTCCAACGAAAGTAAGTCGGCCCAAAACGGCCTCAAAAGACTTCCTATGTCCGACAAACTCCCTGTGATCCTCATGGAAGGGAATCACACGAAAAGCTAATAGTCGGGGACCTGCCCTACCCCAAAATAAGGAATGACAATCAGAGCTATGACTCTAACAACCAACTCAAAGACTCTAACCACCCATATCCCACACTACTTTCATCGACCCTTCCTCGATCAGGCCTGAAGTCCGGGTCCTCGTCGAAAGCTTCAGTAATAGTCATTACGCTCCTGGTCCTCCTCGAGTGACGAGTCATCACGAATCGGCTGACGGACGCCTGGCAGCAGGCCGACCGCCCAAACACAAACATACAAACAAAGCCAAGGCGCTAGGGTCAACTTACAGAATACAATAGATATACAACCAACATGCGATAAAGGGGGTATATATATGTTGTATATATACATATAAGTTATGCGTTGCCTACCCTAAGGTATATACATGACATGTTATCAAATCTCTTACACAATTCAATCATCAAAACACATAACGATGTTTATCAACATCAAATCATCAAGTCTCAACAATTATAGTTAGAGTGCATGATATGTCATACAACGGTAATCATAATAAGATGCATGGTGTGCCAATGCAGAATATGCTGACACAAACCCGAATAACGTCACTCTGCTTGGCGACGGGACAAACCAATGGTATTGCCACTTAAAGGCTGGGCACCTCGAGACGGTCGTAACACTGGCCTCGTGTTTAACCATTTCTGCTCGGGCGTCGCTTATCACCTTTGGCTATAGTCAAGACGATCCAACTCTACATGGTTCGACCATTTCTGCTTGCTATGCCGGACATCAACAGGCACGATACAACTCTACATGGATGATCGTTACCTCCTGTTGTGCCAGGTATAGTCAGGACCGATTCAACTCTACACGGCTGATCGTTGCTTCCTGCTATACCGAAGTACTCCACTTGGCACTTCATCGCGTGTATGCATGGGTGCAATATGGTTAGCTAAACAACGATTCGTCCTCACAGGTAAAATTGGTTCATTGACCAAAGGCATCTACAATGAGAAACCTAGGCTATAGTCAAGTCGGTTGTGACCCCACGGGTTTAACCATTCTGCTTGCTACGCCAGACATCAACAGGCACGATACAACTCTACACGGCTGACCGTCACTACCTGTTGTGCCAAGTGTACTCTACTAGGTACCTTACTAACGCCCAGACCCTTGGCTAAAGCTCGTCTTCCAATTCTTTCCCATAAAATGAGTTCCCTTAAAACAATAGTTCTCTTATTAGGAAAAATGTTCCATCGTGAATTAGTCCATTATGTCGTTAATTCCAAAGTTCAGTTTTTCATTTCCAACACCTTTCAAAATAAAGTTCCCAAAGCTAGGATCACCGACCCATTCCCGTTTTCCAACTCACTTTCATTCCTAAGTCTTTTCCGTTGAATCATCGTCATTAATTAAAAACATTATATTCTTAATAAATATATTATGGATTTATTTACATAAAACAGATTATGATTATTTTCAGTCCAAAACTCTATAAGTTCAAAGTTTCCATCAAACCCAAACAACTCCCCGAGAAAACACTAGATCCCCTAGAACAATGAAGGTTCGAACCTTGGTCCGACCTAACAAACGTTCCCAAAACAAACCCGTCCTTGTCATGACGAAGGTAAGTGTATTCTACACTCCAAAAGTGGCATCAAAATGCACGAATATAGTCAGCACAATTTAATCATAAACGCAAATACATCAAGCTCTATCGAGCGATGAATCAATATGGCAGTGCTGTAAACATAACCTTATCATATCCACTAGAAAGCGATAAGACAGAAACCAGTAAACGGCCGAAGCCTCTCAGAAAACGGAGACACACGTCTCATATAAGTTCACCCGGCCGAAGCCTCCAGAAAACATTTTCCAATTCAAAGCGATAAACAATATCCAAGCAATATTCAATATCAAGCAATACTCAAGTCGAAGTTATCGACGCCTACAATACAAATAGCTAGTAAGTAAGTTGCCCTAACCTCGAGTTGTTCTAGTCTCGCGGTGCAGGTCTCGCTCACAAGCTTGCTCAGTCAATCCCAAGGTTTCCACCATTGAACCTTTGAGCAAACAAAGCAATAATGAATCAACACAAGTCGATACAGTCGAAACAATCCTAACTAATGGTCGACAAAGCTCGAGAAGCTTCAGAGTACAACATTTAGGCACGAATGGAAGGGCTTCCCCCGAATGGATGAGTTTTGACTCGATTCAAGTTTTGTACAAAAACACTTTATTCGCTAAAACGTGCATAACTCGAGCTACAGAACTCGGAATGACACAAAACCAGCGCCAAAATTTCGATAATTGAAAGAGCTACGCAATGGCTCAGGTCATAGAGACTCAAAAATTATTTTTGGACACGGTACCCAAGCAAATAGGTTTCGGCCACTATGGAAAATAGGGTTTTCGAACTTTTTCTTCGATCTAAATCAATTCCTAGGTATTCTTAGGCGATATCTAGGCCAGGGAAACTCTCAGAAAAATTATCGGGTCGAAAACTGTCGCAGGGGTATTTTGGTCAATATTTTTAGCTCGGAAACTCAAAATCAGAATTTCGAAAAACAAATTAGATGGGGTCGATCCTAACGACATTTATAACAACTAATCCTACTAAAGCTAAGCTCAGTCGAGACTTTTTGATCCAAAAAGCGGAACCTCAGCATAAAAATGGGTTTTTGAGCAGAATTGAAACTCGGCGGCAATTCGGCGAGATTCAACAGAAAACAACCGGATATTCATGCTCTAGAGCACGTAGGCAATAAGTTTAGACACTGAAATCAAGTTATTTGGACAGTTTTACAAAAAGCTCCAAACTTTGAGCTCAGAAAAACATAGAAAAAGTCGACAGATCTGACGATCAGAAGTGAGGGATAGTAACTATACCTCGATGTCTTCGATTAGCAATGAACGGAACGACGATCAGTCAAGAATTGGAAAAAAAACACTTTTCCTCCTTTCCTCCAAGAGCTCTCGGCCGTGTGTGTGTGTTTTGGGATTTTTTTTGTTTTTTTTTTTCATTTTTCATACTATATATAGGAAATGGAAAATGCGGAAAAATGAAAATTTCGCAATTCCGATTTTTCCTACTGATTCCAACGTATTTTAGACACGATATTCTTCCCGCTGAATCTTCTAATTCTTCAAAGAAATATCAGTATGATTTTTGGTTTTCGAGGCTTGTTTTTATTGTGTACCGGCTTAAAAATGCACTTTATGCACTTTATGGTTTTGACCTCGGATGCAGAAACTTCCTTCTGAAGAAAGATCTGGAACGTCGATTAGTGTGGGCATGCGCGAATGAAATCTTTATTTGAAGCTCCGAATAGAAAAAGTCTTCATCGTCCGTAGATTTTAGGGTTTCTGAACTATCAGGGATTCCGTTTCGGCAAACTTCCGAGAATTGGAATTTGACGTTCGTACATTCCAGGGTTTCGCATCGAAATACTTGTTTATAGACGAATAAGAGAAATTCTAACATTTCTCTGAAGATTTTTGGAATTAGTTTCCATCGTGTCCTAAAGTATAAATTAACTATTCACTAGGGTCTTCGACCTAAGATTAGGCGAACGTTAGTCGTGCTATAACTTTTATCGGTTTTGATATAATCCTTGGACTTTTCCTGAACCTTCTCTTTCATAAATTTATTTCATCCAATAAACTCTTGTATTTTATTCCCTTATCCAAAACTTAAAAATTTGGGTCTTACATTACTACCCTCCAAAAAGAAAGTTTCGACCTCGAAACTTATGGTTCAGTAAAAAATCCGGATACTGTCCCTCGATCTGTTCCTTAAGCTCCCATGTAGCATCGCCTATGTCCTTGTTCCAAATGATTGTCACCAATACTAATTGGCGGCGCTTTTCGAAAGACAGTTCATCTTTCAGCTCTATGTCATCCGGCTCGACCCCTCGTGTCGGGTCTATGTTGGAAATAGTATTGGTTGGCACTCTGTGCAATCGCACAGCCTTAACCACTTGCTCATTTACTTTCGTTCGTTCGATATTCTGCTTAAAACTCGTACACCTCTGCCATTCCAGAGTGAATGTTCAACTTGTCCTTGTGATCTTCACTCATGTTTCAAAACTTAACTCGATCGCTCTATAACTCATAGACGAACAATTCCCTTGGAATCTACTAGTCCATTAATCATTACCTCTAACTTCGTAACTATCCTTATTCGCACCCTGAAATCAATCTTCTACTTAGTCATCATTCAAGTTAAAACTCGACTCGAGTCTTGATACCTTGTGCATCGCTAGACCCAATCCCTTTTAACATCCATTCATCAACAACTTATAAGCTAATCATCATATCAATATCTTACAATCCATCATTGTCATCTCCCCTTTTTCGAGACTTCCCTTACTCGAACCATAAAACCAACCTTCACTTATTCACAACCCACTTTACAATTACCTAAAATCCTTAACACTTCCCCCAAATCCGAACTTATTCCCTAGAAGATCAAATCATAACTGTACCTCGGGAAACTTAACTAGTCATTTTATCATCCGATCCCTCAACATTCTGAGGTTTAACTACAATCGTTAATGCTAACACCACTAAATATCTTATTCGTACATGATTTTCACCTCCCAAGGTCAATCTTAACCCTAAGACCCTCATTCAACTTAGTGAAAATCACTTGCTAACCCCAGCATGCAACATCGGACTTCATAACAAAGTCCCATTCACTCTTAGACTCTAAGAAATTTGTCCACATATAACAACCTCAAGTATTCATCTTAACACTAACTCACTATTTCCGTAACTAGATCGTCCTCCAATCAATCCGATACTTAGTCTCTCGATCAAAACCTGACAAACTTTGAGTCCTAAACACTTAGGGCAAGAATTATAGACTTAAACCTAAACTTTCACCAAGTTTGGACCTCAAATGTCCTTTAATTCTTCAATACTTCTTAAATGAATATCCATTTCTTAAAACTATAACTCCTTCGCAAGCAAACAAATACTTCACGCGAACCTCCCAACTCAACTAGTCCTCGATCCAATCAAATCAACCTTACCAATCCATCTATCAAGTCCATTGCCAGTTCTGATTCCGAATATCACCCCCTCAACATTAAGTTGATCAGGCCTAATACCTCGAAGGTGAAGATTTAGAAAAACTCACTGGAACAGTCAATGAGTTCCTAACATCCAGTAACCACAAATATCCTGATATCAAGTCCCTAACGATTCCGCTACGGAACCACACACCCTCAACATAACACGTATACTGCCCCTAAGGAATTTCTCTAAGATTCATTCTTCAGCTTCTAGCTTCCTTATAAACGCATCGGTGCGAGACTACTTTCCAGGCTTAGCGTGTCATCCTAAACCTCGTGTAACTTCTATAGTTTAAACACGAGTAACCGTCAAATAAAGTCTTAATAGGTGTATTAACCATAAGGTCAAAGCTTAAACGGTATAAGTAAGTTAGGTGTGTTGCACATTCTACGAGAGTAATGAAGAGCATGTTGTACTAGAATGAGAAAGAATAGTTAGAAGGTTACCATCGTTCTTGCGCTCTCCTCTGGTTAACTCCTCAGCTCCTTCACCATCCATGATATAAACTCTTCCTCTAGCAGCAGGGCGCTTTCCCCTTATGGTGTTGACAAATGGCTCAACCTTGGGTGTCTTGCAGTTGTTGGCCAGATGTCCTGGTAGATCACACTTGAAACACCTCGGCTTCCCCTTCGGGCATTTCGTGGAGTAGTGCCCAATCTCCCCGCATTTAAAACATGTCATCTCACGGCTCCCAGCTTGGCTTCCTGCTCCTCCCGCAGCAGCAATCGTAGGCCTGTACGGTCCTGGGGTAAACCCTTCCCCCGTAGGACGCTGATAAGGCTTCTTCATCTGTAACTTTCCTTTTCCCTTGTTGTCTTGGGAGCTCGACCTCATCGGTCCCCCAATTCCTGCTCTATTCATCCTTCTATTTTTCATCAGCTCCACCTCGGTGGCCTTCTCCACCAAAGTTTGAAACCGCATAATTCCCAACGGTCTCACTGAGTCCTCAATGTCAGTTCTCAGTCCCCTCACAAAGCGCTTGCACATATAGGGTTCATCAACCTGATCACGGAAAAATCGGAAGTGTTTGGCCAAAGATTCCAACTTGGCAGCATATTCCAGAATAGTCATGCTCCCTTGACGAAGAGTCAGAAACTGCGACTCACGCTCGTCACGAGCACTATCAGGAAAGTACTTTTCCAGAAAAGCAGCACGAAATGAAGCCCAGTTCACTTCCACATTATTTGCTTCCATCATTCCTCTGGTACCCCTCCACCAGTACTCAGCATCGCCCAGCAGCAGATAAATTGTCAGGCCCACCTTGGCCCCTTCACTAGTCTGTAGTACTTCGAAAATCTTCTCAATCTCTTGGATCCAGAGATCCGCCCCGTCCGGGTCAGTCCCGCCCGTGAACTTGGGTGGATTCTGTCTTCTGAAATCATTCAATCCCCTGTTCTGGTCCAGGGCTGCTTCTCTCTGAAGCCGGTGTAGCTCACGTGCATCCTCAGCAGCACGCCTATGTGCATTGTCATTCGTTTGTACAGTCATTGCTTGGACCAAAGTGGCCACCATCTCAGCAAGTTGGTTCGCGTTCACCATGTTCTGTATTCGTTTAGCAAACAGTCAGTACCAATCATAAGATAGTATTATGCATAGCTATACAATATGATTAGGTAGCAACTTCAATCAATTAAAGCGAAGATCGCTTGGCAGACAATCAATTTTTTTCTCTTTGCAGAGTCACACAACCTAGCACAGAAGACCTATTATTCCCCAAAGACTCCCGAAAGACTCGACAAGCTCTGATACCACAATGTAACACCCCGATTTCGGTGGCGTCACTTTAGTAACTCAAAATAAAATAAAGCCGAAAAGCAGGTATTTTTTTTCGTTTTGTTTAAATAAAAAGACTTGTCGAAATAAAGACTCAACCCAATCGCGATTAACAGCGATTAATATACAATATAAGCACAGCCCTCGCTGCAACTAAAAACATCGTCACGAGTGACCTCCAGTGACGGAAAGGTAGTGCCCGTGGGCAATTATGTACAAACTAAAACAAAAGGTCAAGTATTCTGAATACAGTCCTCCAACGAAAGTAAGTCGGCCCAAAACGGCCTCAAAAGACTTCCTACGTCCGACAAACTCCCTGTGATCCTCATGGAAAGGAATCACACGAAAAGCTAATAGTCGGGGACCTGCCCTACCCCAAAATAAGGAATGACAATCAGAGCTATGACTCTAACAACCAACTCAAAGACTCTAACCACCCATATCCCACACTACTTTCATCGACCCTTCCTCGATCAGGCCTGAAGTCCGGGTCCTCGTCGAAAGCTTCAGTAATAGTCATTACGCTCCTGGTCCTCCTCGAGTGACGAGTCATCACGAATCGGCTGACGGACGCCTGGCAGCAGGCCGACCGCCCAAACACAAACATACAAACAAAGCCAAGGCGCTAGGGTCAACTTACAGAATACAATAGATATACAACCAACATGCGATAAAGGGGGTATATATATGTTGTATATATACATATAAGTTATGCGTTGCCTACCCTAAGGTATATACATGACATGTTATCAAATCTCTTACACAATTCAATCATCAAAACACATAACGATGTTTATCAACATCAAATCATCAAGTCTCAACAATTATAGTTAGAGTGCATGATATGTCATACAACTGTAATCATAATAAGATGCATGGTGTGCCAATGCAGAATATGCTGACACAAACCCGAATAACGTCACTCTGCTTGGCGACGGGACAAACCAATGGTATTGCCACTTAAAGGCTGGGCACCTCGAGACGGTCGTAACACTGGCCTCGTGTTTAACCATTTCTGCTCGGGCGTCGCTTATCACCTTTGGCTATAGTCAAGACGATCCAACTCTACATGGTTCGACCATTTCTGCTTGCTATGCCGGACATCAACAGGCACGATACAACTCTACATGGATGATCGTTACCTCCTGTTGTGCCAGGTATAGTCAGGACCGATTCAACTCTACACGGCTGATCGTTGCTTCCTGCTATACCGAAGTACTCCACTTGGCACTTCATCGCGTGTATGCATGGGTGCAATATGGTTAGCTAAACAACGATTCGTCCTCACAGGTAAAATTGGTTCATTGACCAAAGGCATCTACAATGAGAAACCTAGGCTATAGTCAAGTCGGTTGTGACCCCACGGGTTTAACCATTCTGCTTGCTACGCCAGACATCAACAGGCACGATACAACTCTACACGGCTGACCGTCACTACCTGTTGTGCCAAGTGTACTCTACTAGGTACCTTACTAACGCCCAGACCCTTGGCTAAAGCTCGTCTTCCAATTCTTTCCCATAAAATGAGTTCCCTTAAAACAATAGTTCTCTTATTAGGCAAAATGTTCCATCGTGAATTAGTCCATTATGTCGTTAATTCCAAAGTTCAGTTTTTCATTTCCAACACCTTTCAAAATAAAGTTCCCAAAGCTAGGATCACCGACCCATTCCCGTTTTCCAACTCACTTTCATTCCTTAGTCTTTTCCGTTGAATCAGCGTCATTAATTAAAAACATTATATTCTTAATAAATATATTATGGATTTATTTACATAAAACAGACTATGATTATTTTCAGTCCAAAACTCTATAAGTTCAAAGTTTCCATCAAACCCAAACAACTCCCCGAGAAAACACTAGATCCCCTAGAACAATGAAGGTTCGAACCTTGGTCCGACCTAACAAACGTTCCCAAAACAAACCCGTCCTTGTCATGACGAAGGTAAGTGTATTCTACACTCCAAAAGTTGCATCAAAATGCACGAATATAGTCAGCACAATTTAATCATAAACGCAAATACATCAAGCTCTATCGAGCGATGAATCAATATGGCAGTGCTGTAAACATAACCTTGTCATATCCACTAGAAAGCGATAAGACAGAAACCAGTAAACGGCCGAAGCCTCTCAGAAAACGGAGACACACGTCTCATATAAGTTCACCCGGCCGAAGCCTCCAGAAAACATTTTCCAATTCAAAGCGATAAACAATATCCAAGCAATATTCAATATCAAGCAATACTCAAGTCGAAGTTATCGACGCCTACAATACAAATAGCTAGTAAGTAAGTTGCCCTAACCTCGAGTTGTTCTAGTCTCGCGGTGCAGTTCTCGCTCACAAGCTTGCTCAGTCAATCCCAAGGTTTCCACAATTGAACCTTTGAGCAAACAAAGCAATAATGAATCAACACAAGTCGATACAGTCGAAACAATCCTAACTAATGGTCGACAAAGCTCGAGAAGCTTCAGAGTACAACATTTAGGCACGAATGGAAGGGCTTCCCCCGAATGGATGAGTTTTGACTCGATTCAAGTTTTGTACAAAAACACTTTATTCGCTAAAACGTGCATAACTCGAGCTACAGAACTCGGAATGACACAAAACCAGCGCCAAAATTTCGACAATTGAAAGAGCTACGCAATGGCTCAGGTCATAGAGACTCAAAAATTATTTTTGGACACGGTACCCAAGCAAATAGGTTTCGGCCACTATGGAAAATAGGGTTTTCGAACTTTTTCTTCGATCTAAATCAATTCCTAGGTATTCTTAGGCGATATCTAGGCCAGGGAAACTCTCAGAAAAATTATCGGGTCGAAAACTGTCGCAGGGGTATTTTGGTCAATATTTTTAGCTCGGAAACTCAAAATCAGAATTTCGAAAAACAAATTAGATGGGGTCGATCCTAACGACATTTATAACAACTAATCCTACTAAAGCTAAGCTCAGTCGAGAGTTTTTGATCCAAAAAGCGGAACCTCAGCATAAAAATGGGTTTTTGAGCAGAATTGAAACTCGGCGGCAATTCGGCGAGATTCAACAGAAAACAACCGGATATTCATGCTCTAGAGCACGTAGGCAATAAGTTTAGACACTGAAATCAAGTTATTTGGACAGTTTTACAAAAAGCTCCAAACTTTGAGCTCAGAAAAACATAGAAAAAGTCGACAGATCTGACGATCAGAAGTGAGGGATAGTAACTATACCTCGATGTCTTCGATTAGCAACGAACGGAACGACGATCGGTCAAGAATTGGAAAAAAAACACTTTTCCTCCTTTCCTCCAAGAGCTCTCGGCCGTGTGTGTGTGTTTTGGGATTTTTTTGTTTTTTTTTTTTCATTTTTCATACTATATATAGGAAATGGAAAATGCGGAAAAATGAAAATTTCGCAATTCCGATTTTTCCTACTGATTCCAACGTATTTTAGACACGATATTCTTCCCGCTGAATCTTCTAATTCTTCAAAGAAATATCAGTATGATTTTTGGTTTTCGAGGCTTGTTTTTAATGTGTACCGGCTTAAAAATGCACTTTATGGTTTTGACCTCGGATGCAGAAACTTCCTTCTGAAGAAAGATCTGGAACGTCGATTAGCGTGGGCGTACGCGAATGAAATCTTTATTTGAAGCTCCGAATAGAAAAAGTCTTCATCGTCCGTAGATTTTAGGGTTTCTGAACTATCAGGGATTCCGTTTCGGCAAACTTCCGAGAATTGGAATTTGACGTTCGTACATTCCAGGGTTTCGCATCGAAATACTTGTTTATAGACGAATAAGAGAAATTCTAACATTTCTCTGAAGATTTTTGGAATTAGTTTCCATCGTGTCCTAAAGTATAAATTAACTATTCACTAGGGTCTTCGACCTAAGATTAGGCGAACGTTAGTCGTGCTATAACTTTTATCGTTTTTGATATAATCCTTGGACTTTTCCTGAACCTTCTCTTTCATAAATTTATTTCATCCAATAAACTCTTGTATTTTATTCCCTTATCCAAAACTTAAAAATTTGGGTCTTACAGTATTAGACTACACACATGTGATACCAAGTTCCAAGAGTGTACAAATGAGGTTGGATGGTGATGTCATGGTCTTTTGGCCTTATTTGCATGTCAAAATGGTAATTAAATAGATGGTCACATGCATTGAGGAAGTTTGAATAAATATGCTATTGAAAAGTGGTGGAAGTGATGATGGGTTATCACTTAAGTAGTAACATTTTTGGCCATATGTGTTCTCCATTGGGTTATAAGGTTGAATGAGTCTATAATAGTGAATTTGGAAGGGAAAGATTCGTGCATGGGCTGCACTTTGTGAGAAGTCAAGGTAAAAGTCTATATAGGCGCTAGTTTCGACGATATAGAATTCCGCTCGCTCGATCAACACCAAAATTTCCATGAGGATACCATATCGTAGTAGGGATTATTTTAAGGTCGATGAGGTAGTTGGAGAGGATATTGGATCACTTAAAATCAATTTAAGCGATCAAAGAACAAGGTACATCATTGATATCGAGTCCTATAACTATCGGTTTGGCTTGTCCGCTCGTCGATTACCTAAGTACGCACTTGTCGTGCATATTTTCTAAGTAGGTTAAAGTGAGGGATGTTACAACAACCCTCAATCACGTGGAGCCGCAATGATCCACAAAATCACAAGGTGACCGCAGTCAACCAAAACACGTGGAGCCGCAATGATCCACAAAATATCCCTCGCGTGTAAGTAACTGTTTGTCTCTAACGGTACCATCGTTCTCATGGTCCATAGTCATCACTAGACCTATGTTCCAATTTCATCACATTTTACTTGCAAGCGAATAAGTCTCATTTCTCTTAGTTAGGGTTCTATTAGTCATCCTAGAGTCTTAACATTTTCACAAAAATTATACACTTAACCACAGTAATAATCACAGCACCAAGAGGAATTACAGCTGGATGAGCGACCTTTTGGCAATATCCAAATCAGACATCATATAAGTTATACTAAGCACTTAGTCATGTTCTCATGTATAGCAATACTTCAGTTATGACAACTTCATCAATCAAGCCATAACATAAACTTATGCTTGAAATGGAAGTAAGAAAACTTGCCGACAACCACAAAAATGGCTTGGCCGATCCCCTAAGGGCTCCAGGGTTTTCTAAAACTCTTTCTTCCTTCCAAAACAACTTCACAAGCCCATATCCAGCCATCAACAATAAGCATATTCTCACTAAAAATTCCAGAACTGATCATGTCTCAATTTCATGTTATAATCATATGAAAACCTAGTCAAACTTGGCATAAATTCATAGATTTCATGCATAAGATTTAGGGTTATTTTCCAAACATCAACATACTGATCATGGCATCACACAAGCATCACAAATATGATAAAAATCCATTAGCAATCAGCAGCAAACAATGGCTCAAAAGGCCAAAGAAAAATCCACCAAAACCCAAGATTTTGGGCATGGCCGAGAGTACCTTTGCTCTAGGGTTTTGCTCTTTTTTTTGAAAAATGTTTTGGCCATTCTCTAGGCCACTGTACAGCAGCAAGACATCATGCTAAACATCATCATACTCAGCCCTAAGCATACAAATCAACAAAGAATTCGTCCTAGTAAAAAACATGGCAAAGTAGACAAGTTTTGGCAATTATGACACATAGCATGACATCAAGCTTTGATCATGTTTGTGGCTGCATATATCAAATACCCTAAGCATGTTCTCTACCCTCAACCTTCATACATCATCACTCTAATCAGATTCAGATCAAGGACATGCTAATCAAGAAAAGCCTCAACATAAAGAATCCTAGACACTTCCCACTAGATCCACCCCTTACCTTAGTTGTTGGGTTTGGAAAGATGAAGGATTGGTGATGGAAGAGATGATTGAAAGAGCCTTCTCCTTACTGCACCTGAAGCTTAGACGTGATCTCCTCCTTCCTCTCTTGGCCTCTCTTGCTTTTCATCTTCTTCTTCTTCTTTCTTTCTCTCTAGCCGCCACCCTCTCTCACTCTTTCTCTCTTGTTTTCTTTTCTTTTCTCTTCTGAATTTGTGTGGGAAAATGAGAGTATGTGGTTAGGTTTCTAACTTAGCCTTATTAGGTCTCTCAAAACTGAAGCAAGATCCCCCCTTTTGCCCCTCAAACCCACGGCCAAACATGCACATGCAAGGGCATTCAGAATTTCTCTAATTTTGAATTGAGACGAGGCATTTATGACACTTCATTTCCCTTCAGAATTTCTCTAATTTTGAATTGAGACGAGGCATTTATGACACTTCATTTCCCTTTAATCACTTGTCCAAAAACTGATCAGCCTTGATCATGAGCCATAAACCCTTATTATTTTCCCTAAACTCATGCTAATTAGTCAAACAATCAACCTCCACTCCATCTCCCTTCACATACTCGGCCATAACCCTATTTCTTGGCATCCATCTTGGGATCCTTGACCTTATAAATGACTATACCCTAGCCCTCAAGTATTATCACTTCCATATTAATAATACTTCACACTTCAAAACATCAAAGAAATTCAAAAATCATAAGCAAGTCACACTTTATTATTTATTCAAAAATAAATGATTTCATACATCAAAGTAGGGTCTTACAAAATATGACCCCCAAAACACTTTTTTCATCGGGGAAATGTAACACCCCGATTTTGGGGAGTCACTTTAGTAACTCAAAAATAAAATAAAGCAGAAAAGCACATATTTTTTTTCATTTTGTTTTAAATAAAAGACTTGTCGAAATAAAGACTCAACTCAATGCGATGAACATAAAATAATATACAAATATATATACATCTCCCGCTGTAAAAGAAAAGTCAATGTCACCTCTAGTGACGGAAAAGTAGTCGGAAAGTGATGCCATAATTTGTGACAGAGTGTGATAGTACAGTCCTCCAAAAGAAAGTAAGTAAGCCTCAAAGAGGCCTCAGCAAGACCTCCTAAGCCTAACCAACTCTATATGATCCTCATGAAAGAGAATCACACAAAAAGCTATAAGTTGGGAACCTACCCTGTCCCAAAATGAAAATGACCATCAGATCGAGCTACGACATACTCCTACTCTAACTACCCAAGAGAGCGTGACTAAATACTCCTCCTCCTCCTCCTCAGCATAGTCCTCATCAGAGCCAGAGTCAGAATCAGAGTCCAGAATGATCAGCTCGTTGTCCACATCAATGATCTCTCTCCTCTCAAACCGAGACACAACCCTAGACACCCTTGTCTCTGCATCCACCAGTCTGACGATCACATCTCCCTCCATCACGGACCAACGGTACCACGCTATAGCCACAGGAGGAAGCATATGACCTAGAGCGAATGACGGTAGCAGGGACAGAATCATCCTCTGACTCAGTAGGCCTAGAGGAAGAAGCGGCATTGTAACGGCAAGCGGCGGCGAGAGAGCTCGATCCAGACGATGCTCCACCGGCAGGCTCCTCCTCAGAGGGATCTCGTCGTCAGACGACGGCGGTGGTGGCGGCACTCCAGTACTGGGACCACAGTGAACAGTGGGTGGCAAGTTGAAGCTCACCGAGTAACGTCGTAACAAACCCTTGGTCAATCTCCCAAATTCGTCAACCCGATCCTCCATGATCATCCTCATGTACATAGCCCGGTGATTGGCGGGAACGGTCACCCACGCGACTGGGGAATCCCGATCTCTCATCTCATATTGGGTTCCCCCCGAAGGGTGAACTAGCTCGAACCAGTCTGCCATCGACATTTGACAGCAGGCGTACGATCGCCCAAACACAAGTAGACAAACAAGGCAAGCGCGATGGTCAACTCACGGAATAGATAAATAGTACACACAATGCACGCAACAAGTAAAGTATATGGGGATAGATACTTAGGTTCGATAGGCTTATAATAGCATGTAAGTATCATAACTTCAAATGAAAAAACAATAAACAATAAATGACAACTCAATCAGTTATCAAGAAACATAGCAATATTCAACGATATCCAATCAACAAGTTAGAAATGCATCTGCAAGAAATAATCCGGAATAGATGGGCACCATCGAATCAGTCCTAACACTGGCCTAGTGTTGAACCATTTCTTCTCGGGCGTCTCTTACACCAAACAAATGTAATCAGATCAGCCGTAGCCCGCCGGTCTGCCATTTCCGTCCGCTACTAAGAACCACACGCAATGTTGTTATTTGAAAAACCGGGTCTTATGACCATTTTGGGATTCACCGAGGTCCGACATCCCATCGTGTATTAACCTCAATATGTATGAATGATGCAATATGATTAGCCAATCAACATACGACCTCAGCCGTCACATCATAACGTGTTCTAACTAACATATTATCTATAAAAATACCCAAAGGTAAATGTCGATTCTACGACAAAAGACGATTAATATAAAAGAAGAGTGCAACCACTCTTGATGACTTCTCGAGTCATCTGACTCATCCAATCCGATGGTCAAAAACTGCTCAGCGAGCGAAAGCGTACCAAAGTACTTGGAAACTTATAGTTTCCCGGCTTATCCTTTAGATACCCAAACAACAAAACTGTTCATCGAGCAAAAGAGTCTCAACGTACTCAGAAATTTCTAGTTTCCCCAACTTATCTCTCAGATAGCCAACCGATAAAACTGCTCATCGAGCGAAGTGCCGAAGCACACACGGTTCCCACTAAACTTGGATTCAGCGATACTTCTCATTTTTCAAAACATAGTTCCAAGCCTTAAGCTTCATTCTGAGATCGTTATCATTAATTAAAATGTTTAGATGTTTTTAGTGTATTATGAATTTTCTTTGTAATATATCCCATCAACCCAAATGATTCCCTGAGAAGGTCTCGATCCACTAAAACAATGAAGGCTCGAACCTCGATTCGTCCCATCAAATATTCTCTCAAAATCTCGTCACTAGTATGGCATAACTCTCTCGTTTCCCCACACTCAGACGTATAGCAGATATATGTATAATTGCACAACAAAGTTAACACAATCCAACAAATCATGGCACATATATCCACATCCTAAGATTAACCATTTAGCAAGTAGCATGTGAATCAATCAACAGTTATAATCAAGCGATCACACTTATGTCGGCCGAAGCCCTAGAAATCGGAGACACACATCTCTATTGATTAACAACGACCTAAGCCTCAGGAAACATTTTCCAGATCACATAATCATACAAAAGCATAAACAATAATTCAAGTCGAATTTATTGACGCCTAAGACATTAGCTAGCAAGGTAAGTTGCCCTCACCTCTAGGTTTTCCAGCTTCACACAATAAGAGTTCCTCACTCGCTTCACTCACAGCTCCAAAGAGTTCCTCTGTCAATCCTTAGAGCAAAATATAACAGAATTCAACCAATTCAAGTTAGAACTAATCAAACAATAATTGCTAACGTTAGCCAAAGCATTACAAGCTCCAGAGTATGACAATATCACACGATAAGACGAGTTTTCGCAAAAGAGAAATTTTTCTTCCCCCAATGGGGTGCTCTCGGTCGTGCACACTATATAGTGTTCGGGCGCTTTTTCTTCGATCAAACTTGATTCCTAGGTTATCATTATTCGTATCTAGGGTAAATTAAAGCTCGGAAAAATTATCGGGTCGAAAACTGAAATAGGGACAATTTGGTCAAGGTTTTTAGCTCAGAAATTCAAAGTCGGAATTTTGAAAAATAAATTGGATGAGATTGTTTCTAACGACGTTTACGACAAATAATCCTACTGCCGCTAAGCTCAGTCGAGAGTTTTTGATCCAAAAAGCATAACCTCAGCTTAAAAATGGGGTTTTCCAAAGTTTTGAATACCTACGACGATCCGGCGAGAATCGGCGGAGTATTTTTGACGTATAAATGGTACGGATGAAGTTTAGAAAGAAGAATCGAGTTATTTGGACAGTTTTACAAAAAGCTCCAAACTTCGAGCACAGAAAGACATGTAGAAAAGCGACGGAATTGACGATTAGAGGTCAGAAATAGTATCCTTACCTCGATGCCAACGTATAACAACTAAAAGAGCGATGATTGGGCAAGAATCGGAAAAAATCCCCTTCTCGCTCTCTCCCTTGGTGCTCGCAGGTTTGGCTATGGTGGTGATGAAGATTTTTTTTTATTTTCATCCTATTTATAGAAGATGGAAAACGCGGGAAAATGAAAATTTTGCAATTCCGATTTTTCCTGTGCATTCCTCTGTGAATTATAAGATAGAATCCGGTGAAAGAATTCCAGAACTCGAAACTGGTTTATTAGAATTTAAGTAATTGATCCAATAACGGTATTATACGATTTATCCCGAAAAGTTACTTTTTGCAGTTGATGTCGAATGAGAAAACTTCCTTCTGAAGAAAGATTAGAAACATCAAAAGAAATCGGTTTGCACGTGTGGAATCTTCGTTTGAGGCTCCGAATAGAAAAAGTCTTCATCTACAGTTCATTTTAAGTTTCTTGAGTTATCAGGAACTTAGTTTCGGAAAACTTCCAAGAATTGAAATCGATCGTTCGTACATTCCAGGGTTTCATGTCGAAACACTTGTCATGGAAGGAATATGAGAAATTCTTATATTCATCTGAAGATTTTTGAATTTCGCTTCTACAGTGATTTAAGAGCAGATTAGCCTTGTACTAATGCTTTCGCCCTAAGGCAGAAGTGAATAAGGCACAGTGAGAGTCGTAAGACAAAGGTCGGACGAGTCGGTTAATGATTACATGAAAAGGTTCATAAGGCTTAGGAGCCGATTCCATGTGAAGTTCCACGAAGCAGAGTACACTCACATAGCCATAAAGAATATGCACAATCAGCTAACTAATAAGTTGATCATTCAAGAGTGCAACAACTAGACCCAATTCGCAACTAATGTTTCTCGTATTGAGTCCATCAAGGAAAAGGAGTTGGAGCAATCAAACAGGGCAGGCAAAGCACCCTATTTGATCTCTATTATCAACGATGAGATTGAGGGTGAAACGCTTGCGGAGCCTAGTATGGATATCATGTTGAAGATTAACCTTTTTCCATATCGCAAAATAAAAATTGATATTTTTATATGCTTAGATCAACTAATTATTCCTTAAAATCAATTTTAACATTCAGAAATTATTCACAAAAACTTATTTTTAGAATTTATTTTAGATTTAGAATCAACTGTCGACAGTTCTTCTAGAACCGGAGGCAATTGGCTCTAGAGACCCATATGCCTAATACTTATACTGAGAGACACTTGCTTTTTATTGGGATCAAGCAGAATGATAGATAGAGAAGGGACCAGTTTCTAATCGAATTAGATGTTCTTTTAATTATTTCCCCTTTTTTGTTAGTTTAATAAATATATATATATATATATGTATATATATATATATACATATATATATATATATATATATGAGAACATCAAATAATAATCATTTGATTAAAACTAACGGTTCAGAAGAGTTAGGGCCCGTTTGATACGGTGTATAATATAAAGCCTGATAGTATAAAACCTGATTGTATGAGGCCTGATAGGAGCCTGATAATATTTTAATACTATACAACGTTTGGTCATATATTGTATAATTTAGTGGCAACACTGGTGGTATGGTAGTGGTGTCAGTAGTGACGGTGATGGTGGAGGGTGGTGGTGGCGGTGGTGGTAGTGGTGATAACGATGACTAAAGCGTGGTGGTGGTGGTGGCGGCGGCGGCGGTGGTGGTGGAGGGTGGTTGTGGTGGCAGCGACAATGGTGGTGGTGGTGGTGCCGGCGACGGTGGTAGGGGTTGTGACAGTGGTGGTGGTGGTTGTGGTGGAGGTGGTGGTGGTGATGGAGGGTGATTGTTGTAACATCCCGACTTTCGGGTCGTCAAAATATAGTAACCGATCCTAAAATAAGTGCGGAAAATGCAAGTATTTTTTTTTTCTTTTTAAAGCAAGACTCGTCCAACAAGGACTTAATTCAAAGCTTAGAACATAAACTGAAATGCCATATATATATATATATGTGTGTGTGTGTGTGTACATCCCCTACTGTAGCCATATGTGTCACCAGTACCTGTGAGTGACAGATGTATGCCCGAAGGCAAAGTGTACGCAAATAGTGATCAAGTGTAAGTGTTATAATTACATTCCTCCAAGTGTGGGAGAGTCAGCCCAAAACTGCCTCCTCAAGACCTCCTATCGTCCGACTACTCCTTGTGATTCCCATACAGAGAACCACACAAAAAGCAAAATGTCGGGAACCTACCCTGTACCAAAATGTTTAATTGACGAATCTGAGCTACGACTATATACACCTAAACCCAGTCACGCGAAGAAACGGGTCTCCCAACCCTCATCTTCCTCCTCACTAGTGTAGTCATCCTTAGTGTCGGAATCCACAGTAATCACCTCGACATCGACATCCAAAACTTCCCTCCTCACAGTCTTATGTGCCACCCTAGTCAAGCCGGTCTCCAAGTCAACCACATCGGTGACAATGTCCTCTAAAGGTATGAAAAACATTAGAAGGGGGGGGTGAATAGGGTTTTGAAGTTTTAAGGCTTTCTTTCGAAGACTTTAACAAACTTTTCGGTAAACGAATATAAGGTGCTAAAGATGAAGGGAAGAGAAAAGAACACAAGGATTTTATCCTGGTTCACTTGATGAATCACTCAAGCTAATCCAGTCCACCCGTTAAGGTGATTTCTTCCTTCTTAGAATGAAGGCAATGCACTATTCAAATATTGTTACAACTGCACTAGCACACCTTGCTCAGTGACTAACAACCTATGAACTAGCAACACTAAGACAACCTTGTCTTAGTCTTCTCAAGAATACTGACCTCACTGGTCTCTCAAGGAAATACAAACAAGGTTTGTAAAAGGTTTGGTTTACAAAGAAATGCTTCTGAAATAAGCAAAGGTAAACACAATAAGAACAATGAAGAAATTATTGCTAAGGTATTTTTCTTGAAGGTTTTCACTTGTATGCTCAATAGTTTCTTAGCCAATTTCTTCTATCTTCAGTCTTTAAATACTCCAAGGTTTAGGGTTTGTATCCGTTTGAAAGAATACATCCGTTGGAGGGCAATTCTGGATTTTCCAAAACCTATTGTGGCTGAACGTCGTAGGTAAGGCGGTCAGAATGGTACACTTGCTTTTGTACGAATGACAATGACATTGCCTTAGCTTAGTTGACTCCTGATCTTGGGTGTCGCTTCATGTTGGAACTTGTGAAACAATGTGATCAGAGTCAGAAGGAAACTTGGATCTTCAGACCTTTAGAACTTCTGCTTCTAGACCGTTCACTCTGAACATCTGGTCTTCAGAATTTGAAGTGTTTTGGTCTTGAGAGCCAGCTTACACTTGGACTTCAGAGTTTTCAAGTCTTCATCTTCTGGACCGTTCCTTAGAACTTCTGATCTTCAGAACTTCAGTGCTTGGGTCTTTCAGAGTCCTTATTAGAGCTTTAGTCTGCAGAGTATCTGAAGCATTTACTATCGTTCAGAAGAACGTAATGATTGCAGAAGCGTTACATTGGTTACTATTAGGTCTTCATATTCTAATATGTATATGCCTTAGAATCAGAGTCAGAACCTGTTTGTCACACTTAGAAATGACAAACGTTAGAGTACCCTAATTGTTCATACACGATAATAAACTTGTTATCATCAAAACATAGAGTTGTACCACCTGACCAAATCTTGGTCTTACATCCTCCTCAATCAGGTGAACCAAAGGTTGCACGCGATATCCACAAGAGGAAGTGGACGCACCCAAACGAGTAGAAGGTAAGGCGACTGGCTCCTTCTTTGGCTCCACGAGCCTCAAAGAAGACTCAATGTCCGTAGAGTCCATAGCAACAGGAGGTGTCGGTCTAGAGGGTTTCCTTCTAGCAGCATCAATCTCGGACGGATACTCATCCTCAGACGACGACGGTGGTGAAGGTGGTCGCATCCCACAGCCAGGTCTAAAGTGAACCATCGGTGGCAAGTCGAAGGCCAGTGTATACTTCCGCAGTACTCCCTTCACTACGTCTCCATGCTTGTCAATCTCATCATCCATCAGTCTCCCCTTGTAGGTCACGCGGTGGTTGGCGGGGTCCAACTCCCATGCGGCAGGGTCGATCCAGTCAATCGTCTCGTATCGGATCCCCCCCGAAGGGCGAACCATCGAGAACCACTCTCCTAGAGACATCTCGCAGTTTGCCGACCGCCCATACAAAAACGATACACACAAGGCAAGGCCCAAGGGTCAACTCACAGAATAGAGTAGATAATACAAACAACAGATAAAGCATAAGTGATAGATAAATATAGTTTGATGAATCTAATCATGGCATATAGTATCATATCCTCAGGTTGCAATATCAACATACATTAATCATCAGCTCATCACAAGCACAACGATGTTCATCAACATCAAATCATCAAATAGCACAACGATGATCATCAACATCAAATCACTATATCATTAAGTGCATGGTATAAAATGCAATGTCATGCTAAAAGATGCTCCGGACACGCTGGGCACTATCAAGTCAGTTCTAACACAGGCCCTTGTGTTTAACCTCTCTGCTCGTGTGTCTCTTATCACCTAATGTAGTCAGATCGACCATAACCCGTTGGTTAGCTACTATGTCTGCTACATAAGAACACCCAACACCAAGGGTGTTCTTATGTGGAAACCTGATCTTTGCATCACCTCTGGTTCCACCGAGGTCCGGTGTCCCGCCGCATAACCTCAAAATGAATGAATGATGTAATATGGTTAGCCAAACATCGTATCGTCCTCACAACGCAAAGTTTCTAGCTAAAAATATTGTCTCTAAGATACCCTAAGGTAATTTCCGAATCATCGACCTCCAATTGCAACAACAAAAGAGTGCAAAGACCCTTGATGACTACTCGAGTCATCTGACTCATCCTTTAGATGGCCGCAAACTTGCTCTGCCTTAGAAACTTATTAGTTTCCCAGACTAATCCCTCAGGTAGCCTAACCATATACTGCCCATCGGGCAAACGGTGCCAAAGCGCACATGGTTTCTCTTAGATTCGGATCACCGACAGTTCTCATATTCTTCAAAACTCATTTCCATGCCCTAGACATCCTTGCTTGTTTTATCAATATTTTCAAGTGTTCTAATGTTGTTTGGTGTATTATGAATTTCATTAGTAAAACGATTTCTATATCTTTTTGTTTCTAACCCTATAAGTTCTGAGATTCCATCAAACCCAAGTAATTCCGTGAGAAGGTCTAGATCCCCTAAAATGACAAAGACTCGAACCTCGTCCGGCCTGTCAATCATTCTCTCAAGTCCTGTCACTAGCATGGCATAACTTCACGTTTCCCCACACTCAGAAGATTCCACAATATATATAAGTAATTGCACCATTCAGTTAGTACAATCCAACAAAGCATATTCACAGATATCAACACATCCTATGATTAGCCACTCAACACATATAAAGCATGTGATTCAGTCAACATCAATCATAGCAACAATCAAATCATCAACACATATGTCGGCCGAAGCCCCAGAAAACGGAGACACAAGTCTCAAGTTTAACAACGGCCGAAGCCTCAGAAAACTTTTTCCAATTCAGATCAATCTACATCATCATAATCAAATAAACAAGTCAAATTTATCCATGCCTACGTCATTAGCTAGCAAGTAAGTTCCCCTCACCTCTAAATCGTCCAGCTTCACAGTGCAAGGGCTCTTCACTCGCTTCCTCAGTAGCTCCTAAGGTTTCCAAAACCAAACCTTTGAGTAAACATAACATTGTAAAGTCAAATAATGTCCAAACAGTCTAAACAGTATTAACTAATGTCAGACTAAACTTTAAAAGCTTCGGAGTATGATAATCTAAGACGAAATGATGAGTTTTCGCGAAAAAGAATTTCTCCCCTCCCCCCCTCTTAATGAGCTCTCGGCCACTCCCCTTTCTTTTAGCGTTTCGGCGCTTTTTCTTCGATCTAATTTAATTCCTAGGTAATCTAAGGTCATAATGTAAGATCAAGGTTTGATCAGTGGTTGCATCTCTATATTTTGATGATTACAATTAAGGTTTGTGATGATGAACAATTGTGGTACCCTAACGTTCGTCTCTTTTAGTTGTGACAAACAGGTTCTGAATCTGACCCAAGCCTATTTATTCAGAAGAAGAAGAACCAAGGGATACTCAAAAGAGAGCTCTAAAGCTTATCATGTTCGTTCATAACAGTGGTAAATCCTTCAGAAGTTCTGAAGATGGAAGCTCTCAAGAGGTACTGAAGAACCAGAGTCAGAAGTTCTGAAGACCAGATGTTCCAACGGAACGGTCCAGAAGTAGAAGACTTAAGTTCTGAAGACCTGAAAGAATTTGGCATCTAAAGACCACAGCTATTCTAGCTCTGATGTTCAGAAGTTCTGAGGAACTTGTTCAGAAGCAGAAGTTGCAAGGTCAGAGGATCCAAGCTTCCGTTTGACTATGATCAGAAGCTTCACCAACGTTCATTTGGAGCACTCCAGATCTCAAGTCAGCTGGTGAAAGGACAGGTCGATATCATAGTACAAATCGTACAAGCCTCAGTCTGTCCGCCACCTACCTCGTGCAGCCTAGCACCCTAGCAACGGCTACATCATATGCCTTGGAGTATTTAAAGGCTGAAGAAAGAAGAAAGAAGCTAAGAAACTTTGCTGAAATCATTCAACTAATACGAACCAATCTCTTAGCATTATTTCTTCACTGTTCTTAAACATCTGAGTTTACTAGTAGCTTTTTAGAAGCAATTCTTGTAAGCCCGAAACTTCTTACATTACGTTGTAAAGTTCCTTAAGAGACCAAGGTTGGTCGGATCTTGAGAGGACTGAATCAAGGTTGATTCAGTGTTTAGCTAGTCTTAAGAGGATCGGTAGATCAGCTTCTTAAGAGGATACTAGTGTGAAAATCAGTGTATTGTTAGTCACTTAGTAGGTAGCAAAGTGCAGTTGTTGATTTCAGTGAATTGCCTTCATCAGAAGAAGGAAGAAATCACCTTCACGGGTGGACTGGATTAGCTTGAGCTTTTATCTCAAGTAAACCAGGATAAAATACTTGCGTGCTTCACTTCTTATTCCTCAGCACCTAGTTCTGATCTTTGAGTTTTAAAAAAGTTCAAAAGTATATCTTTTATTCAAAAACTCTATTCAAACCCCCCCCCCCCTTTCTTGTGTTTTTCGCACCTTCAATTGGCATCAGAGCTTCGGTTCTGATTTAAACACCTAACAGTGTTTAGTGATCCAGAACCTAGTGTGAAAAACAAACGATGGCCCAAGCCAATACTTCCGCTGACAACAACAACAACCAACTCAGAGCACCAATCTTTGATGGTGAAAAGTTTGAGTACTGGAAAGATAGAATAGAGAGTTATTTCCTTGGCACTGACCCAGATCTCTGGGATATGGTCATAGAAGGCTATACTGATCCAGTAGATGCTTCAGGAGTGAAGATCCCCCGTTCTGAAATGACTGACGCTCAGAAGAAGCGTTTCAAGGATCATCACAAGGCGAAGTCTATGCTATTCAGCTCAATATCATATATTGAGTATGAGAAGATCTCTGACAAAGAAACAGCTAAATCCATCTATGACTCCTTGGTCATGACGCATGAAGGAAATGAAGAGGTCAAGGAGACCAAGGCTCTTGCTCTCATACAACAATATGAGCAGTTTAAAATGGAATCTGGTGAAACCATTGAGGAGATGTACTCAAGGTTTCAAACTCTGATTGCTGGAATCAGAGAGCTAAACAAGGGCTACTCTACTGGTGATCATATCAAAAAGATCATCAGAAGTTTGCCTAAGGAGTGGAGGGCTTTTGTCACTGCACTGAAACTCTCCAGGAATCTGAACTCGTTGAAGTTAGAAGAACTCGTGAGTCATCTCAGAAGCCATGAGATTGAACTCAAAGAGGACAAGCCTCAAAAGAAAGACAAATCTATTGCTCTTAAGTCAAAGTCTGACAAAGCGAGAGCTTATCAGGCAGAAGAGGAAGATTCCTCTGAAGAGCTATCAGATGCATCTGGTGATGAAGAGTTATCTCTTTTCACAGAGAGATTAAGCAAACTCTGGAAGAACAGACATAGCAAAGGCAAAGGACCAAAGAAAAGTTCAGGAAGATTTGAATCTTCATCTGGTCAGAAGAAATCATCTGGAAAGGAAGTCACTTGCTTCGAGTGCAAGGAATCTGGGCACTACAAGAGTGACTGTCCCAAGCTAAAGAAGGACAAGAGACCAAGAAAAGTCTTCAAGAAGAAAGCTCTCGTGACCTTCGATGTAACTGACTCTGATGAAGCTGAGTCAGAAGAAGATGAAGCTGTGGAGGCTCTGATGGCTACCACCAGCAGAGGTGCTGAAGCTTCAGAAGATGACTCAGACTCTGAGAATGACGATGAGGTATTCTCTAATTTTTCTCCATCTGAGCTAAGAATTGCTTTATCTGAAATAATGGAGAAACATGATGCTCTAGTAAATAAACATGAAGAGCTTAAAAGAAAGTATGCTGTTAAAACCAGTTCATCAGAGGTTCATGAGAAGTCAGTCTCTGAACTCACAGGAGAGAACTATTCTCTTAAAAATGAAAACTCTGTTCTTCGTGCTAAAAATGTCATGCTAGAAGATCAACTTGCATCATCTGATGTTAAGCATGAGACATTATATAAGAAAGCGTTCCAAAGGTTCCTAGCCAAGGGCATAGACAGAAGTCTTATGGCTTCAATGATCTATGGCATGAGCAGAAATGGGAACAGTGGCCTTGGCTACTCTCAATCCATGAGAGATGAGTCATCTGAGCCCAAACGCGAACCATTGCATAAGCATTTCGTTCCCGCTGGCACTGTCATTCCAGAAAAGGTTATGTTCTGTACTAGGGAGATCTGACGTCGGAAACTGACAGAAAGTAAACCCTAGCAGAGTACTAAAAGTATCATAAAAGGAATATTCTCATTAAATGTTCAAAAGGTACTTTTTACAAGGGGTTGACCTCTCCTTTTATAGAGGGAATGATCATAACGTGGACTTTCACTGTACTTGGGCCTGACAACCGGGGCCCAAGCCTCTATACATATAAGACAAAACTAAAGGAATCTTCCAGCTGGCGCGTGGACCCATCCAGAAGAAGGGCGGGCTTCGACGTTGTTCCATAAACCCCGCCATGGCTGCTTTCGTTCATCTAAATGCTCGATTTGGGCGGGAATAAGGGATACTTATATCCCACCCAGTCCACATGCCCCCAAGACATGAGGCTTAAGTAAGTTGAGTCGAAATGTCTTTATACGTTGCTTCGTCGCCTGCTTTTATCATTTACTTCGTTCTTCTGATAATTGTGTCGCCGTTCTTTCATTTGTGTAGTTGTCCCGCCCCGTCCACATTCCCCCAAGACATGAGACTTAGGTTCCTTGAGTCGAGACGTCTTTACAGTATATCACCATTCTTTGTAGTCATGGGCCTGTCGTCACATTCTTGCTTATGAATTCTCGCCATTTTCATGTTCCTTTATATGTCGCCATTTTTTATCTTTGTCGATATCTCGCCGTTATCACACCTGTCAAACACGTCTTATCAACTGACGCACGTATCCTTCTTTTCCGGGATTTTGTTATCATTTGCCATAAATGCAGTTGTGCGTCTCGAGGAGTTATGTCTTTTCGTTTCATACCTTTTCGAATTTCAAATCCCACGATCCCACGATCCCACGACCCTTCACAGTCTTTCCCACTCATTCTCTCTCTTCCTTTTTTTTCTATAAATACCCTTTTCACCTTTCACTTTTCACTTTTCTGAAAACCTTTGCTCTGAAAACTTTTTTCATCGCAGCTTTCACTCTCTTCTTTGTTCTCCGGTAAACCTTGCTCACTCCGGTCGTCGTCATTTCGCGGTGCTCCCCTATTGCCGACGTCCTCTTTACTCAATCTTCCACTTCTTCCTCCGGTGAGTCCTTCCTCTTTCTCTTTTCTTGGCACTGTTCGTCTTCTTCCTTTTTGTTTTGGACCTGTTCATCTTCTTTTTTATTTTTATGAAATTACCCAGTATGTCGACACAAAATTTTAGCATTTCTTCTTTAGAACTCACTTCACCTTCTACGGAGGGGGAAGTTTCTGCCCCTGCTGTTATCGAATTTCATTCCTCGCCCTCCACTCATGAGGATTCCGGTCCCGCCGGCTCCGTTGATTCTATTCTCTCCTCTAATGGAGATTTGTCCTCGCCCGAATGGCGCTCCAACGCGCATTTAGTTGAAGATAAGTGTCTTTGGCGCTCCATCTGGGGTAGTCTTGGAAGCATCAGCTCGCTTCGAATATCTTCTCAAGGGTTTACAAAGATAAATCCCGCCACCTCTAATAACGAAGATCACCTGTTAAATGTTCTTCCATGTGGCTAGAATGATTGTGTTCTTTTACGCAAGGAACATTCTGATGAATCGCCCGACTTCTTTTTTGTTTATGGCTATTTCTTCTTGGATTTGAATATCAAACTCCCTTTCTCGCCTTTTATATGTCACGTTCTTACCTTTTTGAACGTGGCGCCTTGTCAACTCCAGCCCAACGCCTGGGGTTTTATTCGCTGCTTTGAAATTCTTTGTGAACATTTGAGTTGCACTCCCACCTATCCCTTGTTTTTCCTTTTCTATAAGACAGTCACCACAAAACCTACATCTGTCAAGTGGGTTCCCATTTTGGCTCGCAAGAACATGAGCCGATTCACCGCCCTTAAATGCCATTACAAAGTGTGGCAGAAAAAATACTTCAAAGTTATGGAGTCACCTGAAATGAATAACTTATTTCGAGATTCCGATAATAACCCTCTCTTCCCCTTTTACAGGACAAAAAACCCTCGCCGAAAAATATCCGTTTCATTCGACGCCTTGGATGAATCCGAGCAGGCCATCGCCGATTACCTCCGCACATTACCAGTAATCTCTGGTCATGACTTGATTGAAGCGTCGAAATCCGGCACTTTAAATCAATTTTTTAGTAAGTTTATAATTTTTGCACAACTTGTTTTTCTTTTTGTTCATGTACCTCGCCTAATTGATGCTTTCCATGCAGCCACGATGGGAAAAAGCAAGATTGATGCCAACCCCATCAAGATGAAGGAATACCTCGCCCAGTCTGCTGCGGCGGTGAAGAAAAGGGCCGCCGAGACTGAGTAGAAGAAAAAGAATGAAGGTACTTCGGGCTCTGGTAACGTCAGGGACCCTAAGCGCCAAAAAACTTCGAGCTCTGCTGGTGGTAGACCTCTTCACCAATCAACTCTCGATCCAAAAGGTTGTCCGGCTGAGAAAAAGAAAGGTCATGACAATGTCCCGCCAATTCAACCGGATTCAAGTGCACTAATCAACCGTTCGCCAACTCCATTTACCCAAGCTGGCCCTAGTTCAGCTATTGGTGTTGAGACTCCTCCCCCTTTGCTGAGTTTATCTGATCCTCATTTCAACGGATTGGATTTTATGACCCGCACCTTTGATAACCGGCTTCACAAGGATGTTTCCGGTCAAGGTCCCCCCAACATTGCTTCTGTGGCGATCCATCACGCACTTTCTGCCGCCAGTACCGTGGCGGGCATGGCTCAGTGCGTGAAGGAATTGATATCGGCCAAGAACCGTCATGAAAAGAAAGCGGCTGATTACAAAGCTGCCTACGAGCAAGCAAAAGCCGATGCAGAGACCGCCAACAAAAATCTGAAGGCTGCTGAGGAGAAGTGTGCTAAGTTAACTGATGACTTGGCGGCTTCTGACCTGCTTCTTCAAAAAACCAAGTCCTTGAAAGAAACTATCAACGACAAACACACTGCTGCTCAGGCCAAGTGCCAAAAGCTGGAAAAGATGTACGAACGCCTAAATGCTTCCATCTTGGGGCGTGCTTCTCTTCAATTTGCCCAAGGCTTTTTGGCGGCCAAAGAGCAAATAAGTGTGGTTGAGCCAGGCTTTGATCTTTCCCGTATTGGGTATTTGAAGGACATCAAGGATGGTCAAGTGATTGGTGATGATGATGTTAGCCTCGACCTCCTTCCTCAATTCGATGATGAAAGTGAGCCTGAAGAAGAAGATGGCGAGGATGGAAATGAGCAAAACAAGGATGAGGACCAAGAGAAGGAAAACCCTCAAGTTGGAACAAGCCAGGGAAACGACGCCAACAACGATAATGTAGCTTGAATTTGTAATTTGTTTTTATTTTGTTGAGTCATCTTTATCTTTGGGGCCTTGCCCTTTTGTCTTTTATCATTCCAAATCATGTACGGGCGTCGCCCCTTTTTCTTGCTTTTAATGAAGACCGTTTTAAATTTATTCGTTGTTACCTTGAGTTGTTACCAATTATTGTTGTTACTTAGGTCTATATACCTTAGTCGATTTTTCGACGAGGCTTGGTTTCTAGTGGCCACTAGAATTGCCAAGGCTTGCAATATTGGATGGCGATACTTTCTTATTCCGAAAGGTTTATTCGCGGTATTATATACCTTGATACGATTTACTTTGCATAAACTCGTAATATAAATTAAAAAATTAAAAAGTAACTTCTGTTGAAATAATCTTCATTTCTCTTTCATATATGAGAACAATTGTCTCCATTCTTTTTACATGCCGCCTCATTAAAAACCTCTCCAAAGAAAGGAAAAAAGAGTGCGGCTTCATTCACCTTTGGTTGTTTCTATTAACTAAAATACTGCTTTAGATGAGAGGCGTTCCATGTTCGTGGAACCTTTTGACCATTTAGTTGTTCCAACTTATAAGCTCCTCCTCCAACATCGCCTATGATCCTGTAAGGCCCGCCCCAGTTGGGTGAAAGTTTGTTGTGTTTATCGGGTATTGTATTTTTTCGGAGCACTAAGTCTCCTACCCTCATTTTTCTTGGCACTACTTTCGTTGAGAATTTTCTTGCAACCTTCACTTTTCCCGCCTCATTCCTTATGTGAGCCTCACGTTGTTCCTCGGGCAGCATGACTAGATTTGCTATTAAATTTTCCCCGTTGTCATTCTCATTAAACCGAGCCACTCGCCAATTTTGGTTTTCAATTTCCACTGGGAGCATGGCGTCAGTCCCATAAGTTAAACGATACGGGGTTTCCTTTGTGCTTGACTGTTCAGTGGTGTTGTATGCCCAAAGAACGCCTGGTAGTTCCTCCGCCCAAAGCCCTTTTGCTTCATCCAGTTTCTTCTTTAAACCTTTCAGGATAACCTTGTTAGCCGATTCAGCCTGCCCATTGGTTTGTGGATGTTCTACAGAGGCAAATCGCATCTCGATTCCCATTTCTGTACAAAATTCCCGGGTAACACTACTTGTGAATTGTGTTCCGTTATCCATTACTAATGCCATGGGGACCCCAAATCTACAAACAATCCTTCGCCACAAGAAGCTCCTGACCTTGGCTGCCGTGATAGTTGCCACTGCCTCAGCTTCTATCCACTTAGTGAAGTAATCAACCGCCACGATGATATACTTCATTTGTGCCTTCGCTACTGGGAATGGTCCCAAAATCTCCGTCCCCCACATAGCAAATGGCCAAGGCGCCATCATGGTTGTTAATTCTTCTGGCGGAGCCTTGTGTAAGTCAGAGAAGACTTGGCATTTTTCACATTTCTTAACATACTCCAGACAGTCCTTCTTCATTGTCGGCCAATAAAATCCTGCTCTCACAATTTTTACCGCCAAGGATTTCCCGCCTATATGGCTTGAACCAACACCTTCATGGACTTCCGCCATTATTCCATGGGCGTCCTTGGTGTCAACGCATTTGAGCATAGGGGACATAATTCCCCGCCGATACAACTCACCATCCACCACTGTGTAAAAGCTGGCTTCCCTTCGTTTTGCTCTTGTGTTCACATCGTCATCCTTTGGAGGATTTTCTAGGAAGATCTTGATTGGTTCCATCCAAGAAGGCTCGCCCTCACCTACTGACTTGACTGCTTTCAACTTTATTTCTACCAAATCAATGCTCGGGCGAGGCAGGGTTTCCTGAATGACTGTTTGGTAATTGCCCAATCTCCCTGTGCTCGCCAATTTTGCTAACACATCTGCCCTCTCATTTTGTCCCCTCGGGACATGTTCTATCTTAATTTCTTTGACCTCCATCATCAATCTGCGCACTACTTCCAAGTATTTGGAAAGTTGCGGATCCTTTACTTGATACTCGCCTTTCACCTGTTTAACCACTAACTGCGAATCTCCCTTGATAAATAACTTTTGGACCCCCAACTCAATGGCTAGCCTTAAGCCGGAGATCAAAGCCTCATACTCAGATTGATTGTTATTCGCCTTGAACTCGAACTTTAGAGACTGTTCAATGATCATTTTGTCTGGACTTTCAATTGTTATCCCAGCCCCTCTTCCAGTGTTATTAGAGGATCCATCCACAGATAGGATCCATTCTCCTTGAGTCTTCTCGCCTTCCGTGGGTGTTAATTCCGCCACGAAGTCGATCAAACTTTGAACTGTGACTTGGCCCCTTGTGTAACACCCCGATTTCGGTGGCGTCACTTTAGTAACCAAAAGTAAACTTAATGCGGAAAAACGTGAATATATTTTTTTTTTTGATAATAACTAAGACAAGACTGAATTGAATAAAACCCGAATGCGAAAAGCAATAGAACTAATATACAATATATAAACAGCCCCCGCTGTAAGAAGCAACCTCGTCACGAGTGAACCTCCAGTGACAGGTAATAGAAGAGTAGCGCTCGTAGGCAAAAGTACAAACCAAAAGAAAAGGTTAAGTGTCCGCAACACTATCCCTCAAAATGAGAATAAGCTGGTCCATCGGCCTGAAACAAGACTTCCTAAGTCCAACCAACTCTCTGTGATTCCCGTAACGAAACCACACAAAAAGCTATAGGTGGGAGACTACCCTGTCCCGAATGAAACAAATAATGTTCAGAGCTAAGACTCTACTCCTACACTAGTCCCATCTCGAGGAGCTCACACTAACACTCAATCCTACATGCTAGCATGATCGTCGTCCGAATTCGAAATCCAGAACGACCTAGTCTACATACACCATCCGTCCTCCTCTCGCAATGCGCTCCTGTTCCAGCATCCCAACTCTAGTTTCCCCCGAAGGGTGGACCATGGTGAACCAATCCGCAATATTCATCTGACAAAAGGCGTTGTCCGCCAAAACACACACAGAAGACGCGAGGGTCAACTCTAAAGAACTATGTAGATAATAAACCCAATAGGTACAAATAATAAATAGCCACTTAGGCTTATAACTAGAGATGTCATTCCTAGGGTTGCATATTCCATAATGTACATAACAGCAATAATAACAATTAACATGTTCCAAATAGGATTAACAAATAACAATCACATTCGACAACTAAATTAGTGTGCATGTTGCATGATATGATATGCAGGTTAACCCAGTCAACCAATATGCATTCCGGAACGGATGGACATCATCGGTTCAGCCCTAACACCAGCCACGGTGGGACCATTTCGGCCCGTGATGCCTCTTACTCCAACATCATCATGTAGTCAGATCAGCATAAAACCCGAAGGCCTGCCATTTCGGTCTGCTACTAAGAGTCACCTAGCAGCGCTCTTACGCGGAAATCCTGGTCTTATAACCAATTTTGGAATCCGCCGTGGTCCGGTATCTCGCCGTGTTTAAACCACTTAATGAGTGCATGCAATGCAGTGATTAGCCAAACAACGTCTCCGACCTCACTCGACACGTCGCCACGTGTTCTAGCTAAATTAATGTCTCTAAAAGCTTACCCTAAGGTAAAGTCGATTCTGCGACAAAATACAATAATCATAAAATGAGTGCAACCACTCACGATGACTCTTCGGGTCATCAATGCTCTCACGACGTCTCACGCTTCAGTGAAGTTTCATGCTCTCACAAGGTCTCACGCCTCAGTGGAGTTCCATGCTTTCCACAAGGTCTCACGCCTCAGTGGAGTATCCCGCATTCACAAGGTCTCACGCCTCAGTGAAGCTTCTCGGCTCATCCCTTGGATGGCTAACAAACTGCTCAACGAGCGAAGGAGTACCAGCATACTCAGAACTTACCAAACTCCTCAACACTTGGATCCGACGACACTTTTCGTTTTCCAAAAACTAAGGTTTGCATCCGAAGCTTCCTTTCGAGTTTATTATCTTTATTTAAAGATTTAGAGGTTGTTTAATGTCTTATGAGTTTTCTTTTCAAAATAATATCCTTTTTAGTCTTATCGAAATTCCTATAAGTTCTCGGGATCTCCTAATCCCCAAATGACTCCAGAGCATGTCTCGATCCATACACATCATAACAAGGCCCGAATCTCATTCGTCCTATCAAACTTTCTCAAAACTCTCAAATAAAAATCGGCATGACCTGCCCGCTATTCTCACGATTCAGAATTTCAGATTATAGTGCAAAAGCAGAATTAACTTATCATAATCAATCAACATGTCATAGGTCAATATCTTAAGCAATAACCACATAGCACTTAGCATATAAGGCATGCACCACACATCCTAAATTACCCAATTAGCACTTAGCATGTAATTCACTCATCAAAAACATTCAGTAGATGCATCATCTACATTGTCAGCCGAAGCCTCAGAAAACATTTTCCAATCACACACAATCCAGTGCATAAACAGTAAACAATGTCGAAAACATCGACCCTAAGCATTAACTAGAGATTCAGTGAGAAGCCCTCACCTGAAAGTTCTCCAGAATGATCAACTAGTGCTTCCTCGCTCTCAAAGTGTTGGTCCTCGGGGAAATCCTCAAAAGCACCTTTACAATAAAATCACAGAATACTATCAGAATCTATCGGAAACTAAGCTATCGATACTTACTAAGGTTACTCGAAGTAATCTATACCCTAAGGTACGATAAACTAGCGCGAAAGACAAGTTTTCGGAAAAGGAAAATTTTCCTCCTCCCCCCCTAATAGGGCTCGGCCACTTTGTGCAATTATGGGGCTCGATTTTTCTTCGATCAAACTTGGTTCTTATGCTTTCATAAGCCGTAACTAAGGGTATTCTGAACTCGGAAAAATTATCGGATCAAAAACTGTCGCAGGGGTATTTTGGTCATGATTTTTAACTTAGGATTTTTCAAAACTGAAATCCCAAAAATAAAATTTTGCAGGGACGTCACCAACGACGTTTATGACAACTAATCCTACTAGCACTAAGCTAAGGCGATAGTTTTCAGCCTAAAGGGTGAAGCTTTACACCAAAAACTCCAAAAATGGGTATTTTAGGCTCAAATTGATTCCGGCGGAATTCCGGCGACATAACGGAAAATCTAACCCGGCAGAAGTGATCTTGGGCGCATAAGGAAGAGGTTTAGAATCAGAAATGAAAGATTCAGGATAGTTTTGCAAAAAACCCATAACTATCCGCTCAGAAAACTCTACAGAAAAGCTATGGAAAAAGCGATCAGAGGTAAGGATTAGCGACAATACCTCGAAGCCTTGAAGTAGCAACTGATTGATCGACGATCAAGCAAACGATGAAGAAAATCTTCTCTTCTCCCTCCCTTGTAGAACTCGCGGCCTTGATGAAGAAAATGGAGGAAAATTTGAGTTTTTCTTCCTTTCTTTGCTATATATAAAGGTTGGAAATTCGCGGGAAAATGAAAGTTTCGCGAATCTGATTTTTCCGGCGTCATTCTCCGTGAATTAATATATATGTTTTGGCAAAAGAATTCCAAAACTATAAAGAGGTCTCCTTGTATTTTTGGCAACTAATGCATAGTCGGTATAAAACTATTTTACCCGATAAGTTGCTTTTTGCATCGAATGTCGGAATAGAAAACTTCCTTCGGAAGAAAGATTGAAATCATCAAGAGAAATGGGTGTACGCGTGTAGAATATTCATTTGAAGCTCTGAATAGATAAAGTCTTCATTGTCGAGAAATTCTAGGGTTTTGAAATACCAGGGATTCGGTTTCGGCAAACTTCCGATGATTGGAATCGGACGTTCGTAGATCCTAGAGTTTCGCCTCGAAATGATGGTGATATATGGAAAAAGAGAAGTTCTAACATTTCTCTGAAGATTTTTGGAATTAACTGCCAGCGTGCCTAAAAGTGAAAATTAGCTATATACTAGGGTTTCTGACCTAGGTTTAAGCGTAAAACGATCGTGCTATAACTTTTATCGATCATAATGCAATCCTTGAACTTTTCCTGAACTTTCTCCTTCATAAATATATTTCATTTAATAAACTTTCGTTCAGGTTTCCCTTCACATTACATCAACCCTAATCGTGAATAAGAAGTTTATTCACTTAGCATAAACTTAAAAACTCGGGCCTTACACCTTGGCTCATATTGTATATCATATTCTGACAATTCCACTGACCAGCTAACCAATCGCCCTGATAAATCAGGCTTCTGAAGTACTTGTCTTAAGGGGACATCAGTTTTAACTTTGACTTGGAAACTTTGGAAATAAGGCCTGAGGCGCCTCGCAGTTTTCAGAATCGCCAATGCAGCTTTTTCAATTTTTTGGTACCGCAACTCTGCCCCCTGTAAAGTATGGCTCACGAAATATATAACTTTCTGCTTTTTTCCCTCTTCCTGGAGCAACACTGTACTCACCGCCTTGTCAGTAACTGCTAGATAGAGCACTAATGGAAGGCCTGGTGTTGGCTTGGAAAGTACTGGTAATGTGGCCAATGATTCTTTTAATTTGGTAAAAGCTTGTTCGCATTCCTCTGTCCACTGAAACTTTGAATTCTTTTTTAAGCATGTGAAGAATGGGGTCGCTTTGTCACCCGCCATTGGCAAGAAACGTGACAGGGCGGCCATTCGTCCTGTCAAACGTTGAACCTCCTTTACACTTGTTGGGCTTTTCATCTCCAAGATCGCCTTTCCCTTATCAGGATTCACTTCTATTCCTCTTGATGTCAACATAAATCCCAAGAACTTTCCTCCCTGGATCCCAAAAGAGCACTTCTCAGGATTCAACTTCATTTGATATGTCCTTAATTGAGTAAACGCTTCCTTGAGATCGCTACCATGATCGCTAGCCCTGGCGGACTTTACTATCATGTCGTCCACATATACCTCCATATTCCTGCCCACTTGTTTTGAAAAAATTTTATCCATGAGCCTTTGGTACGTAGCTCCTGCATTCTTCAAACCAAAAGGCATTGTCTTGTAACAATAATTCGCCTGATTGGTCATAAATGCTGTACTTTCCTCGTCCGAGGGATGCATCATGATTTGATTGTAGCCCGAGTAAGCATCCATGAGACTTAAAAGTTCATTCCCAGAAGCTCCATCCACAAGCTTATCAACATTGGGAAGTGGGTACGAGTCCTTGGGGCACACTTTGTTCAAGCTTGTGTAATCCGTGCACATCCGCCATTTCCCATTGGCTTTTTTGACCATCACGACATTGGCGAGCCATGTTGGGTACTGCACCTCACGGATGAAGCTAGCCTTGATCAGTTTCTTAGTTTTCAATTGTACAGCCTTGTTCTTTTCTTCACTCATTCTTCGTCTTGGTTGGATGATTGGGGTCGCCCCTGGTCGTATGGCCAGTTTGTGAGTGATCACATTGGGGTCAATTCCTGGTACATCATTGATGGTCCATGCAAAGAGATCCAAATTATCACCTAGCAGGGTGATCAATCTTTCCTCTTGCTCCTTTGTTAAACTGCTGCCAATTTTTAAAAATTTATCCTTAATTTGTACTCGCTTGGTGTCCTCCAGAGGTTGTGGGCGGAAATCATCAGCATCGTCTCTTGGATCCAAACTAAATCCTTCTTGTGGAAAGATTTCCGTGATTCTGTGACTTTCTTTGGCGGCCTTACGCCCATAGAGCGCCACACTTCTCAAATAACATTCTCTTGCTGCGTTTTGGTCCACATGTAATACCCCAACCTTTCCATTGCAGGCTGGATATTTAACAGTCAAATGAGCAGTTGAAATGACCGCACATAGCTTGTTGAGGGTGTCTCGCCCTAGGAGTACATTGTAATTGGCTCTGCACGCCAAGACCAAGTACTTCACTTGAAATTTCTTTACAAACTCTCCTTCGCCAAAGGCAGTTGGTATTTCCACATATCCCCGCACAGTGACACGGTCCCCTGTAAATCCTACCAAGGTTCCATAAATGATATCCGCCGAAGACCCTTGGTCTAAAAACACTTTCTTCGTCACATAATTGTTAACCCTGATTGTTACCACAATTGGATCGTTGTCATGGGGAATCACATGCGCAAAGTCCTGAGGGGTAAATATGATAGGGGAGTGATTCACCTCACACTCGCTTTCACTTGCCTCATGTACTGAGTGTACTGCCGCCACATAGCGTTTTCTAGCCTTACTTGAAATTGCGCCCCCGCCAAATCCTCCTGCAATGGATGAACATTCCTCAACAGGATCGCCCAACTCTTCAACTATCTCCTTGCCTTTGCCTTTGTCCCCTTGGGTGATCCTAGCGACCTCTGGCGTTGCTGTGTCTTTAACGAAGTTTGGCAAATGACCAGCCTTAATCAAACGATCAATTTCCCGCCTTAAGTTCCAACAATTATCTGTCGTATGTCCCAACGCTTTATGGTACTCGCACCACCTATTGGTATCCACATTAGTTGGCGGCCGCCGTGGTGGTGGCGGATACTGTACCACGTTTGTCTGCCCAACTGCCCTTAAAATGGTACTCAAGGGCGCATTCAACTTAGTGAGTGGCGCTGGAGTTGGCGGAGCACCATGCTGACCGGTTGTGGCTGTCGTGGGACCTTGAGAATTTCTGTGCCATGTATTCTGAAATCCGGGTTTGGAGTTTTGATATGGTCCCGGTCTTGGTACACGGGGGGTTTGCGCTACCCTGGTTTCCTTCCCCGCCTTGGGTTTCTCTTGTGAAACACCGCCAGATTGAGACTGCTTGCGTCCTTCCTCTCTTTCTTGTTTCTTCTGATCATCTTGTTCAATCAATATGAATTCCTGAACACGAGCACGAAGATCCATCATATCCTTCGCCGGTCGCCTAGTTAAGTCTCGATTCAGATCTCCTGCCCGAAGGCCATTTTTGAAAGACGCTAGGCAAACATCCGGATTATCTTCCTCCAATTGAACCGCCATTTTACTAAATCGCGCCATGTAGTTCTTGAGCTTCTCCCCTGGCTGTTGATGTATGCTGATAAGATCAAACATGGTTGCCTTGGTAGTTTTATTGGCGGAGAATTGAGTTAAGAACTTTGTGGACAAATCAGTAAAATTGTTGATAGAGAAGGGCGGTTGACGGATGAACCATTGCATCGCCATCCCCTTGAATGTTGATGGTAACAACCTACACTTCACCTCATTTGTTGCTCCTCCAATAACCATTTTCGTATTAAAGTAACGCAAGTGTTCCATGGGGTCTGAGTCGCCTGAAAAGGCGTCCAAAGCCATCGTTTGCAGATGCTTTGGTATGCTCACCCTTGTGATGGCGGGAAAAAAAGGCTGGAACTCAACAACGTCTTCAGCCTCGAGCCGTTGTTCTTGCTTATAGTCTTGTCGCTGGGTTAAATACTCCACCTGGGCTTGCAACTGTTCATTCTGACTTTGCACTTTTTGCAAAGTATCCAACATTTGTTGCAAGGCCGCCGGAGTGATACCCGTCATCACCTCTGGTGCTTTTCTCGGAACGCTGGTTTTGAGGTCATCCAGATTTATGTATTCAGGCGGCGCTGATCGTCGCCTGACTTCTGGATCTGATCTAGCTATCAGATCTGAAGGCCTTCCCGGAGCTGCATTCACCAACGACACCAGTGACTGCGCCACCGAGTGAACCCCCGCCGAAGAAGCCTCCTGCTCCGGCTCTTGAGGTACTTCACGGTTGTTATACCGTCCACCGCCGCGGCCGCCGTGACGACCACCACCCCTCCGGCGATGATCGCGGCGGCCCACGCCGCACGAACGAGTTTCCATGGATCTTAAATCTCACCTTCTATGTCACGTAGTAGATCGAAGTAAGACCCACAGACGGCGCCAATGTTCTGTACTAGGGAGATCTGACGTCGGAAACTGACAGAAAGTAAACCCTAGCAGAGTACTAAAAGTATCATAAAAGGAATATTCTCATTAAATGTTCAAAAGGTACTTTTTACAAGGGGTTGACCTATCCTTTTATAGAGGGAATGATCATAACGTGGACTTTCACTATACTTGGGCCTGACAACCAGGGCCCAAGCCTCTATACATATAAGACAAAACTAAAGGAATCTTCCAGCTGGCGCGTGGACCCATCCAGAAGAAGGGCGGGCTTCGACGTTGTTCCATAAACCCCGCCATGGCTGCTTTCGTTCATCTAAATGCTCGATTTGGGCGGGAATAAGGGATACTTATATCCCGCCCAGTCCAGGTTACACCAAAGGTGGTAAAACCAAAGGGAAAATTTAAACTTGACATGTCTAAATATTATAGTCAGGTTCCTATGTATTATCCTCCTGTTGCACCCAAAGTTCCAAGAACTTCTGGGAAAACTAACAAGAAAGGACCCAAGATATGGGTACCTAAGACAAAAATTATTCCTGTTGCAGACATCTTATGCAGCTCAGTTAAGACACATGTCATGGTACCTGGACAGTGGATGCTCGCGACACATGACGGGCATAAAGTCTATATTCCAAAAGCTGGTACCGCTTAAGTCAGGAGGAGACGTTGGCTTTGGAGGAAACCAGAAGGGAAAAATCATTGGAAAAGGTTCCATAGGAGATGGAAAAATTCCAGTTATCAATGATGTACTTCTGGTGGAAGGATTATTGCATAACTTGCTCTCCATAAGCCAAATTGCTGACAAAGGTTATGATGTGATCTTCAATCAAACCTGCTGCAAAGCTGTCAGTCAGACAGATGGATCTGTTCTGTTTTCTGGGAAGAGAAGAAATGATATTTACGAAATCAAATCCTCTGAACTGCTATCTCAGAAGGTCAAGTGTCTCATGTCAGTTAATGATGAGCAATGGATCTGGCACAGACGCCTAGGGCATGCCAGCCTCAGAAAGATCTCTCAACTCAGCAAGCTAAATCTCGTCAGAGGATTGCCTCGTCTGAAGTATTCATCAGAGGCTCTGTGTGAAGCCTGTCAGAAAGGAAAATTCACCAAGAAGCCCTTTAAAGCAAAGAATGTGGTATCTACAACAAGACCCCTTGAGCTACTTCACATTGATCTCTTTGGACCAGTGAAAACTGAATCCATTGGAGGAAAGAAGTATGGGTTACTCATTGTAGATGACTATAGCAGATGGACATGGGTGAAGTTCCTAAGGCACAAAGATGAAACACACACTGTGTTCACCAACTTCATCACTCAAGTTCAGAAGGAGTTCCAAACTTCAGTGATTACTGTCGGAAGTGATCATGGTGGAGAATTTGAGAACAAAGCTTTTGAAGAATTGTTCAACTCCCAAGGAATCTCTCACAACTTCTCCTGTCCTCGCACTCCTCAACAAAATGGAGTTGTAGAAAGAAAAAACAGAACTCTTCAGGAGATGGCTCGCACCATGATGCAAGAATCAAGTATGGCCAAGCACTTCTAGGCAGAGGCAATTAACACTGCATGCTATATCCAGAACAGAATCTCCATCAGACCAATTCTGGAGAAGACTCCTTATGAGCTATGCAAAGGAAGACAACCTGATATCTCTTACTTCCATCCATTTGGAAGTACTTGCTACATGCTCAACACTAAGGTGCAATTGGGTAAATTCGATTCTAAAGCTTTAAAATGCTATTTTCTTGGTTATTCTGAAAGATCCAAAGGTTTTAGAATTTATAATATTATTCATCAAACTGTTGAGGAATCTATCCAAATTAGATTTGATGATAAGCTTGGCTCAGAAAAGTCAAAGTTGTTTGAAAGATTTGCAGATTTAAGCATTGATTATTCAGAATCAAATCAACCAAAGAACAGCCCAGAGGATGTTGCTCCAGAAGCAGAAGCATCTGAAGATGCTCTCGAACAACTTCTGATCAACTTCAGAAGAAGAAAAGAATAGCTGCCTCTCATCCAGAAGAACTGATTATTGGCAACAAAGATGCTCCCGTCAGAACCAGGTCTATGCTCAAAACCTTCAGAAGAGACTCTTCTAAGTCTGAAGGGACTTGTATCTCTCATTGAGCCCAAATCAGTTGATGAAGCTCTTGAAGACAAAGGCTGGATTCTGGCAATGCAAGAAGAGCTAGATCAGTTCACCAAGAATGATGTATGGACCTTAATGCCTAAACCCAAAGGTTTCCCTGTCATATGAACCAAGTGGGTGTTCAGAAACAAGCTGAATGAAAAAGGAAAAGTAACAAGAAACAAGGCAAGACTGGTGGCTCAAGGCTACAGTCAACAAGAGGGGATTGATTACACTGAGACCTTTGCTCTTGTAGCAAGGCTTGAAGTTATAAGGCTACTGATCTCCTTCTCAGTGAATCACAACATCATTCTCCATCAAATGGATGTCAAGAGTGCCTTCCTCAATGGCTACATTTCTGAAGAAGTGTATGTCAAGCAACCTCCTGGCTTTGAAGATGACAAACATCCAGAGCATGTCTACAAGCTCAAGAAGTCACTCTATGGACTGAAACAAGCTCCCAGAGCGTGGTACGAAAGGCTTAGCTCCTTTCTTCTACAGAATGAGTTTGTAAGGTGTAAAGGTGACAATACTCTTTTCTGCAGAACCTATAAGAATGATATTCTTATAGTTCAAATTTATGTTGATGACATCATTTTTGGTTCTGCTAATCCTTCTCTGTGCAAGGAATTTTCCAAGTTGATGCAGGCTGAATTCGAAATGAGCATGATGGGAGAACTCAAATACTTCCTGGAAATTCAAATAGATCAACGACTAGGAGTCACCTATATCCATCAGAAGAAGTACACCTTGGAACTTCTGAAGAAGTTCAACATAGACTGCAACATTTCTAAGACTCCAATGCATCCAATATGCATTCTTGAGAAAGAGGAAGTTTCCTCTAAGGTTTGTCAGAAGCTCTATCGTGGAATGATAGGCTCTCTTTACTTAACTGCCTCCAGACCTGATATATTATTTAGTGTGCATCTCTGTGCTAGATTCCAATTAGATCCTAGAGAGACTCACTTAACTGCTGTTAAGAGGATCCTCAAATATCTGAAAGGAACCACTAACCTTGGCTTGATGTATAGAAAAACATCAGAGTATACACTTTCAGGTTTTTGTGATGCTGACTTTGCTGGAGACAGAGTGGAAAGAAAAAGCACCTCTGGAAGCTGCCATTTCCTTGGAGCAAATCTTGTCACTTGGTCAAGCAAGAGACAGAACACAATTGCTCTATCAACTGCTGAAGCAGAGTATGTCTCAGCTGCCACGTGCTGTACACAAACCATATGGATGAAGAATCATCTGGAGGACTATGGTTTGTCTCTGAAGAAGGTTCCTATTTACTGTGACAACACAGCTGCTATCTCACTCAGCAAGAATCTCATTCTACACTCAAGAGCAAAGCATATAGAGGTAAAGTATCATTATATTCGTGATCATGTTCAGAAGGGCACTCTATCATTAGAGTATGTTGATACTGGCCATCAGTGGGCAGATATTTTCACTAAGCCCTTAGCAGAAGATAGGTGTCTATTTATTCTTGAAAACCTGAACATGGACTTTTGTCCAGAGTAAGCTTTTCTTCAGAACTTCTGACCTTGGTACCTCTGAAGTCATCAGATGTTACCCCTTTCAGAAGGTACTCGATCAGAAGCACTTAACCCACTGGTTAAACTTCTGTGGTAGGCAACAATACACGTGTCACTTCATTTGTGACATAGTTCCTTGAGTCGCGTGGTGTATCTGCTATGATGATGATGCCTACTCTCCTCCACTATGCTATTTTCAGACTATCTATTTTACAACCGTTGATTTTGCTTTTACTCTTTACCTCTTGAAATCGCAACGGTTACCTTTAAACCCACTATACGCACTCTTCACACACGATCTTCCACACACTTACACAGACAGTTTTTCAAACTCTTTGTGTGCATTGCATTCATTCATACTCCTCTCTCCAATATTCCTCTTTTTCTCTGGACCCTAAACCTCACTACCTGAGAATAATGGGCAAATCAAAGAAATCAAAGACAAATGTTACTGCTGCCTCCAAACAAACTGCCAAAGACCAAGAAACTCAGAGATTTGAAGAAGCACAACAAATTCTGAACACACCCAATGTGGTAACCTGCGTCAAGAAAGTTGAAGAACTGGTTGTGTGCAACGAAGCAAGAGTGGACTTCGACAACCTGGCTGATCATGGTTTCGACATCAGGGATCAAGTCGACTTACAAGGTTGGTTTGGTTATTTCAATAGGCTCTGTGGTCCTATTTACCACAAACTGGTGGTGGAATTCTGGAAAAATGCAGTTTGCAACGACTACTACGTCGTTTCCCATGTGCTGGATAGGAAGATTGTGATTTTAGAAGAGTCCATTGCAAAGTTGCTGGGCATGGAGTTCCAACAGGGTAAAAGGATCAAAAACGTTGATGCCAATGTTCCTGGCATGAGGAAGCTTGTCAATTTTGCTATTTATGACAACTGGACCATGGATAGGACCAAGTATGCTATAAAGGATCTGAAGCCCAAGATGAAGATCTGGCAGAAGATTTTCATATCCTGCATCCATCCCAGAACAGGCGGAACTGATTATCTCAATGCAACTCAGAAGGTAATCATGTACTACATTTCTAGGGGTGAGCCTGTATGTCTGCCATTTCTTCTTTTCAACTATCTGAAGGAATGTGTTCAGAAGTCAAGAACTACTGGAGGTGAGAACAAGAGGTCTATTTCTTACATTCCTTATGGAAGGTTACTCTCAGATATCTTCACTCAGAATCGACTGGTCAAGGCTCTGTTTGATCTGGGACTTCATGATGATTTGGCTATGACCATTGGAGATCCTCTCTATGGGACTAAGCTGAAGAGAATGCAGATTATTGAGAAAGTTCAGATTGAACCTAAAGAAGACACATCTAAAGAGATTCGTCAGAAGAACTACCCAGTTAATGACTTTCCTCTATGGTCTAAAAAGGACAATCCAGCATGCATTCTGGAGTATGTGAGGATGCTCAGAAGAGAAGGAGGTCCTATCACCCTTGAAGAATTTGTCACAAACCTTCCTGATAGTCCTCCTGAGATGACAACAAGGAAATCAAAAAGGGCAACAACCAGTAAGCCTTCAGATCCCAAGGGCAAAGAGATACTGATAGAGAAGACCAAGAAGACAAAGGCAGCATCTAAGTCAGTAGTCATCAGGGAACCAGTTCCAGAATCCTCCACGGAAAGGACTCCAGAAGAGTCATCTGAGGAATATCAATCTGACAGCTCTATGGATTCTTCCTCTGGAACCCAAGAAGAAGAAGTTCCAGCTAGAAAGAATGTCAAGATTTAAGCAATCATTGAAGAATCATCTGATGAGGAAACCGAAGATGATGTTCCTCTTGTAAAAAGGCAAAGAATTCAAACAACTCAAGTTGAAAAAGAAGTTGAGTAGGATGACTGTGAGATCATTGAAAATGTGCTCCAAGTCATAAGGGAATCAGCAGAAGCTGAAGACTCCACTGATTCAGATGTTGAGCCCATAGGCAACAGGCTGAAACTGCCTCTGAATGGTCCACTTCAGAAGAAGGAATCAGGACCAAAACAAACATCTGAAAAGATCTCAGCAGTACAAAGAGAAAGGAGATTAAAGACAGCTTCAGATCCTGCCAGGACTGCTAGACCCACCAGATCCATCTCTATCAGAGAATCAAGTAAGGTAATTACTGAAAGCATTAACTCTGATTCTGCTTTAGTAGTAATTCCTCAACAACCCCTGCCTATATCTACTTCCATGCCAACATCAACCCAAACAGCTCCCACTCAAACACAAGCCCCCCAATCAAATATCCAAATAGTTACCACTGCCATTCCATCCATCCCAATTCAAACCATTTCCACATCCACTACAACTAAACTTGTACCTCCCTTCAATCCTTTCATTCAAGGTATCGTTCAAAGTGAGGCTACCCTGAGAAATTTGGTTCAACATTTCACTCCCAAGCCTCCATCTACCTCAAAGACCCTCCTAATAACTCAAACTGGTGAGATCCCTGCTGAGGAAGAAAAAGAGGATGATGATGTTCAGATCCTTGAACCTCCTTTCAATGTGAAGCCTCTTCAACAAGTGGCTTCCAGCCTTGAAGATCAACTCCAAGATGTTGTTGAAACTTCCTATGTATCCTTGTCTAACTATTCTGCAGTAAACTCACGAGATCTGAGTTTTACCTCACCTGAGAAGACTGCTACCTCCAGGCAAAGGTAAGTGACGATCTCTGAAGCTGAGCACATGGATGAGTCTGACCATTCAGGAATTGAGAAGACCCATGAGATTGATTCTACTCCTTCAGGACAACCCAGAACTGATAGCTCCAATGCTTCAAGCTCAAATGCAACCCGAACTCCTTAGCCTGTCCTGACCTTGGCAACCTCCTTCCGACCTCAAAATCTTATTCAACTCATTCAAGAGTTCTCTAAAGAGGCAACCAGAAGATTGCAATGGTTATATCAGGTAACTGATAATCATTTTGATGCTTCTTTTGTTGATGGTCTATGGTCTGCCTTCGGAAGATGGTCAGAAAGCAGAGCTTATGAATTCCAGAAGCAGCTTAGCAATGAGAAACGTCTGAGAGTTCATAACGCGTCTGAAAGAGCTTATGAGCAAAGGCAGAGAGTGCTGCACAGAGTTTGTGAACCTTTGAGAAGAGCTATGGCTGAAAGAAACTATGTTGCCTCTGAATGTACCTCAGAAGATGCTGAGATGGTTTCAGCAGAGGTTGCAGAAGACAGCTCTGAAGGAATAGTTATTCTGGAAGATGCAGATGTTCATGAAGTTGAGAAGCAAATGCCAATTCAAGTTGATGCAGAAGTCCCTATCCCTGTCCAAGCTCCAGAACCTTCTCCTCATCCAGAAGTTGCTACTCTTGCTGCCAGAATTGACAGAATTCAAGATGATCAGCAGAGATTGTTTCAGATGGTTGAGCAACAAGGACTTGTTCAGATTGAACAAAGCAGGCAGATTCAGGAATCGTCTAGCAGAATGGAAGCTATGATGAAGTTCCTGATCGAGAATCTTCCCTCATCATCAAAGCCTTGAACCCTTCTCATCTATCTTGCATGCATTTATTTGTTTTGTGTGAATTTATTTCATGTTGACTGTGTTAATTTCTAATTCTCTTATTCAATGCACCGTCCACTTAGTAACTTACATGCGTTTATGATTTGATGAGTTTTATGCATGTTTTTCTGTTACTTTTCGTCTTTATAATCTTCTGCGTACATTCTTCTTCATCACACCTCAATCTAACTCAACTCAATTCATCTCAATTCTCCTCTCTTCTACATCGAAATGACTACTGTCGAATTGATTTCTGAACTCAAGACTATGGTATTTGACCAAGTCTTCCCTTGGAGCGTAAATTTATCTACCTCTCAGATTTCTCAAGCTCTTATGAAAATTGAGAATCTTCTGAATTGCTGGCTGACATCCCATCAGACTCACTGTCCTCAGAATCTTCAAGAAGTTCTGAACGACCTCCTTCGTTTGGCCTCTCGCCGGAAGGACCTTGAAGCTCAGTTCGAGGGCATTTGTATGCTCCTTGAATATGAAGAAGATCAAGACGAAGCCGATCAGGATGCTATCCGGGAGAATGAAGCTCTGAAGGAAGAAATGGCTACCCAGTTAGCCTCGATTGATCAGGACGTGCGTCCCCTGCATCTTCAGCTTCTCTCCATGAAGAACTCCTGTGCTTTCCTATGTATCTAGGGCTAGTTTTCTTCATTCCTCTCTATCCTTTGTACTCCTTCTTCGTTAAGTAATAATAACAGCGTCTTTTTGCATCAATTACTTGCTTGATATTGTTATTGGCTTTGTTTTTCACTCTTTTTGCTTATGACAAAAAGGGGGAGTACATAAAATGGTTTTGATAAACTGTTTTCTTATCTTATATAAAACCAGTAGAGGAGAATAAGTATCAAATACTTATAGCATATAGATATTGTCAAGCGTCTTAAATAAGGAATACATTTTGTTCATATTCTGAACTTATTTGCTCCTAACGCCTTAATCCAATTTTACCTGGACAATATTCTATGTTCTCATGTGATCTACGCAAGTTCTGAACCATCACTTCTGATGAGTACACATTCCTCTAAGCGTATATTCTGATCACATAACTAGACTCCGAATCTAGACTCTTCATCACATCATCAAGTCATAAATTCAGGGGGAGTCTGGGGGAGACCCCAGCTCAGAATCAGGTGTTATCCCAGATTCAGAAAATGTAACACCCCGATTTCCAGGTGTCACTTAGCAACTTGAAAATAAAATAAAGCAGAAAGTGCAGGTATTTTTTTTTCGTTTTCTTTTAGAATAAAGGACATTTTAAACTAAAGACTCAACCCCAAAATGCAATAAACATAAACTAATATACAATACTATTACAGTCCTGCTGTAACTAAAAGCATCGTCACGGGTATCCTCCAGTGACGGCAAGGTTTACAAGTTTTCAGAAAGCATAATTAGTTCGAAATCTTATACAAGTGACAGAAGGGAATAGTCAGCCCCAGATGGCCTCCTCTAGACCTCTACAACCGACTACTCGATGGAATTCCCAACTACGGAGAACCACACGAAAGTAACGTGTCGGAGACCTACCTTGCCCCAAAATATGAATGAAGAATCAGAGCTATTACAGTAACAACCAACTCAAAAGACTCTAACCACCCATATCCCACACTACTATCATCGACCCTCCCTCGATCAAGCATGAAGTCCGGGTCCTCGTCGAAAGCTTCAGTAATCGTCATTTCGCTCCGGGTCTTTCCTGCACAACGAATCATCACGAACCGGCTGACGGACGCCTGGAAGCAGGCCGACCACCCAAACACAAACATACAAACAAAGCCAAGGCGCTAGGGTCAACTTACAGAATACAATAGATATACAATCAACATGCGATAAAGGGGGTATATATATGTTGTATATATATACATATAAGTTATGTATTGCCTACCCTAAGGTATATTATTGTTCTGGGAATGAACATTGAGGAAAGGTATAGTACCTAAGGGTAGAGAGATTGTGCTAGAGAGAGAGAGTAAGAGAGAGAATGCTGAATTTTATGTGTTACTTCATCAAATGAGCCAAAAGTCCCTTACACTTGATAACTACCTCCTATTTATAGAGCTTGGGTACTACCTATTGGGCCAATTGGGCCTCCGAGGTCAAGGCCCATCTGAAGGCCAGGGCCCTGCCTCAGGGCGAGATACATGCTGGGCGTTGCCCCTCTAGGGGCTCGCCCAGTCCACTAGTCCACAAGACACCGAGCTCGAGGTATGAGAGCTAAGTGTGTCTTTTAAATGTTGTTACATGTCTTATTGTACACCGGAATCTACACTGCCAACATGGCTTGAGAAAAGAGAAATAAACTATATCGCCAACATGGCGTGAGCAAAAGGAAACTAGCATTTTCGGTTACCCAGTCCACTGACTTGACGAGCAATCCGAGCTGGCAAGTCCACAAGTCCGCAAGCGGCGAGAACGACTACTTTGTATTGGTGATAAGTTGGAGCAGGTGTATGATCGCTCGCCGGCGGGAAAGGTGGCAGGCATGGGTCATGTGCCGATCATTCAATCATTGACTGGCGGTGACCCCGGCGAGCGACTGAACTTCGTTGTTGGTGTCACCCGTCAGGCGATGGCGTTTGATCCTTATAGTGGCGAGGCTTTTCGCGCTTTCCCTTATTTTAAAACCCTTTCAAATTTCTATCTGCCTCACGTGGCTGCCCCACGTGATGTGTTGGTTACATCAATTTCCCTCTTTCTCCGGAACCGTCACTTCACCTTTCATAACCGTCCCATCGTGCGCAGTAACTCCCCTTTGCACGCGACCCACCTCCCCAAAACCATCATGACTTCCAACCTTCCACACGCGTCCAACACGCGTCACCCTTCCAGCTTCTCCCCTTCTCCTATAAAAACCCTTCTTCCCCACTGTCATCCCTTTCCGAGACCCCTCTTCACTTCCCTAATCGCTTACCAAACTCCTTCTGCCCACTTCCGCTCCGGAGCCGTCGCTTATCACCCTTTCCGCTACCCACTCTTCACATCCTACTCCGGTGAGTCCCACTGTCCTTATCTTTACATCGCACACATACTGATCTTTTCCTTTCTTTCACTTCACTGTCTTCTAAAAATGGCTTCAAACCCTACCTCCCCTAATCACTCTTCTTCCTCCTCCGAAAGCGACCCTGACTCCACCGCTGCCGGCGGCCTCCGTTTAGAGGTTCCGGAGATCCCAGCTCACCGACTAAAAACCTACGCCACTCTGCCCCTTCCAGTCCAAGTAGCCCCCAAACACGAGGCTATAGATCAACCTTCCATCTTCCAAGATAGCGATCCCATTGTGCAATTCGTGAACTCCCTGGGTGGCTTGTCCAATGACGATGAGTTTAACGCCAAACTCAGGATCTGGGTTTGCAGTCCCGGGGATCGCCCCTGGCTTCACAAGCCAGACGGCGACGTAAAGAGATCCCATTTTTTCTTTGCGTACGAATACATGTTTAGCGAGCTTGGAATCAGGCTTCCTTTCTCGCCCTTTGTCCAAACCGTCCTCCGCGACATCAACGCGGCTCCCTGTCAACTCCACCCTAACGCCTGGGCTTTCATTCGATGTTTTGAAATCCTAAGCGCCGCTGTCGGCATCGCCCCATCCCCCACCAGTTTCTTCTACCTTTACGACGTCGACCCCAAGTCCATCAAAAACAAAGGATGGATTTCCTTGAAGGCCCGAGCCGGCCGGAAGTGTTTGCATCCTCACAAAAGTAACGCGAAGTCCTCCTTCGCACGAAAGTACTTCCGTGTGGCGGTTCATCCCGCCTACCCAGAGGCATTCACCCTCAGAGACGGGACCGCCCTCTTTCCTCTTTACTGGACGGAGAAGCCCAACGGGATCACCGATCCTTCAGAGGAATCCTTGTCCGCCAACGATAAAGCCTTTCTTAATCTCCTTGCCCCACTTCCCATCCTTGACTGCACAACAGTCCTTGAGGGCGCTGACCTCTCAAGAACTCCCAAATACTTAGGTTGCCCATAGCTCACTTTTATTATTGACATTTCCTTTCTCGACTCCTATGTTGTCACTGATCGTTTTTTTTTATTGTTACAGAAGATATAAATTTCACGAACGCCGAGCTCCTGAAGGCCCGCGAGAGGAGAATGGCTCGCTTTTCCCCAAAATTCAACACTGAGGGCGACGCGAAAAAACGGGGCGGTGCTGAGAACAAAGCCAAGAGCACCAAAGCTCCCAAGAGGAGAAGATTGGCCAAAGCCTCCTCTGGCGCCGGCACATCCAACCCTGGCGCTCAGCCCACCACTGCTGCTGCGCCTAAAGGCAAAAATGTCGCTGAAGCCTCTGTCGCCGCAGCTACCGAGCCAACCGCCGTACCAGCTTCTACTCCGGCCTCCGCCGGTGCGACCGCTGCTGTTGCCGCTGAGTCCTCTGTTGGCGCCACAGCCGCCTCCGCCGGCGTTAACGCCACAAAAGCTGCTGCGTCTTCCGACACTCCTATTGGAGATAAGGAAAAAGAAAATGAAACCCCAAAGTCTCCCCCTCGCCAAGACGCGCCTCCTAGCCCGCCCTCAACACATGATGCGGGCTCCATGCCTTCCCCGCCTCATCAAGGGGAAAAATCCTGTCCTGGCGCTGCCACTACCTCTGAAGCAGCTCAAATTGAACAAGCCCCTGCTCCCGAGGTCGGTTCTTCAAGCTATTATAATATGCTCCCCAACGCCATTGAACCCTCAGAATTCTTACTTGCTGGTCTCAACCGTGACGTTATAGAAAAAGAAGTTTTGAGTCGGGGCCTGAATGACACCAAGGAGGAGACTCTTGCTTGCCTCCTACGCGCTGGGTGCATCTTTGCTCACACGTTTGAGAAGTTCAATGCCGCCAACGTTGAAGCTGAGCGGTTGAAGGCCGAAAGTGCTAAGCATCAAGAAGCCGCCGCTGCTTGGGAAAAGCATTTCGACAAACAGGCGACGCAGGCAGGAAAAGACAAAGTCTATGCCGACAAGATGATTGGCACAGCGGGGATTAAAATCGGCGAGCTGGAGGATCAGCTGGCGCTGATGAAGGAAGAAGCAGATGAGCTTGATGCAAGCCTTCAAGCTTGCAAGAAGGAAAAAGAGCAAGCTGAGAAGGACTTGATCGCCCGAGGCGAGGCGCTGATTGCTAAGGAGTCAGAGCTTGCCATACTGCGCGCTGAGCTGGAGTTAGTGAAAAAGGCATTGGCGGAGCAAGAGAAAAAGTCTGCGGAGTCCTTGGCCTTGGCGAAATCTGACATGGAGGCGGTGATGCAGGCTACGTCCGAGGAGATCAAGAAAGCGACCGAGACTCATGCCGAGGCCCTCGCCACGAAAGATGCTGAGATTGCTTCCCAACTAGCAAAGATCAAAAGTCTAGAGGACGAGCTGGCGACGGAGAAGGCCAAAGCCATTGAGGCGAGGGAACAAGCCGCTGACATCGCCCTTGACAACCGCGAGCGCGGCTTCTACCTCGCCAAAGATCAGGCCCAACATTTGTACCCGAACTTTGACTTTAGCGTCATGGGAGTAATGAAAGAGATAACCGCCGCAGGACTGGTTGATCCCGACGATCCTCCCCTGATTGACCAAAACCTCTGGACAGCGACTGAAGAAGAAGAGGAAGAAGAAGAACAGGAGAAAGAAAACAATGAATAATGTAATTTTTAACATTACTTTTATCTTTTACTGTCACCTTGTAGTGTACTTTTCCGCCATTCGTCTATGTTTAAGCAACCCTTCGCCATAGCTTTTTATATCGCCGTTGGATATTTTGTAAGTCATATTGGAATGCTTTCGCCGTACATTTTTAGTCGCTGCCGTCTTATGGCTTAAAAATTTAAGAATAAGTCTCATAGTTCAAACCGACCAAGGAATAGTAAAATACTCAACATCCTGAGTGACCGAGCACTCGCCTTCCCTCCTATTCATTCGCCGACCTTATATCTTGCGCTATTTTTCACGCGTCATATGATTGAATTACGCCTAACGATTTCGTGCCTTAATTTTAACTAGGACTTGTTGCTTGGTATTCCACCACCAAGACTTTAGACATTTTTTCCCTAATAGGAAGAAACGGCCTCCATTCTCGAGGACTTCGCCCGGGGCTTTGCCCGCTCGGGGCTTACAATGCTTGGATCCCAATGGCCATTTGGGGGTCCCAAGACTTTTGCCTAGTTAACAGCGCTCGTCGTATTCTGGCGAGACTTACCCAGCACATCGTTTACGGGACCGGCGATCACGTCAGACTTTCCGGAGGGTGATTCCCAGGCGTCAAAGGCCATTTGTGGAATCGCCACAACCTTCAGGGTTCCAGCAAGCCCCTTTGGGGATCAAGCTTGTCCCACTTAGTGATCGCCGTAATTCTTTATGTCGATCGGCAATTCCGATCGTCAGGGAATCCCTGGAATTTTTTGGACACGAATTTCGTGAATTTTCGTTTTATTTTATTGATTTGTCGTTGCAGTACATTGGAGAATTTGAGAACACTTCGGAAAATCTTAAAGATATCTGGCTCCGGCGATTCCGCCTTGTTCACTTTCTCACCTGCGATCAACTATAAAAGTAGCGCAAGCTCAAACCATTGAACGATCGAGGTAACCGCCTCCCATCAAGCTCTTCTAAGTGATAGGCCCCATTACCAAGAACTTTAATAATGCGGTAGGGCCCTTCCCAGTTGGGAGTAAGCTTGTTCCCCGGGGCTCCCGATCGCCACTTGAGGACCAGGTCGCCAACCTGCATATCTCGGACGCGAACCCTGCTGTTGAACTTTGCCGCCACGCGCTGCTTCATCGCTGTTTCCCGAATGTGCGCCTCGTCGCGCGTTTCCGACAAAAGGTCCAGCTCCACCGCCATGTTGGCCTGATTTTCCTCTTCAAAACCTGGTCGAGTCCGCCATGTAAAGTTGTCAATCTCCACCGGCAACATGGCATCTACCCCGTAGGTCATTCTAAAGGGGGTTTCCCTTGTAGTAGATTGCTCGGTGGTGTTGTACGACCACAGCACCGCCGGAAGTTCATCCAACCAAGCTCCCTTAGCCTCCGCGAGCCGTCGTCTTAATCCTCGTAGGATTACCCTGTTTGCAGATTCCACCTGCCCGTTCGTCTGCGGATGCTCAACAGAGGCGAACCTCATCTGTATGCCCATTTCCTTGCAGAACTCCCTTGTTTGACTGCTTGAAAACTGGGTCCCATTGTCAGATACGATCGCCCTTGGGATCCCGAACCTGCAAACAATACGCTTCCAGTAGAAATTGACTATCTTTGCAGAAGTAATCTTGGCCAAGGGTTCAGCCTCAATCCATTTAGTGAAGTAGTCCACCGCCACCAATATAAACTTCATTTGTGCCCTGGCGGTCGGGAAAGGTCCAACTAAGTCCACACCCCACATGGCGAAAGGCCACGGGGCGCTCATCGTTACCAACTCTTTTGGCGGTGCCTTAGACAAATCCGCGAACACTTGACACTCCTTGCACTGCTTCACGAAGTCCATACAATCTTTCCTGAGGGTGGGCCAGTAAAAACCCGCCCTCAACACTTTGCAAGCCAAAGACCTTCCCCCGATGTGGCTCGCGCACACTCCTTCATGTACTTCAGACATTATCGCTTCGTACTTCTCTGGCGGTACACATTTCAACAATGGCGTCGAGAAACCACGGCGATACAAGTGTCCGTCAATGAGAGTATAGTGACTCGCCTTCCGCTGCTGCTCCTTCGTGCATTGCTCCACTTCTGCCGGGTCCCCCGCCAAGATAGATATTATGGGATCCATCCATGTTCTCCCTCTGTTCACGCAGGCCATGAGCTCGCCTTCGATGCTTGGGTACGCCAGCGTTTCCTGAATCACACTTTTGTTATTGCCGGGCTTCCGCGTGCTTGCCAGTTTGGCTAGCGCGTCCGCCCGCTGATTTTCTGCCCGAGGAACGTACTCCACCACGACCTCTTGAAAGAGTGTCATCAAATACCGTACCCGCTCAAGGTACTTGATCAGATTAGGATCTTTGACCTGGAAAGTTCCCTTCACTTGATTCTCCACCAATTGTGAGTCCGTTCTTATCAACAAACTCCTGATCTTCACTTCCCGCGCCAACTTCAATCCGGCGATGAGAGCTTCATATTCTGCTTGGTTGTTCGTTGCTTTGAACTCGAATTTCAGAGATTGCTCCAACACTAGTTCCCCCGGCCCTTCTAACGTTACTCCCGCGCCGCTGCCACTACTATTAGAGGATCCATCCACGAAGAGAGTCCACTGAGTGTCCACTCTTTCAAACCGATCTGGAGTCAACTCGACCACAAAGTCAGCTAGTGACTGCGCACCAACCGTGCCCCGCTTATCGTATTGCAAACCATACTCTGACAATTCAACCGACCAGGCGACCAATCTGCCTGATAAATCCGGTTTTTGTAATACTTGTCTCAAGGGCAAATCCGTCCGCACCTTCACGGGAAAACTCTGAAAATAAGGTCTCAACCGCCGGGCGGTGACGAGGACCGCCAGCGCCGCCTTCTCAATTTTCTGATATCTGACCTCCGCGCCCTGGAGTGTGTGACTAACAAAATAAACAATTCGATGCTCGCCATCTATCTCCTGCAACATCACAGAACTCAGAGCACTATCGCTCACAGCAAAATACAAATGCAGCGGGTGTCCCTGTATTGGTTTCGACAAGATTGGCGGTGACGATAGGAGTTCCTTGAGGCGAACAAAAGCTTCCTCACACTCCGCCGTCCACTCGAATGCGACATTCTTACGAAGACACTTGAAAAAAGGAAAAGATCTGTCACCAGACTTGGGAAGAAAACGAGATAAAGCTGCTATTCGCCCCGTCAAACGTTGGACCTCTTTCACATTGGAAGGGCTTTTCATCTGCTGAATCGCCTTGCATTTTTCTGGGTTTATCTCGATTCCTCTGGATGTGATCATGAATCCCAAAAACTTGCCCCCCTGAACACCAAAAGAGCACTTCTCCGGATTGAGGCGCATACTGTGCTTCCTTATTTCGCCAAATGCTTCCTCCAGATCTTGATGATGGTCTAAACCTCGTACTGATTTAACAATCATGTCATCAACGTAAACCTCCATGTTTCTTCCCACCTGCCCAGCAAAAACCCTATCCATCAATCTTTGGTAGGTAGCCCCAGCGTTCTTTAGTCCAAACGGCATGGTGCGATAGCAATAATTGACTCTGGCAGTCATAAAAGCCGTTTTGTCCTCGTCTGCCAGGTGCATGCGGATTTGATGATAGCCAGAGTAAGCATCCATCAAGCTAAGCAGTTCGTTGCCCGAGGCACCATCAACAAGGCTATCGATGCTGGGAAGGGGATACGAATCTTTTGGACATGCTTTATTTAAGTCTGTGTAATCTACACACATTCGCCATTTCCCGTTCGCCTTCTTCACCATTACGACGTTCGCCAACCACGTCGGATACTTCACTTCCCTGATGAACTCTGCCGCCAGCAACTTGTCGACCTCTTGTTGCACCGCCTTCCCTTTGTCGCCACCCAAGCGCCTCCTAAGTTGTGAAACTGGCTTGACACTTGGATTCAATGCTAACCGATGGCATATGAAGTTTGGATCAATTCCAGGCATGTCTTTGCAGCTCCAAGCAAACAAGTCTAAGTTCTCCCCAAGCAGTTTTGTCAGGCGCGTCTCCTGCTCTTCCGTCAGTCTGGTCCCAATCTTCAAAGTGCGATCGCCAAACTTTAGCGCCTTCGTTTCCTCAATTGGCGTGGGCCTATTTACTCGCCCCTCGCCCCGGGGATCAAGATTTTCATCCGAAGCTTCGATTTCATAACATCTATGACCAACCAACGCACTCTTCTTGCCGTACAAGTTAAGGCAATTATTGTAACACTCCCTCGCCATCTTCTGGTCCACCTTCAGCTTTCCCACCTTTCCACTGCTTAGCGGATACTTGACCGCTAAGTGGGCTGTCGAAATTACAGCACAAAGGCGATTCAATGTATTTCGCCCAATGATGACATTGTAGGATGCTACCACCTGGAGAACCAGATACCTTACCTTCAAAACCCTAGCACACTCGTCTTCCCCAAATATTGTGTCTAGATCAATGTATCCCCGCACCATTACTTGCTCCCCCGCGAAACCTACCAAGGTTCCCGCGTATGGAGTTAGATCATTGTCAGTTAGTCCCAACTTGTCAAATGCATCACCATAGATAATATCAGCCGAACTACCCTGATCCAGGAGTACCCTTCTAACGTTGAAACTGTTCATCCTTAACTGCACCACAATCGGGTCGTCCTTATGAGGCTTTATCCCCTCAAAGTCCGCCATCGAGATTGTTATGTCAGGGTGTACGAATCCAAAAGCGACCTCATGAACGGAATTAACGGCACGAACATGGCGCTTACGCGCCGCATGAGTGTCGCCACCGCCGCCAAATCCCCCGGCGATTGTGTTGATGATCCCGACGGGCGGTCCTGAGTGTTGAGCGAACGTGTCATCAGCCCCTTTTGTGGCGATAGCCGCTGATTCTTGCTTTTTCTTGCCCTTAGTGTCCGTTCGCTTCTCCTCCCGCTTGTGCGCTTTGTTTTGATCGCCACCATAGCGCCACTGGCCTTGACGATTTCCTTGATATCCCGCCCGAATCAACTTATCAATCTCCCGCTGCAAAGTCCAACAGTCATCCGTATCATGCCCGGCGGACCGGTGGAACTCGCACCACTTCTTGGGATTGGCGTCCCGTGGCTGATACTTTGGGGCCTCCGGCTCATCCACTAGATTTGCGTCGCTTGCCCCTCGGAGCATATCCGATACATCTGTGTTCATCACCATATCAGTTTCCTCCCGCTGGCGATGAGACTTAGATTGCCAAGGCCGACGTTGTTCATAATCATCGCGCCGTGGATACAACTGTTCCTTGGTCGGTTTGAATACCGACTTCCCCTTACCTGGCCTCTGCTGTTTGCCATCCCCCTTATCTTCGCCGCTCCTATCTTTTTTCACGCGCTTGGGCGACGTGTCACCCTTTTCCAACTTCGCGCGCTTTCTTTTGAAAGCGTCGTCCTCCTCGTCGAGAATATAAGTGCTGGCACGAGCACGCATCTCTCCCATCGAGCGCGCCGGCTTACGTGTCAATTTGCTGTTCAACCCTCCCGGCAGCAAACCGTTTTTAAATGCTAAAGCACAAGCTCGAGGCTCCTCGTCCTCTACCTTTACCGACGCCGCGCTATACCTTGCCATGTACTCTTTCAGTGACTCCCCTTCCTGCTGGCGAATATTGTATAGGTCATTGATCGTCACCGGCTGATTCTTATTTGCCGAGAATTGCACTAGAAACTTGGATGAGAAGTCTCTGAAATTTGAAATCGATCCACGCGGCAAAGTTGTGAACCACGCCATTGCCGTCGATTTGAACGTCGATGGAAACATCCTGCACTTCACCGCATCTGACGCCGCAATTATCACCATTTTCGTATTAAAATACAGTAGATGATCTTTCGGATCGGAATCTCCGCTGTAAGAATCCAGAACTAACGTTTTCATGTTATCCGGAATCGCCACACTCTCGACATCTTCCGAGAACGGACGGAACTCAGCCACGGAATCTGCTTCTCTGCTTCCATCATCTCGCTGCTCGCGACGGTAGAAATCTAACTGAGCCTGTAGATGCTCATTCCGCTGCTGGATATTGCCAATGCTGCGCATCAAATGGCGCCATTGCTCCTGCGTCACCGCCGGTTGTTGTTCCGGAGCAGGTGAATTCCCTGGTGAGTGCTCCCGAGATCCCACCTGTGAAGGCGATGGAGGAGGTGGTGGTGATGGAGGAGGAGAGGGCGACTGTACTCCTGCCGTTCGCACCGGAGAATCCAGGTCCACACGATGAGGCCGCCGAGGCGGCGAAATCCGCTGTCGCATTGGTGAATGATGTTGCCTCCTGCGTCGAGTCTCCATCTAAACCAGAAACGATGCAAACTCGATCGGAAAACCAACACTAGTCACAGAATCAAAATCGGAAAACCAGAGAGTTGCCTAATCACAATCAGAGGTAACTTCATGCACAATCAATCCACGTGAATGGGTGTTAGCGAATCTCTTACACAATTCAATCATCAAAACACATAACGATGCTTATCAACATCAAATCATCAGATCTCAACAACTATAGTTAGAGTGCAGGATATGTCATGCAACGTTAATCATAATAAGATGCATGGTGTGCCAATGCAGGATATGCTGACACCAATCCGAATAACGTCACTCTGCTTGGCGACGGGACAAACCAACAAATCCCAATAACGTCACTCTGCTTGGCGACGGGACAAACCAACGGTATTGCCACTTAAAGGCTGGGCACCTCGAGACGGTCGTAACACTGGCCTCGTGTTTGACCATTTCTGCTCGGGTGTCGCTTATCACCTTTGCCTATAGTCAAGACGATCCAACTCTACACGGTTCGACCATTTCTGCTTGCTATGCCGGACATCAACAGGAGCGATACAACTCTACACGGATGATCGTTACTTCCTGTTGTGCCAGGTATAGCCAGGACCGATTCAACTCTACACGGCTGATCGTTGCTTCCTGGTATACCGAAGTACTCCACTTGGCACTTCATCGCGTATATGCATGTGTGCAATATGATGAGCAAAACAACAATTCGTCCTCTCAGGTAAAAATTGGTTCATTGACCAAAGGCTTCCAACACCTTTCAAAATAAGGTTCCCAAAGCTAGGATCACCGACCCATTCCCGTTTTCCAAACTCACTTTCATCCCTAAGTCTCTTCCGTTGAATCATCGTCATTAATTAAAAACATTACATTCTTAATAAATATATTATGGATTTATTTACATAAAACAGATTATGATTATTTTCGGTCCAAAACTCTATAAGTTCAAAGTTCCCATCAAACCCAAACAACTCCCCGAGAAAACACTAGATCCCCTAAAACAATAAAGGTTCGAACCTTGGTTCGACCTAACAAACATTCCCAAAACAAACCCGTCATTGTCATGATGAAGGTAAGTGTATTCTACACTCCAAAAGTGGCATCAAAATGCACGAATATAGTCAGCACAATTTAATCATAAACGCAAATACATCAAGCTCTATCGAGCGATGAATCAATATGGCAGTGTTGTAAACATAACCTTGTCATATCCACTAGAAAGCGATAAGACAGAAACCAATAAACGGCCGAAGCCTCTCAGAAAACGGAGACACACGTCTCATATAAGTTTACTCGACCGAAGCCTCCAGAAAACATTTTCCAATTCAAAGCGATAAACAATATCCAAGCAATATTCAGTATCAAGCAATATTCAAATCGAAGTTATCGACGCCTACAATACAAATAGCTAGTAAGTAAGTTGCCCTAACCTCGAGTTGTTCTAGTCTCGCGGTGCAGGTCTCGCTCACAAGCTTGCTCAGTCAAGCCCAAGGTTTCCACAAACGAACCTTAGAGCAAAATCACATAATTCAATCACAATGAGTCAGAAACTCAGCAAACAATACGTACTAGGGTTATACGAAACATTACAAACTCCGAAGTACGACAATCTAACGCGTTAAGACAAGTTTTCGAAAAACGAAATCCCCCCCCCCTAATGAGGAGCTCTCGGCCACTTTTCACAATTAGGTGGGCCGATTTTTCTTCGATCAAACTTGGTTCCTAGGTTATCATTAGCCGTAACTAAGACGAATCTAAGCTCAGAAAAATTTTCGGATCAAAAATTGTCGCAGGGGTATTTTGGTCATTATTTTCAGCTCAGAATTTCAAAATTGGAATTTCGAAAAACAAATTGGATGGGGACGTTACCAACGACGTTTATGACGACTAATCCTACTAGCGCTAAGCTAAGTCGTGAGTTTTCAGCTTAAAAGTTGCAACTTTGCTTAAAAATGCGTATTTCTCATAGAAATTGATTCCGACGACATTTCGGCGACATTCAGCAAAATGTAATCCGCTAAACACGCTCAGGAGCATGCAGGGAATACGTTTAGACACTAAAATCAGCTTATTTGGACAATTTTACAAAAAGCTCAAAACTTTGAGCACAGAAAGACATAGAGAAAAGCGACAGAATTTACGATCAGAGGTAAGAAATAGCATCAGTACCTCGAGGTCTACGCGTAGCAACTGTCAGTGCGACGATCGGTCAAGAAACGACGAAACGGAGCTGGAATCTCCACTTCCTCCTTGCTCACGGCCTCTCTTAAGAAATAAGGAGGAAATGAATGAAATGGTGAGGTCGGTGAGGTGCTGTACGTTGCCAAGAAGAAGGAATTGGTGCTGGTAATGAATATGTGGTGAAGTAAATATTGATGGTGATATGGATGGAGAGAAAAGCTTGTGTGTGTTGTTGCCAGAGAAAGAAAATAAGAAGATGGAAAGAAACAGAGAGTGAACGTGAGGATTAGAATTGTGAGGGAGGGTGTGCGTGAGTTATATATATATATATATATATATATATACATTATAAAACAATATTTAACGGTACAAATTGGTTTAGATACCGTAGAATTTAGCTCATAAAGTTAAGAGAAAAATATAAGAATGATATATCATTATCCTAAAAATTATGAGGAACTTTATGAAATAATAAAATATAAATTTGAATCACTTTGAGCAAATTAAAATGATCCATGGGCAAAGAAATGAGTAAAAATTGAGCTAAAGAATAATTTTGAGACATTTAGAATAAATATGACGTTGTCATATTGTGCATCTAAGCTAAGTGTCGATCCAAGAAAGGACAATACTTGCATCGGGTTCATTTAAGTGAGAAAATGGCTTGAACGCAGTCTGCTTCAAAATATACCGCAAAACTACTTTTTGCAATTGATGTCGGATGAGAAAACTTCCTTCTGAAGAAAGATTAGGAATATCGAGAGAAATAGGTGTACGCGTGTGGAATCTTCATTTGAAGCTTCGAATGAAAAAAGTCTTCATTGACAGTTTATTTTAAGGTTTTGGAGCTATCAGAGGTTCAGTTTCGGCAAACTTCCGAGAATTGGAATCGGACGTTCGTACATTCCAGGGTTTCGTATCGAAACGCTCGTTTATAGACGGATAAGAGAAGTTCTAACATTTCTCTGAAGATTTTTGGAATTAGTTTCCATCGTGCCTTAAAGAGTAAATTAGCTATTTACTAGCGTTCTTGACCTAGGTTTAAGCGAATACTAATCGTGCTATAACTTTTATCGACTTTGTTACAATCCTTATCTTTTCCTGAACTTTCTCCTTCACAAATTTATTCCATTCAATAAACACTTGTTCAGGTTTTCCTCCACGTTACATCAAATTAATCGTGAAAAGGAATTTTATTCGGTTTATTCCAAACTTAAAAACTTGGGTCTCACAGAAAGAGCAATACAAACGTTACACAAGGATAAGTTTAATCTCTGATCTCTTCTCTCTTGTGTATTCAGTTTATTGGTTAAGAATTGTTCATCAAAATACTTGTTTTGTCATCATCAAAAAGGGGGAGATTGTAAGATCAAGGTTTGATCAGTGGTTGCATCTCTATATTTTGATGATTACAATTAAGGTTTGTGATGATGAACAATTGTGGTACCCTAACGTTTGTCTCTTTTAGTTGTGGCAAACAGGTTCTGAATCTGACCCAAGCCTATTTATTCCGGAGAAGAAGAACCAAGGGATACTCAAAAGAGAGCTCTAAAGCTTATCATGTTCGTTCAGAACAGTGGCAAATCCTTCAAGAGTTCTGAAGATGGAAGCTCTCAAGAGGTACTGAAGAACCAGAGTCAGAAGTTCTGAAGACCAGATGTTCCAGCGGAACGGACCAGAAGTAGAAGACTTAAGTTCTGAAGACCTGCAAGAAGTTGGCATCTGAAGACCAAAGCTATTCTAGCTCTGACGTTCAGAAGTTCTGAGGAACTTGTTCAGAAGCAGAAGTTGCAAGGTCAGAGGATCCAAGCTTCCGTCTGACTATGATCAGAAGCTTCACCAACGTTCATCTGAAGCACTCCAGATCTCAAGTCAGCTGGTGAAAGGACAGGTCGCTATCATAGTACAAATCGTACAAGCCTCAGTCTGTCCGCCACCTACCTCGTGCAGCCTATCAGTCTGATTTTACAAGATTGTCACTCCAACGGACAAAACCCTAGCAACGGCTACATCATATGCCTTGGAGTATTTAAAGGCTGAAGAAAGAAGAAAGAAGCTAAGAAACTTTGCTGAAATCATTCAACTAATACGAACCAATCTCTTAGCATTATTTCTTCACTGTTCTTAAACATCTGAGTTTACTATTAGCTTTTTAGAAGCATTTATTGTAAACCCGAAACTTCTAACATTACGTTGTAAAGTTCCTTAAGAGACCAAGGTTGGTCGGATCTTGAGAGGACTGAATCAAGGTTGATTCAGTGTTTAGCTAGTCTTAAGAGGATCGGTAGATCAGCTTCTTAAGAGGATACTAGTGAGAAAATCAGTGTATTGTTAGTCACTTAGCAGGTAGCAAAGTGCAGTTGTAACACTCATTGATTTTAGTGAATTGCCTTCATCAGAAGAAGGAAGAAATCACCTTCACGGGTGGACTGGATTAGCTTGAGCTTTTATCACAAGTGAACCAGGATAAAATACTTGCGTGCTTCACTTCTTATTCCTCAGCACCTAGTTCTTATCTTTGAGTTTTAAAAAAGTTCAAAAGTATATCTTTTATTCAAAAACTATATTCAAACCACCCCTTTCTAGTGTTTTTCGCACCTTCACATAACTACGGTAAAACAATGCTCGTAAAAATTTTCGGAATTGAAATGCAAATAGGGGTATTTGAGTCAAGATTTTAGGCTCAAAAACTCAAAGTTGAAATTTTGAAAAAGAAAATTTGATAGGGTCGTAGAGAATGTCATTTATAGCAACTTACTCGAAAAGCACTAGGTTAAATGGTGAATTTTTGGTTCAAAAAGTAGACCTATCTAGAAAAATGGGTATTTCCACAATTTTTGAGAATATGGAACGCAGGAAAGGCATAGAAGATGTTTGAAAGGAGAAATCGAATTAAAAAGATGTTTTTTGCAAAATGCTCATAACTTTGAGCACAGAAATACATAGTCAAAAGCATCATAAAGTGGAAAAAATGCAAGAAGTAGAAAGGTTACCTCGGCGACAATCCAATGCAACCGGAATCGGGACGATCGGGCAAGAACTGAGAAATTTCACTCCTCCTCTCCTTCTCTCTCTAGTCACTGGTTTGGGTGGGATTATGGTTAGTTTTATTGGTTTTTCCCTTTTATAGCGGAGGGAAAATGAGGAAAAAGAAAGATTTCGCGGGTCCAGTCGTTTTGATACTTTTGTCTGATGATTTTATGCGAGTATTCGGCGACAGAATGCCAAAACTCAAAACGAGATTCTTTTAATTGAAGAAAACGATCCAAACGCTGTATGGATCAATTTAAACAGAAAAACTACTTTTTGCAGTTAAAGTCGGATGAAGAAACTTCTTTCTAAAGAAAGATCGCAATCGTCTAAAGAAATGAGGCAACGCGGATGGAAACTTCGTTAAAAGCTCCGAATAGAAAAACTCTTCATTCAGGGGTCTTAATTAAAGTTCCCGAGAAGATAAAGTCTAGCTTCGACGGACTTCCGGGAAGCCAAACCTATCGTATGTACAATCCAGAGTTCCGTAGCGAAACACTGGCCATGGGAAAAATACCCGAAGGTTCCTAGTTTTCTAACGATTTTAAATTTCTCTTAAATAGTGCTCTAGGAGCGAAAATAGCCTTTTTCGGAAACTCTCGACCTTAGCCAGGTGTAGAAATGGCTCGAGTTATAACTTAAACTGACTATAGTACCATCTTTAGTCATTTCCCGAACTTTGTCCTTCATTAAGTAATCCGAACGTGCAAACACTTTCTTTAGTTTCCTTTCACGTCACACCGAAGCCGAAACGTGAATAGGAAATTAATTTATTTAATCTATAACTAAAAACTAGGGTCTTATAATTGTGGTGGCGGTTGATTAAATATATTGAAGTAGTTTATACATTGCACTCTTATCATGCCTTATCCATCATCTATAGGGTGAATTAAAATAATCCATCGTTTTAATGTATAAGGAGATTGATGTATAAGCTTATACAATACAATGTGAGCACCAAAAATTAATACACTCATAATGTATTGTATACGCTTATACTATCATGCCTAATACAATATATCAAACGAGCCCTTAACCTCATTTAAAACTAATCACGTGCCTTCAACTTTTCAAGCCACGTACATTTTTCTTCTTCTCTGTTTCTCTTGCGTACAAAAAAGTCTCCATGATAAAAACCAACAATATTTTTTAACCCAGATTCAAATCCTGATCCTAAACCGCAAACTCTGAGCCGCAGAAACCAATAATTCAACTCACTTCTCCAACAAATTTTCTCCATATAACGACCCAATAGAAACTAGTAATAACAATCGAATTGGGTTACACAATAGAGAAAAAGTTTGATGCACCGACGGTGTAAAGTTTTTTTACACCATCAACCAATCAGATTTCAAGGATGTGAGAAAATCTCTCTTTTCATTTAATTTCTTTAATTGACATGTCACATCCTTGAAATCTCATTGGTTGACGGTGTAAAAAAACCTTACACCGTCGGTGCATCAAAGTTAAACTCTACACAATATATCCCCAATTTCTTGCTAACCGCATGACTTTCTTTACAACTATTTTTTCAGACTTAAATTTTTATTTGATTATAGTGATTTCCAAAGGAATTTAGTTCTATTCAACTACTTTTTTATATAATTATCCAGATTGAACCACCGATAGACAAGCCACCACCGATATAATTATCCAGATTGAACCTAGTAACCATTCTTCCCGGCAATACCGAGGGCTGCAGTTGAAGGTCGACGCTCCGATTTACAGTCGGAGTCTATCAGAGGGTTCCCGGAGTGGTATGTGCCGCGGAGGGAACGGCTGAGCACGAGACACAGTGGTACTGGTAGCGACGGAACCCTATGATGATGTGGGTGGGAGAGTGCGAGAGAAAAGGGGAGAAAACAGGGTCATGGGTCACGTGCTTTGATTTAATAAACAGAAAGATCAGAACCATTTATTTTAATGCAATGGTTACCAATTGATGTCCTAATATGCCTATATATATATATAGGGATGTATCATATGAAAAATGTGTTCTTACGTTAGAACATGAGAATAAATCATGACCGTTAGATCTAATCATGAACGGTCCAGATTAAAACATTAAGTCATGTGAGTTTTTAAAAAAGTCACATGACTTTTCTAAATGCTCATGTGAGCATTAAATTGTTTTAATCTGGACCGTTCATGATTAGATCTAACAGTCATGATTTATTCTCATGTTCTCACGTAAGAACACCTTTCTCACATGATACATCCTCTATTTATATATATATATATATATATATATATATATATATAATATACTTATTAGCACTTTTGGTCCCCAGGTTTCACGATTGTGCAAATGAGGTCCCTTAAGTTTAAATATAGCATTTCAGTACCTCCACGTTTATCTCCGTCAACAGTTTTTGTCCCCCAGTGCCTTTTCGTCCAAAAATTAACGTTTTTGTCTGATTTGGCAGTTTTTAATTGAGGTGGCATGAGAGTAGGAGAGAGAAAGGTTAATGGGATAAAAAAACATCATGTGGCCCTCACGTGACCCAATCTGAACCCAAAATATTCATAATCTTCATCTCCTTCTCTATCATCTTCTTCATCTTCCCTATCATAGCTGAAATCAAAACACAAAGTAAGTCACTTGCTTGTTACAGAGAAAGTACGAAAGAAAAAATCAACATTTTTTATTGTAATACATGTGAAGGGGTTACAGGGGATAGAGTTGTGGACGACATGGTTGATCGTGAAGAATTTATGAGATAGAGAATGAAAGGGGAGATATGTAATACGATGGTGTTGGGCTAACAAGCTTAATTGAATGTTACAGACTTGCTAAATCCTCCAAATCCTCCACCTTTTGAGAAAACAAACACCACCATGAGGATCGTTGCCACGAGGAGAGGAAAATCCAGTGGCTCTCGTCGTCCCCCGCCGTGCTCCACCGTAGAGGCGATTTCCGGCGAGTTTTCCGGTGAAAACTCCGACGACGTTTTCCAACGAACTCCAGTGTCCTTTCATCACGAGACCACCACCATTGAAACCACCATCCTGTCCGCAACAAAACCCACCGACCAGTTTCCCCATTGGCCACACCGTCGCTGCCACCGTCAACTCCGGCGACCTCCTTTTTCAGAAAGGAAGGAACTTTGAGGTAGATCTTGCTTTCCTCTCTTCGAATCTGATGCCATAAAAGAAGGGAGGAACCTTTCCACATTGAAGAGGGAGATAGGTGGTGTGAAAAATGGAGAGGGAGAAAGGTCTGATGGTGGTGTGGAGAATGGAGAGTGAGAAAGGTTTGATTTTTAAGGGGATTTTTGCTCTTTCTTTCTCAAAGCACAAGAGACATGATTTCACGAGCTGATGGTGTCATCACATTCATGTTCCAATCTGATATCTCACTTTCAATTGTGATTGATAATTGATAATTGATAATTGATTTTGCACTTCAAACCATAACAAAAACAGGACCCCAAACACAGCATCATCTTCCTCTCTTTCACATTGAAGTTTGAACACACAAGAGAGAAGAGAAAAGAGGCATAGATCTGGGTTGATTTGCTTAGGTTGGGTTGAAGAAGATGATATTTCTGGGTCGTGGTGAAGAAGAGGGAGCATTTGCACCATGGTGTGTCTTATGAGTCCTCTCTCCTAATGGGTGTCCACATCAATTAAAAATTATACACGTCAGCAAAAAACGTTAACTATTGGACGGAAAGGCGCTGGGGGACTAAAACTGTTGACGGAGATGAACGTGGAGGTACTAAAACGCTATATTTAAACTTAAGGGACCTCTTTTGCACAAATGTGAAACCTGGGGGACCAAAAGTACTAATAAGCCTAAAATATATTTACCAAAACATAGTTAACAATTCTGAGAGAATGTTAATTATATATAAAGTGATAGATTACTATTCAGATTTGTGCTTTTATCATCAACTAATTAGTTCCCTGATTTGAGAATGTTAAGGAGACTTCAATTCCCAGATTTGGGATTCTTGGCAATCATCAAATAATTACAAAAATAACTTATTCAAACAAAGCACAAAGAAACATCAAGAATCTTGAACTAGTTTATGTAGTCATGTGAGTAGTTGGCCAAGTAATCGAATGTACCCGAATCTTGTGTGCCTTGCATACTCAGTCTTAAAATATTTGTTTATATTTCTTGTTGGCAACACTAGAATGTTTTCCATAATTTAATAAACCAAACTTTGTCCCTTCTTGATTCTGGTAGTAGTTCAAACCAAGGTGTAAAGTTCATTTTCAAATGAGGTCACCCGATAATACATGGGAAACAAAGAGCAAGCATCATAGCAGACTTAACATTTTAAACTTTCTTATGGCCCCACATACCAAATATACTATATTTCCAATTAACATTTTGTCAAAACCAAACTATCCTTAAAATCCAAAATAATGATTATAATGATTGTCAAACTCCAATAACTAGTGCAATAACTCATGCGATGCACGAAATTTTATGATAGAATTTTATAATAAATAAGTTAGTTTTTTTTTTGACAGCAAATAAGTTAGTTTATATATATATATATATATATATATATATATAGTTTTTAAATTATAAATAAGTCAATCGTGTAATAATATATAAAGTGAAAAATATAATAAATAAGTGAAATTGCGTTGTATACATCAAATATTTTTAAAAACTTCCTCAAACACTACATTTATAGTACTAGTTTGTTGTTTGCCCGACTCGTCCAGTATACAAAGTTTTAATATTGTCTTGAGCGTACTCTAGATAGCTAGAGCTACATATAATTGACAATGAGTGAAGACAGGCCTCGGAAGGAAGAGCCCAACAGGAGATAGTGTTTGTCCTTGGCTTTTGTTTATGGTCATCGCAAAGCATACTGCAATTTGTCATTAGCATTGTTCCCATGATAATAGTGGCACCAATAAAACGTCCACCAAGTTCATCCACAATTAACCTGGTTCCATTGCATAAACTTTTTTCTTGGTCTATATTTCTCAAAAGCATGATTGGAGTACCAACTTTCATTAATAGTTTGTGGTTAAGCATTCCTGAAATTCTAGTTCCGCTCAAAAATTCTGTGGTAAACCACTCACCTCGGATTTCAGAATCCTCAATAGATCGCATGGCAGAGTCGGAACTCAGATATTCATGTTCTGGTGCAATTATCATGCCAAGCATGTAAGTGTTTATCATTTCAACAACCTCCAATGTACGGGCCAATATTTCTCTATCTTAAAAGAATTGAGGGTCTTTCATTTTGTGTGGAAGTTTATGATATGTATATTTAATCATTTTCATTAATGAGTCAGGAATAATTGGGATGAGCAGATCTGACAAGATTTGAACATCATACTCTTCTGCTCTAGAATCAGAATGATCGCCAATTTCAATTTTAAGAATCCAATATGCAAACTCTTTGATTTATTTTGCTTCATCAGTCGTTTCAGTTGCGGTTAGCCGCATGTTCGTAGACAATTTCATAACTTTGCAATGCTTCAACAATTATAAAGAGTTTACAGTAGTTTCCTCAATTTCTTGTCTGCTTGCTCTAGATATTACAGGTAGTATTTGTCTAAAATCACCTTCAGGTATTCCTACTTTTCCTCCAAAAGGTTTATGTACGTTCTCTTCATTTTTCAACTTCATTAAATTTCGGAGTGTAACGTCTATCGCTTCAAAACAAAAAAAAAAAATCAACATTAGAGCTTTATCTCATATAATAAGGCTTGTTTCGAGCAGAAGTTTTGCTCGTAGATTTTCTTGCTTTATATTACACGTTGAAGTCTTTGTAGCATCTAATGGAATGCAAATTTTAGAATGAGTCTGCCTCTAGGCAAGAGTAATGATGTTATGCCACTGGAAGCAACATTAAGCACAATTAGTCATCTAGATCTAAGTACACACGGATAAAGTGTTCCAGACAAAAGTCTTTCGGTTCCACCGTAGCTATATAAAAAGTAGAAGCCTGCTGAGTTTGACAACACAGATGTGACAACCCTCTCATTTCATGTAGACTCAACTTTACCACCCATTGACGTAAAAGAAAATGCATTGTTGTATGTTCTTATATTTTCTTTGAAGTGTTTAGACCTAGGATCGACTTCAGTCATCAGATTAAACAATAAATCAGGTGGTTTTTGCAAGAAATGTAATTGCACTTTTGCTTTTAAGCAGCCTAATGAAAACTCCGGATTTGGAGTATTTTTAGATTTCTCACTACTTTCTCCCCGTGAAAGATGTACCTTTGTAATTTGTTTAACCGAGATAGTAGATTATATGTTACATAATAAACTTTTAAGATGAAATTTTACTGTAGAGGTAGTGAAATTTTTTAGATTTATTTTTCTATTAACTTTTACGTAAAACTATTTTCAAGTAACTAATACGTTCTTTCCTAGGAACTTCTAAATTTGAAATTTAAGAATAAGTAAAGGGGAGAATGTAAACTGCTACTCTAAGGTTTGGCTCCTGTGCAACTTAGACCCTAACCTTTTAAAAGGTGCTCAAATCTCCCCAAACTTACAAAACTGTGCAAAACAACCCTTATGTTGACTTTTCTTTTAAGTTTTAATATTCTTTATCACTTTACATGTTTTTCCCCTTAGATGCAGTGGTTTGATGGTCTCTTTTTGGTTGGGTATAGAGGGTTAGTTGCGTTGACATTTCCCTCATTGGTCTTTTGGTAAAGTTCCATTGGCGGAAGGGGTCAGGTCGTTTTCTTTTTGATGGATAGTTGTATAGTTTGGTCTTGGGGCTTGTTTGAGCACTTTTGCTGCGTTGGATTTATTTGTCTGTTGTGTCCCTTCTTTTTGATGTATGTTTGTGTTTTCTTGACTATAGTATTTTATAAATCATTTTACTTTCGAAAAAAAACTTAAAAGGAAAATCAATAGAATGGTTAGTTTGCACATTTTAGTAAGTTTAGGGAGATAAATACACATTTAAAAAGGTTAAGGTCTAAATCGCATGGGAACCTAACCTTAGGGTCGTAATTTTCATTTTTCCCATAAATAAATAAAGATTCTATATGTATGTTTCTATTTAACATGAAAATATTTTAATATATGTTCCATCCCTTGAGAGCTTTTAATCCTGTAAATCTTGTAATTTAAACATAATTCGATAAACTATAATTCAATAAACTATATGTATTATATATATTTACTCCTCAAACTAATATGAATTATGAAAAAACACTAAAATTATTTTAAAATTTTTTCCTATTAATTTTAACATAAAATTTTCACATAAAATATTTCTCCCGTGAGAAATCTTTACCTTCAAATACATGGAGATCATATTTCACTATCAAATTATTAAAGTCTATAGCCATTTTGTGTATACTTTATCTAACTAAAACAATAAATAAAAAGAGACCGTTGCATTTCAAAAATGATGATAGTTTTCTCCTAAAATTTAGGTAAGCGTATAAAAATTCATAAAACATAAAGCTGACTTCTTAAATTAAGGATTTGAGGCACGTATACAAATTCATAAACCATAAATTCACTATTTGAATCAAGCATTTTAATTGTCTCATTGTTAAGATATTGACAATACAATATTCACCAAAATCACTCATAATACAACTTTAGATGGCGGTGGGAGACTTGGGTGAAGGGTGCACCAATTGAATCTTAAAACAGAGCTAAGTGAACAACAAATTGTATTCGATTCAAGTAGAATCAGAAATCATGGAGGACACAAAAGTATAGTTGTAATGCTTGATTAATAAGATTGAAGAACGAAATTGAGGTTGTTTTTTTTTACATAAAAAATTCTAGAAATCACAAAGAAAAAGAAATTGAAGAGTATGTCATGATCATGACTCATTCTTGTTAGTTCCAGGCTTCAAGCTGGTGGAATTACCTCCTCAAGAGCTCAAAGTGTTTCTGCTTCAAGACTTGTTAGGAGTGATGTAGTTTTCTTTTATCCTTTAGTCATTTTTAGATGTATAAAAAAAACTAGAGTCCATAAATTGAACAAAACAACTTGGCCAGCCAATGAGAAGAGTAATCTACGATGAATAAAGAAATAGAGAGAACAACTTGGATGAAAATAACATGCATGACCAAAATAAGAAAATCCAATAATATAGAGTAAGCCTTACCATTAAATGGAGGGCTTGAACGAAGATGACATTAAACAGTAGAATAGCTCATCCCTGTATAAACATATATTTAAGAACAATATATCATAATTTCATATAAGCATAACATGAATTCGCATACAAATAAAATTAACAGACAAACAAATTAGAAATAGAAAACAAAAAGACAATACAAATAGAGGATTGAAAGAAGATGGATTTTAAATGTAAAGAATTAGGATTTATTTCTAGAAGACTGAAGACCTCTTTGGAAAATGACTAATGAAACATGCGAGCTAACCTTAGGTAGAATAATTGTAAGACCTGGATTTTCAGAACAAGTTAATTTCCGACTCACGCGTAGGATCAGTGTAAGCGTGACAAGAGCTTGATGTTTGAGAAAGATTAATGAAGAAGAAAGTTCAGGAATTGCTTGAGGAATGTTGCGTAGTCGCTGTAGGAATCAGTGCGAGTCGTCTGCACACCTGCCTTATGGCAAGCGTGTCCAGAATAGGCTAATTTCGCCTTTAGAGCAACGTTTTAAGTGAGATTTCGGATCCTTGGAAAATTTAAATATTCTCTTTATTTTTCCTTTGACCAACGTTTCATTTCGGAACCCTGGACTGTACCCAAATGTCAGAGATATGTTTTGAGTTCTGGAATTCTGACGCCAGAATCTCTCTTAGAATTCATCGGTGAACGTGCTGCAAAAATCGGAATCGCAAAATTTTCATTTTCCCGCGATTTCACCTGCCTATAAATAGCTCGAAAATTCAAAATATCTTTCCATTTTCTTTCTTCAAGGCCGCGAGCTTCAAGGGGAGTGGAGGAGAAGAATTTTTCGCCAAAACTCGACCGATCTTCATGCAGTTCGTCCCTACTTCGAGGTACCGAGTTAACTAACATGATTCCTACCCCTGATTACTGTTTCTACTGCGTTTCTGTAGTCGTTTCTGTGCTCAAAGTTTTGAGCTTTTTGTAAAACTGTCCGTTTTTCCTGATTTCTCGCTTGGGTTATCTTCCCTACGTGCCCAAGAGTCTAAAACCTCCGTCAGTATTCGCCGATTGTGATCGAGTTGTCAAAGATCTGAAAAACTGATTCAAAACCCTTTTTGACGCACATTTCGAAACTTTACTGTCGAGAAGTCGTAATCTGACTTCGTGCCTTTAGTATTTGTTGTCATGGATGTCGTTAGGATCATTGCTGTCAAATTTGTTTTCCGAACTGATAACTTTGAGGTTTTGAGCTTTTATTTTGGACCAAAACGCCCCTGAACGGCTGTATTTTGATCCGACTGTCCGAAAATTGTTCCGACGGTTTCTTTGCCTTAGTTTTACCCTAAAACTACCTTGTAAACAGATTTTATCGAAGAAAAAGAGCCGGAGCCCTTTTTCTCTTATGGTCGTGAGCTATGTAGTGAGGGGGGGGGGGAGTTTTCGTTGTCGAAAACTTGTCTTTTCGTACCTGATTGTCGTATTCTGAAGCTTTAATGCTTTGTCTATCGTTTATGTGTTGTATTGCGATCGAACTAATTGATTTTGTTTGGATTCTGCTTTGTTTTTCTCCGAAGTTCAGTTGAAGGAACTTTGGAATCTTCAGAGTATTTGAGTGAAGGAACTTTTGATTGCGAGGCTGGATCAGCTTGAGGTTAGGGCAACTTGCTATTAGCTATGATTGCATGATAGGCGTCGATAAATTCGACATATGCTTTATCTGATGTTGATTATGATGATGAGTTGATGTTATGATGTTTTTCCATAACTTGTGATATTGTGATATTGTTGGATTGTGCGTTTTGACGCGACTTCGGAGTGGAGATTCATTGATCTGGTGATCTTTGATATTTCGGGTTGGATGAACAACCCTAGGCAAGTTCCAATGTGGGGTTTGAGACTTATTCATTCGTTGGGATTCGTTTGAATACTTAGACTTTCCCCGGGAAACTTCTTTTGGAGGGTTTTTGGAAAACTTAGATTGATTAGAATTTCGAAAACTAGAGACTTCGGAAGACTTAGACTTTGAGAAATAAACTCATAACCTGACTAATCCAATTCGAACCGTTTTTACTAAATGAATAATTATAGGGAACCTAAAGGAGAAAATGATTGCAAAAGACGGGGAAAAGTCGACTTTTGTTGTGGGCTTGGAGAGTTATTGGAATTGGGGAAAGCCACTGAGGTGAGCTACGGTGATGATTGAAAGTCACCGAGTACTCTAGTACTCTTGGGGGTGTTGTTGGAGTTGGGTTGTATTGACCGACACTAACTCCGAGTCGTGTTGTATTGACCGACACTGACTCTGGCTTTGATTTTGGGTTTTGTTGTGGGAGTTGTGTTGTATTGACCGACACTAACTCCGAGTTGTGTTGTATTGACCGACACTAACTCTTGGGTTTGTTTTGAGTTTGGGTTTGAGCTAAACACTTATGTGGTGAGGACGATTCGATGTTTGGCTAACCATATTGCATCAATCGGGTGAATAACGGGAATGGTTCACCTTTGCATCTTTTGGTGAATAACGGGAATGGTTCACCAATGCATTAATGATGAATAACGGGAATGGTTCATCATACGGTGAATAACGGGAATCGTTCACCAAGGATGAATAACGGGAATGGTTCATCCATAGTGAAGAACGGGAATGCTTCACTTGTGGCGAACGGGAACGCGTCACAATCCGGATCACATTCATTGCATCTCACGCATACATTCATTCTGACTGGAATTGTGTGCTGTTTGATTTATTGAAGCATTGTTAGAGCCAATAACATGCTAGGATTGCTTATATATATATATCAACATATATCTATACCCCATATCACATGTTGTGTGTATATCTACTTATTTCCGTGAGTTGACCCTAGCGCCTTGGCTTTGGTTGCATGTTTGTGTTTGGGCGGTCGGCCTGCTGCCAGATGTCGATGGCCGACTGGTTTTCGATGGTCTCTCCATCGGGGGGGATCAGGTATGAGCTTGTGGATCGTGCTGCCCCCACCGCTTGGGTGATCGATGTTGCTGGTCACCGAGCGACGTACAGGGAAAAGTTCATGGAGGACCGGACGGATGAGCGAGGACGCTTGACGAGAGGAGTACTACGGTGTATGGAGCTGAGCTTTGACTTGCCACCCTCAGTTCACTGTGGACCAGGCTCTGGTCGAGGACCACCTGCACCACCTCCGACTTCACCTTCTGATGATGAGGACCCAGCGGAGATAGAGCCTGTTGTTGTTGCACCTGTTGCGCCACCTCCTGCTACTGCCATTGATCCTACCGACGTGGCGTCGTCCTCTAGGCTTGTACGGCCGAAGAGGGAGTCCGTCGTCCCATCTGCCTCACGTCTCTTTTCTTTCTCTTCACCGCACGGCTACCGTGTGGACACCTTGCTTAAGGTGGTGGAGGAGGATGTTCTTACAGGAGAGGTGGATGTGGAGACCGACTCGACTAGGACGGTGCGCAGGACAGTTAGGAGGGAGGTCGTGGACTTGGACACCGAGATGATTACTGTGGATTCCGACTCTGACTCCGAGAGCAGTGGGGAGAGCTACTCGCCGAGCAGCGATGGGGAGGAGGAGGAGCTATGAGCTGAGCTGGGAGGGTAGGTTAGGCTAGCGTCATTTTTTGTGTAGAGCTCTGATCGTCTTACTTTTTGGGACAGGGTAGGTTCCGATGTGTGGCTTTTTGTGTGGTTCTTTTGAGGAGGATCACAGAGAGTCTGTCGGAGTATAGGGGTCTTTTGTTCAGGCCATTTTTGGGTGCCGACTTTCTCTCGGATGACTGTATATTCGATACTTTTACTTACAGTGCTGGCTTGTATATATTTGCCTGCGGGCACACTACTTTGGAGTCACTGCGAGTGCGCGTGACGGGAGAGTGCAGCTGAGGCTGTACTTATGTATATATTTGTATATTGGTTAGTTAGTGTTGGGTTATGTCTTTACTTCCTATCGCTTTATTTAAAAAGGAATCAATCGAAAAAAAATTTACCTGTTTTCTGCGTAAAGTTTATTTTTGGTTACTAAAGTGACACCTGAAAATCGGGGTGTTACAATAATTTTGTCAAGTGCCAATCCTGATATTTATGCTTGGAGGATGAGAAGCGAATACTTGAATGTTGCACAACTATAATAGCAAAGAAGGATTCCAATTATTTTCACCACCGGCGAGAACGGAAATCGTATAACTCCAATTTATGAGGGGAAACCGTGTAGCTCTAATCAGATGAGAAGTTCCAAAAATCTTAATCTAGATACATTGAATTTTCCCAACAATATTTAATCTTTCAGTTTAAAAAAACATGCTCCTCCTTTGGATATGCAAAATGATATTTTTTATTCATCTGTATTTTTAAAATTTGACGTTTAAAAATAGTTGTTTTCTAAGAACTCTCCTTTAATTCTGCAATTTTTTTTACGTAATGAACATAACTAAAATTTGAAATAATGCTGATGATCTTTTATGTTGCAATATGGTTGATTTTTTAGGCTGCAATATGGTTCCAACAAATGTGCTTGATTTTTTAAATTTGAGATTTAAATATAGCTGTTTTTAACGAAATTTAAAAAAGCTCCTCCTATGGAAATATTTTTTTGTTTTTCTATAACATACAATCTTGAAATCATACTAACTAACGTAATTTTAATTTTTAAAATCTAAAAGAAAAAACCATGTGCTCAATTAATTGAATCTTTTATATCTTTTTGATTTAATCATTTAATTGTTTTCATTTCCTAATTGGTTTTTTGTATTTTATTTATTTATTGTGTCATTAATATGGACTTATGAAAAATCATCAATATGGACCAATCAAAAACTTACATTTGAAAAATCATTGTAACAACCAATAGGAGGAAAACATGTGGCATTTAGGTTGCAATATGGCCCACTTTGGTGGATGAGCCTTATATATTAGTAAGATTACTGAGACACAATCAACACACCCTTTTCAACACGTAATTTTGTAGCAGTTTAACACAACTAAAAATTGAAAACTGCGTTAAACACGTATGTCAATTATGTGTTGCTAGTTGATGGGGTCTACCTATCATGTTTGAAAAATGGACCGCTTCGGGAATTGATCAGACGAGACACCATTACTAGGCTGGACACACCAGTCCATGGGACACATCCGGGCCGTCTTAAGACTTGGGCCGCGTGGACAAAGCATTGACATCGAGCCGATTAGGTTACTCCAAGAGGCCCATCCATCCAAAAATACTCTAGGGCCAACACATGCATGATGCTTTGACCAGATTGGTGACTCACCCATCCGCGAATCACGGCAGAGTCAAAGCTACAGTCAGGTCCCCGTCAATCACGGAAGACTCGCAATCACAGTACAAAAGACTCAGAATCACATCACGGAAGACTCGAAATCACAGCATGACCAACGGGAAAGTCAAGAAGCCCACCCTGATTAGTGCGACCCAGCCGTTTGGGAATTGTTATTCAGACCCCCCCCCACAGCTATTCAGACCCAATGAAAAATCGGAAATCCGAAAATGCCCATTTCGAACGCACGCTTGTAGTGCGTGTCTATCGCACATACCCATGGAGCGAGGTAGACACAACTTGAACATGCGTTGCGAGCGCACGTTCAAGGTGCGATTAAGTAGTGCCAGAGTTGATGTCCTAGTGTCTGACTATACATAGGAAAGGCACATATACGCACATAGTGAACTGCGTTAGTCGCGTCGTTACAAAGTGTGTAATATGCGTCGCTCTTTATAAAGGCGTTACCATCCCACACTGAAAGTGCGTTGGTCACGCAGTTTTAAAGGGCGAGAATTTGCAGAAACTTGACAGCAACAAACAGAAACAGAAACTCCAGCAGAAACAGAAACTTTAACACAACAGAAACAAAAACTTCAACAGAAACATAAATGTTACATTATAATCTATCATTGATACATTTGCAAATGGACTACTACAAGGGTGTGTTCGAAAGGGGCATAAACATATAATCTTCAGCGAGATTTATGATTCCATCGATCTTATGTGTATGTCTACATTTGCCTTTCGGGAGAGTTCGTTGAATAGGGCCATGCGATCCAGGTATGGTAGTTGCCAACCACGAGCTTCAACAGTACAATGATACATCCATTCTGGAGTAACTGTTGGCAAAGGAAAGTCACTTGAAATAAGTGCCTACAAAATGATCAATTATATTGTTAAGTATCTCATAAAGTTCATGTAATGTAAGGTAAATTCATACTAAATGTAATATTGATCAGTACCTTCACCCAGTGGTTGTTGTTGACAAGGAGTAAACATATAATATGGTGCTCTGACAGATTTAGCACTGGATCGGTGAGAGGGAAGTAGGTGGCGCCCCCCCGATTCGACAAGGTCACGAACACAATCTGGTACATCGTAGCAACAATGTGGCCCATATGCGGAACGCATAACCACTTCTCCTCCGTTGCAAACTCATTTGGAGCAAGATGCAAGGCTTGTAGTACTTTTTCGTAATGTGTGTTGGGTCCATACATACCATGATAAACACCTTGCCGTAATCTAAGCTCCTTTATCATGTCTTCTCGGACTTGACGCCAATTTTGTTCTCCCTTACCCATCAAGAAAGCAATGCATCTATATCCACAACCCATCATCTTCAACATTCTGAATGTCAATGACATATTCACAGAGGAATTTGGGCACTTCATGGATGTAGTTGGCCGAGTAAACTTTGCCTTTCGGGTGCTGTGGCGGGAGCTGAGCTGAGTTGCTTGCAATCCTCTTGCTTCTCTTCTTAGGTGCAGATTGCTTCGAAGGAATGCTCTTCCATTTTGCCGACCGGGTCTTACGCCCCTTTCCTTGTGGAGATGATGAGTTGCTAACTTTGGGTTGACCCAACTATTGCATCAGCATTCTCCTAAGATGAAGGAATGCGTCTGGTAGAACCCTTAGGTTCATTGGGCCGACCCCTTGTAGGCAACTTGTTTGGAGGAGGACACATAGAAGTCTGATCCGGGTATGCAATCTCCCGAAGCCTTTCTTTGATAGCTTGTCTTCTCGAAACATTAGCTACTTCAAGCATCTTTGCAATGACCTCTAACTCTGTCGCAATGCTCAATCCCAAAACAGGTTGGGATTCATCAGGTGTAGATGTTGATGTAAGCCTCCTCCAATGTTGGTCCACTGCCGTCAATGGAATAGTGGCCATCATACCAATCTGACATGAACAAGGCAGGCCGTGTGTCCTCCTCATAGTGCAGCCGCATTTTCCAACGCGCGCTTTCTCCTTTGCGATCAACATGAGCGCATATCTTGAGACTACACCACGCAGGTTGTCGTACAACTTCTCCTTAAATGTATGCTCTCTGATGAAGATACTTGCCTGAAAAGCAGCATTAATCCTTGTATGCTGGAAAAGTGTGCACCTATGTCTAGCCGCTCAAGCCGCACACATGTCACTCTTGCTATCTTTGATGCACGCTTTCAGTTTTGCGTGTGCACCTTCAACCCTGTGCAACGTTATAACATTAAAATTAATACATACTTAATGAATGTAGCATACTTAATGAAATGTCAGTGTCTAAGAATGTACCTGTTTGTAGTTGTGTTACGCATGTGCATATAACGATCAATCGCATACTTCACAAACTTATGCTTAAACGGCAACCAAGTTTCCTTAATGTAATGCATGAGGTCAGAGTGCTCCCCAACAAGTGAACGTAAGAAGTTCATGCTCGCATTAAACTCTTTCGCTGACTCGGCATACATGACTTTATTCCATGCGTCCCCGACATCATCCCACATCTCCTTGTCTTCGATAATGAGCTTGCACTTTGCCTTCACACACATAGCAATATGGAATTGGCATAACAAGTGAGCTGTTGTAGGGAATGTGGTTGTAACTGCGTTCATCAAAGCAGTGTCTTTATCAGTAACCATGACTTTAGGCATGTCCTCCTCCCTAAGTAGCAACCCCCTTAGTTTTTGAAGTGCCCATGTAACTTCAGGTTCACGCTCATTGCACATGTAGCCAAAAGCGATGGTGTATTTGAATTCAACTGATGTCATACCAACCATCTCCAGCAATGGTATCCTATACTGGTTGGTCTTGTACGTGCTATCAAGCAAGAAAACAGTAGGAAATTGGTTGAACAATTGGATGGAAACTGGATGGGCCCAGAATAAGGACCAGATCACCGTGGAACCCTCTTCAGTTCTGGACCAGTGTGTGTATTTGTCTTCCTCCAACAACCTCATCAAGTGCTGCATCTCTGACAATTGTCCCCTCTTGGCCCTAATGTGTGCCCTCTGCTCATTGTACACTTTCCTTATGGTAGTCAGATTCTGAGGGTTGACATCCTTCAATGCCAGCAACATGTGACCTGGCTTGACTTTATTGTCAACCATTTTACCCACCATATCCTTTTCTTGACTTGTAAGGTGACCGACATAGGCATGGCCAAACAGAGTCTCGGCTGGCTCATGGTTGTGGTCTCCACGTACTACAGTAAACCTCCACAAACCATCTTCTGATGTGTTTCTCACCTTGAGCCTGAACGGACAATCACATTTCTTGGTTCATGTCCGCTTCCGCATCAACACAGGCTTGTACTGTTTGTACTTGCCGCCCATCTCGCACACCAAAATAGCCAACTGTCTGCCTTTACTCCCACGACCCTTGCTCCCACAATCAGGCCTTCTAATAATGATCACAAAGCCTAGTTGCTTTCCTACATTCTTAGCCCAATCGAAAAGCTCATCCCGAGTAGCAAAAACCTACAGAATATTAACACATATACGCATCACATATAAATTCAACTTATTTGACATAAACTCACTCATTGGTTATGAAAATACCCTGTCTGTGGTAAATTGTTCTGTGTAGTCCGCTGCAATTGGCACATCAGGTCGATCTTCTACATTGGCTAACTGCCTTTGGGATTGCCTTTCTTCCACCCTTTCTTGTGGCATGTCCACTTCATACGACTTAGGGAGACTCATTGTGAAATCCAAAACAAAAATTGCAAATTGTTTACTGTTTCTGTTACAGGTCATAACTGCATAAATCGCACTTTGACAAACACACTTTCTAAGTGCGACAGAGACGCGGTTTAACAATGCGTCGGGATAATAATAATAGAAAAACACACTCTTAGTGTGCGTCTCTGTCGCACTTTCGGAGAGCGACCTGAACGCACACAAAGAGTACGGTGCTAACGCTTATTAAAAGTGCGATAAATCAAGATCGGGATTAGTGCAGTACCTTCATAGACGACGACAGCAACGAGCGAGGAGAAGTCGAGTGAGGACGACGATGGCGGCTGCGGCGTTGGTGATGGTGTTGGGTGAGGACGACGGCGGCGGTGGCGTGGGTGGTGGAGGCGGTGGCCAGCAACAATGTGGGTGTGGAAGTTGAAAGTGGGTATGGAAGTTGAGAGTGGGTTTGGAAGTTAAAGAAGAAAGAGAATGTGGTGAGAGGGGGGTGAAGGGGGGGGGGTTTGAACAAAGAATTAGGAAGAAGGTGAGGATGGAGGGAGGGGTATTTTTCAAATTTTCTCTTTTCCCAGATTTTTAGGGGTCTAAATAGCTATGGGGGAGTCTGAATAACAATTCCCCAGCCGTTTTAGTCAATGGATTATGTATTAGGAATGAGAGCTACTGACTGAAAGTTCATTCATGAACATTGGCGCCCACCGTGGGGCCTGTTGGTCAATTCGCAAGTGTACGAATACGTCCGGGTTTTAAAATATCGAACCACAGGGATTGTGAGTGAGAATTGTTGATTTAAGCCTAAAGTTTGCAAGTTCTTAAAACAGTAAAATTCAGAAATTGGTTTTGGTTGTTTGTGACAATAGTTTTGCAAAAGAGCAATGATGATAATGTTGTAAAAAAACAAATGATAGGAAATTGCCTTGGGTTTTTGATCATCTAATCCATTTTAGTCCACCTATCCTAAGCATATGAAACCTTGATTTAACTCTTGTTGTTATAGCCTTTGTACTTACTAGTTGATTCCTCACAGAAGTAATTCTCTCAAATTGAAAGTTAAGCCCAATTCCTTGTGTACTTAAACATTCATAAGAGGATAAGTACTTGGCCACCACCAAGATTTTCACTAGCAAGTATCAAGGACTTCTCCAGTACAAGTATTAGACAGGACTTCTCCAAGTATTGTCACGGACTTCTCCAAGTATTGTACAGGACTCCTCCTAGTATTATCACGGACTTCTCCAAGTATTGTACAGGACTCCTCCTACAATCAACATGATTGTTTGGTTCTACAAGAAATCTCTTCTCAAAAGAGTTGGTGTAGACAATTTATGGCACTGGAATTCTCAAGTGTTTTGGGTTCTGAAGGGACGTTGGAACACACAAGAGTTCAGAATCTAAGAGAGAAGTAAAGGAAGAGGTTTGACTCTTTTAAGGTTTGGTATTCTCTCTTGATTTAGCAGAGGTATGAGATCGGATTTGACTCTTAGGAAATCTGCTGTGAGCTTTTAATTCTTTGAAGAATGTTTGGAGTAATTGTTCTGAGTTCTTTCTTTTCTAGCAATAAATTTTTCTCTTCTCTGCTTCTTCAATCTTCAGATATGTCCTTTATATATGATCTTGCTAGTTGTGTAGCCGTTGAGACACAAAATCTGGCCGTTGTTTGTAGCCGTTGTGAGTGTCATCTAACCGTTGATTCAAATCTCCGGTTGGTAGCTTCATTAAATGCATGCTGCTGTTCAAAGCTATCCTTTAGCCAAAAAGGTGTACTTTGTCAGCTAGTAGGTGGTGATAGCTTTGGGCTACTTTGCAGAAGAGAGACATTTAGGAAAAGTGATGTTGACGTGTTGTCCTTTTTCCTTTTCATTGGTCATCGAGACTTCTCTCTTCAAAGGTAAATCAGTTTGCACGTGACCGGATTAGTTTCCTTCTGACTAAAGCATGGGGCAAATAGTTGAGATACAATTTTGACTTTCCCGCTCAAATGCTTTTTCTGAAATACTGAGGTATGACGTGGCATGAAACGATACAGAATGAGTGTCTTCCTCGTTTGCTGGACGGTGCGGTCATATCTTGCGTAAACTTCTTTTTCCTTATAAGGCTTAGACATATTCGTTGAAGCATGTGACCATATAATATATATTTCCTGAAAAATGTCATTAACATCTGGAATTAGATTTTAGTAGAGAAAAGTATTTATAAAAATTGTTAGGATCAAAATAAGATTGAAACACGTTGTAACACGTTTGAACTTAACAATAGCATGTATATTCAGGCCAACAAAATCCTACCCTCACTCTATGCCTAGAAACAAGTATAGAAGGATCTATTCCAATTCATGTCCCTAAATCATAACAAACTTCCATTTGATTATAATCTAGCCTATAGCAAAGGTGCACCAAAGCTAAACATGCAATAAGGAATTGAAATACAAGATTAAATCAAGAACTCATGCATAGAGATAGGATTTAACAAACTAAAACTTCATAGAATCTCTTAACCCAAAGCAAAAAGGAAACTAGCCACTCATGGCTAGTGAATTCATGCAGAAAATGTAATGAAAACCTGAGAAAAATACAAGTTGGAAGCCTTCCTACAGCCCCAAAGTTCTCCTCAGCTCTCAAACTTGATCCAAAAATGAGTATCAATGTCTAACTCCCAAAGAAAATGGCTTAAAACCTTATTTATAGGCAAAATAAACGAGACTGGGCGCTCAGGCGCCAATTCAGAGCGCCTGAGCGCCAATTGCATGTTAAAAAACATGGTTCTGGACCTAATTGGCGCCTAGGCGCCAATTCCCAGCGCCTGGGCGCCAATTCCCTGGCTTCCATCATTTTGCACTAGCGCCTAGGCGCCAATTCCCTGCGCCTAGGCGCTCAAGCTCGCCTGGAACAGCCTTTTCAGCTTCTGTAACTCCTCTTTAATTCCTCTTTTTTTAAGTCTTCCTTCAATTCCAAGCTTCTTGGCTTTCTTTCTTCTTCAGTTTTTGATCTGCATACTTAACCACAAAGACAAGGAAAAATCTAGAAGCTCAAAGAGCTCATTAGCACAAGAGGTCCTTCATAAAACAAAAGAAAATCATGCAAGTCCTAAACTTAACTTAAAATGCAAGAAAACTCCCTATAGAACTACAAAATTACCAAAACAAAACAAAGACTGAAGAAAAGATAAAAATGCATGAGAATGCATGAAACACTACATGAGACTCAACAAAAAGACTCAAAACTATCAAAGAAATGACCCAAAAAACACTACTAAGATAGGGTCATCACACCATTATACTCAACGACAGCTCGCCCTCGAGCGTAAATAACACTCGCTTACCCTCAAGCTCAAGAAATGCTCTCCAAACAAGTGCTCACAACAAGGAATACTTCACCAACAAAACAGGGGGACCAAGTAATCACAGCTGGTTCCAAGAGAAAGACCCGACAACCTACTTCATGCATCTTTTGAAAAGAGAAGAGTGTAGAGCCCATTCATGAGAAGCATATAGATCTAAAAATTCTAAGATGAGATGTTTATTTAGTGCACTGAGCACACAAGCAAGTTCATAGGTCCTGAATGTCATTCACTCAATAGCAACAATGATCAAACATGCACAAATTCAAAGAGACTTTCAAAAGGGTTGAAACATTGGCTAGGTAAATCATGATGGTGGTTGGTCCCTAAGGAAAAACTAGGCTTCAAAGCACATTGAGTGTGGTCCTTCTCTAATAACCCCGGAGCTTTTCACAACAAACATTTTTCACAAGCCTCTTGCACCCCCTTTTCCAAACCTTTTTTTCTTTTTTTCCAACTCCAACTTTTGTTTGGGAGTTCTTTTTCTTTTTTTTTTAACTTTCAATTTGGGGCACGAGACTATTTCACAATTTTTCAACTCCACTCAAATGAAACAAGGACCAACACTCCCCAATATTCCAACCAAACATCCGTCCCCATCACTTGGCTACAACAAATTCTCCAATTAAGCTCAAATGGGACAACTAAGGGTAATGTTCAACCAACAAATTCAGAATCTCAAGAAATCCTACAAGTCTCAAGAATAAAGCACGAATCACAAAGCATGCTATGAGTGAAATTAACGCAGAACCAAGAATTGCAAGTGAGTCAGGATCCTCCCGAGAATTTTTATGGTGAAGGGTCAAAGATAGACCCTTAATGGACTCACCTCGACTCCTTTCTCAAGAAACACTCGGAAGACCGAAGTCTCGTCCTCTCTTCCCCAAACATGCAATCACTCATCCCCAAAAACAACAACAAGTATTCACAAAAGCATTTTCAAAAACAGCACAAGTAGGGAAGCAAAACTATAGGTAAAAGCATGTGAGTATAAGGAAGTAAAAGACCCAAGAAAAATAAAACTAACTAAACAATGCATGATAAAAAGAAAAACAGAATCTACAAATTGAAAAATATGCTAAAGATGCATGACCTAAACTAAGGGTAGAAATACCTCAACAAACTCACTCCATGGGGTCATGGTCACCCCTTCCATCACCATAATCCGGATGAACACCGGCATCATGCATCAAGCTCAAATCGATCATCCCCTGCTCCAAGGTATTAAAATCCATGGGCCCATTGTACCTGGGGTCTGATGTGCTACCTCCCCTCCAATGGAGGTCAAGATCCCTGTGTAGGCGATCTTGCCTCAAAAACATCCGCCCGAACACCTCATTCACCACTTCAACATTTTCTTCTTCCTCCTCTTCTTCTTCTTCTTCATCTTCATCTTCTTCCGCTGGCTCCTCAGGATCCTCTTCCTCTTCCTCCTCTTGAGGCATTCTTGCCGTCCATTCTTTATAAAGTTGAGTGATCCTCTCCTTACTGAGCAGAGGTGCCACAGGCAACCTCTTCTTAATAACATGGACTGGCCTCCTAGCCCTGTCCCTCCTTGCATGAATCAAAGAACAAATCAAGTGAGGAAAGATGGGCCGATGCTTGTCTTTACTCTCGTTGTAGAGGGAATAAATCCGACCAGCAACTGCTTCACAGTCCCGCCCAGGCCTAACAATCACTGCCTTCATGTCCTCCAAGATCTCCGGTGACTTCTCCTCTAAGAGCTCATGATAGGTGGCCTTCTCGGGGAAAAGCTCCTTCTCTTGGTCCTCTGTGAGGAGACCAAGATGCCTGCGAATGACTGTTGGATTGTAGTCAATCACATCTCCCCTGAACTAAGATGAATTCACCGGTGGCCTGGACCTGTCCTCTTGATTGTCACAGTAGGTGTTCGCGTAGAACTCCCTAACCATGACCTCACAAGCAAACGGAATGGGGTTGACCCAATTCTTCCACCTCCTAATCTCCATGGCTTCTTGCATGCCCAAGAGATCTCTTCTTCCCTCCCGATAAAGAACTCCCCGCTCCTTCACACACTCCTTGTGTGCTAGGTGAGATCGATAAAACTCCTCCTTTTTCAATGAAAGGAAGCGGGAGCGATCAAAGCTCCGGGAGGTGGAGGAAGAAGCTGCAGCTCTTGCGTTGGTTCTTGACCTTTTTGCAGGCATCTGCAAAGTTGTTAGCACATACACAAGCCACAGACGTTAGAAATGTTAGTTCAAAAATAAAAAGAAATGAAAGGAGAAACTTTGTACAAAAACAAGAATAAAACACCCTAAGAGCACCCAACAAGTCTCTTAGTGATTTTGGCAAAGCGAGAAAGATTTCCACAAGAGCACTTGCCAAAAATCGACTAAGAGAACCCATTGAGGCATTCTAACAAACACCTTATAAGCAAAAGCTAAACTAAACTAATTCACAAAATCCTAACTACCCATTCCTCACAAATTCACATCCCCTTTCTAATTAAGCACAAAACCAACCCATAATGAACAAATACAACCCAAACCCAACTTGCACTAGCACAAATCCACTCACCCATACCCAAAAGAAGCATGCATTGCAAAACTCATGAACTATGATGAAGGGAAGTGGAAAATGGAACTTACCTTGACTTGAGAGTGAGTGGGTGCAAGTGGAATAGACTTGATGCAATGCAGAACTTTGAAGCAAAAGGAAGAGCCAAAGTGCGTGCAAGTGAGAAATGAGAAGTAGAAATGGGGTTTGGAGAGAGTGGGGTGCGTTTATATGAGAGAACTGAGAGTTAAGAGTGGGAAAATGAAAGGTTGGGGTTTTAAAACCCAAAATGTGGGCAAAAATACGAACAGGAGCGCTCAGGCGCTCAAACCAGTTCCAGAGGCAGTGCCTCTGCCACTAATTGGCGCCTAGGCGCTCAGCCCAGTTTTTTCACAAATTTTTTTTACTTTTTATTTTTTTTTGAAATTAAACACCTAAAATACTACAAAATTAAAAGATAGAAATTATCAAAATTAAAAGAATGGGTTGTCTCCCATTTAGCCCTAGGTTATAGTCCTAGGTGGACTCTCATTCCGATGGTGTTAGGAAGGAAATTCCTTTCCATTGATTAACTTACCACAAGTGCAAGGAAGAAACCTTGCACAAAACCTCTGGAGTAAATCCTCCCATGAGGCAATGTCCTCTTGCTCATCAAACCAAGCTCTAGCCTCCCTTGTCAAAGAATGAGGGAAGAGTTTAATCTTCACTTCATCACTTGAAACGCCCTCAATCTTAGCAAGGGAGCTCGCTTGGGTAAACTTCACCATGTGAGCATGTAAGTTCTCGTACTTGGACCCCCCATACTTGTTACCACTAACAAGCTTGATGAGAGCCGGATGGAACTCATCAATTTGGGCATTAACTTCGGGGGTCTCTTCCGAAACCTTTGACCTGCTTCTAATCACATCACAGACAAAGTCATTGTCATGGTTAGTCTCAATCATCGGATTAAAAACAGAAAACCGTACCTTTTCCTTACCAACACGGAGAATGAGGTGACCCTTGTCAACATCAATCTTAGCTCTACCAGTAGCTAAGAAAGGTCGACCGAGAATGAGAGGAATCTTCTCATCCTCCTCCATATCAAGCACAACAAAATCCACGGGGAACACATACTTGTCTACCCTCACCATGACATCCTCCACAATCCCATACGGATTCTTGAGGGATCGATCCGCCATTTGCAAGGATAGCATGGTTGGAGTAACCTCTCATAGGTTCAGCCTCTCAAACATGGTGAGCGGCATCAAATTGATGCTCGCTCCAAGATCGCACAAGGCTTCCACATCCGCCATGCCTTCAATTTCCACCGGAATAGTAAAACTTCCAGGGTCTCTTCTTTTCTTAGGCATTTTCCGCTGCAAAATGACACTACATTCCTCCGTCATTAACACCGTCTCATCTACTCCCTTCAACCTTCTTCTCTTATGCAAAATATCCTTCATAAACTTAGCATATATAGGCATTTGTTCCAAAGCATCGGCAAAAGGAATACTAATGTGGAGCTTCTTGAAAACATCAACAAATTTTGAAATTTTTTTATCTAAGCTCTTCTTAGCCAATGCTTTAGGGAACGGAACCTTGCTAGTTTCAGGACTAAGATCAACTTCCTCTCTCACCTTAATAGGCACAACTACTTCTCCACCCACTATCTCCTCTCTCTTTTCTCCCTCTGTTTTTTTCTTCAATTCATTCATCACTCGCCCACTTCTAGTGGCTACAACAGAGGCATTTTCTTGCTTAGGATTGGGGATAATGTCGGAGGGAAACTTACCTTGAGGTCTCTCGGCTATTTGCTTGGCCAGTTGGCCAAATTGATTCTCAAGATTTTTGATAGCCGCCTCTTGATTCTTGTAATTGTTCTCCGCCCGGTTGATAAAAGTTTCCACCAACTCTTCTAAGCTCTTCTTGGAACCACTACCTTCACCTTCTCCTCGCTCTTGAGGTTGTCTTGAGCTTTGGCCTTGGAAACCTTGGCTAGGAAATTGCCTTTGAAAGTCATTACCTTGACCATTATTACCTTGCCTCCAAGAAAAATTGGGGTGATTCCTCCATCCTGGATTGTAAGTATTTGAGAATGGGTCATTCCGAGCTTGACCCATGGCCTTCACTTCCTCCTCCGGTCTTGTCTCTGTGCATTCTTCACTGTCATGTGGCCCTCCACAAGTCACACACTCCAATTTGGCAACTCGACCACCAATCTTGGTAGTCTTCATTTGATTTTGAATCTCATTCATTTGCTTGGGGAGTTGCTTGTTGGAGGCCATGAGCTGATCATAAGCCTCAACCTCTAGGACTCCTCTTCGGGCTTGGCGTTCATTACTTGATTTCATGGCTCTTATAGCCATTTTTTCAATCAACTCGTACCCCACTTGTGGAAGTAGGGCATCGAACTCACCGTTTGAAGCCGCATCCAAGCCAAAAATTGAAGAATATTGGAGACCATCATAGAACTTTGCTACTTGTTCAGCTTGGGTAAGGTTGTGTTGAGGACACCTCCTCAAGAGCTTTTTGAACCTTTCCCAAGCTTCATAAAGATTCTCATCGGTGGATTGAGCAAAAGTCATGATGTCATTCTTGAGCTTTCTCAAGAGGGCTCTTGGAACAAACCTTGTGGTGAATTTCTCAGCCAAGTCTTCCCAAGATGTAATGCTACCTTGAGGCTGTGAATTCAACCACTCTTCAGCAGTATCCCTCAATGAAAAAGGGAATAAACTCAAGCGGATGGTGTCCGCTGAAACATTCTGAACTCGATAGGTGTTGCAATTGCGGATAAACCGCTCCATGTGTGCATGAGGATCTTCAAGAGCACCTCCACCATACTGATTTTGGCTCACCAAATTAATGAATGCTGGCCTCAGCTCAAAGTTTCCCGTGCCATCGGGGGAAACTATGCTACCCGGATAATCGTAGCTCATGGCGGCCGAGGTGAGGTCTCTAAGAGAACGATTGGCATTCTCCGCTTCTTGCTCTTGAAGTCTTTGAGCAATAGCCTCATTCACTCTTTCTTCAATGTGGGCTTGCAATTCCTCCTCCGTCATATGGACAGCCATGGCGGCTATCTCAGCAGCTCTTTGCTGAGCTCGACGACGATGGAGAGTACGCTCTGGCTCCGGATCAAACACCAATGGATCCGTGCCAAGTCTACCGTGCATAAACTGAAATCACAAAGATAGAGAAAAGGTTAGTAACACCTATTGCATGCAATGCTTTAAAACAAACAAACAAACTCTTTAACTTAAACCGAAAACCACAAACAATCCCCGGCAATGGCGCCAAAAACTTGTTGGTCAATTCGCAAGTGTACGAATACCTCCGGGTTTTAAAATATCGAACCACAGGGATTGAGAGTGAGAATTGTTGATTTAAGCCTAAAGTTTGCAAGTTCTTAAAACAGTAAAATTCAAAAATTGGTTTTGGTTGTTTGTGACAATAGTTTTGCAAAAGAGCAATGATGATAATGTTGTAAAAAAACAAATGATAGGAAATTGCCTTGGGTTGTTGATCATCTAATCCATTTTAGTCCACCTATCCTAAGCATGTGAAACCTTGATTTAACTCTTGATGTTATAGCCTTTGTACTTACTAGTAGATTCCTCACAAAAGTAATTCTCTCAAATTGAAAGTTAAGCCCAATTCCTTGTGTACTTATACATTCATAAGAGGTTCATAAGAGGTATGATAGCATGTATATTCAGGCCAACAAAATCCTACCCTCACTCTATGCCTAGAAGAAAGTATAGAAGGATCTATTCCAATTCATGTCCCTAAATCATAACAAACTTCCATTTGATTATAATCTAGCCTATAGCAAAGGTGCACCAAAGCTAAACATGCAATAAGGAATTGAAATACAAGATTAAATCAAGAACTCATGCATAGAGATAGGATTTAACAAACTAAAACTTCATAGAATCTCTTAACCCAAAGCAAAAAGGAAACTAGCCACTCATGGCTAGTGAATTCATGCAGAAAATGTAATGAAAACCTGGGAAAAATACAAGTTGGAAGCCTTCATACAGCCCCAAAGTTCTCCTCAGCTCTCAAACTTGATCCAAAAATGAGTAACAATGTCTAAGTCCCAAAGAAAATGGCTTAAAACCTTATTTATAAGCAAAATAAACCAGACTGGGTGCTCAGGCGCCAATTCAGAGCGCCTGAGCCCCAATTGCATGTTAAAAAACATGCTTCTGGACCTAATTGGCGCCTAGGCGCCAATTCCCAGCGCCTGGGCGTCAATTCCCTGGCTTCCATCATTTTGCACTAGCGCCTAGGCGCCAATTCCTAGCGCCTAGGCGCTCAAGCTCGCCTGGAACAGCCTTTTCAGCTTCTGTAACTCCTATTTAATTCCTCTTTTAAGTCTTCCTTCAATTCCAAGCTTCTTGGCTTTCTTTCTTCATCAGTTTTTGATCTGCATACTTAACCACAAAGACAAGGAAAAATCTAGAAGCTCAAAGAGCTCATTAGCACAACAGGTCCTTCATAAAACAAAAGAAAATCATGCAAGTCCTAAACTTAACTTAAAATGCAAGAAAACTCCCTATAGAACTACAAAATTACCAAAACAAAACAAAGACTCAAGAAAAGTTAAAAATGCATGAGAATGCATGAAACACTACATGAGACTCAACAAAAAGACTCAAAACTATCAAAGAAATGACCCAAAAAACACTACTAAGATAGGGTCATCAGGGCGCGGTAAAACATTCCGGCCTCCACAAGAGTTCATCATTTGTGCCTTACGACATCCAACCTGTTGTTCGTGGCTATGGAGGGAGCTGTCTAATACGCTGACCCGTCCATTGCCACAAGTTTGAATCGGAAGGCTATCCGTAAATCCAGTGGAAGGATGTGCAAATACTATGTAAGTATAACACCTCTTACCATCAAAATATTTACTTTATTTTGTAGAAAGACTTCCGGTGACAAGTTGATTCAGATGCACCCAGAGTAAGACAGTCAACCATGGGAGCCAGACAACCGACCGTCGACGGAGACAGCCGGCGCAACGCTGTCCCGCCTATCCTTTCCATGCGCCAGCTTAGAAGCACCCGGAGAGAGAGACAACCGACCATGAGAGCAGGACGACCGAGCATACACAAGGGGAGAGATAACCGACCGTGGTGGAGATAGCTGACCGTTGAAGCACGTGAATTTGGAGAAAGAAGACTAACCAGGACTGGATCTCTTCGCGACTTGGACCGGGCGGACGTGGTACCATTCCTAGGCCGATCGGGTTGATCCAGAGACCCATCCATCCACAATCACTCAAGAGGAATTTTGTCTTGTCCAGACATTATTCCTTACGCTATTGGGAATCCGGAAGGAGGTAACTCGTTTGCTGCCGAGTTTGTTCAAATTTTTTTTTCCTACTAATTCTACGAGAAAATGCAGACAAGTACTCCCCGTGGTGCGAGTTTCATAGTAGCTCCAGTCATGACACCGACATTCGTGATACCATACACAGTCAGACCGTGTTATACCCCTCTCTTGGAATGCCAACAACCTGAAGTTCAACTACAACAAGTGCTCCGTGCTTTAAAACAATCTAAGATTTTGTTGTTTCAGTGTGTTTTGTATTTGACGTTTGAATCTTGTTGAATAAAAGTAGAGATTACTTTTTTGTCTCCTACAAAGGGGGAGTTTTTTATGAGACCTATATTATGAAAAATCTCAAACTCAGAAGAACTAGCATTGCCACTCGGTTCAAAACCATGTGAGCTCCATATCTCCGTTGACTTCGGTCAAACGTCGAGCCATGCCACTTGGTTCAAAACCAAGTGAACTCCAACTCCACTGACTCTGGTCGGTCGTTGAGCCATGCCACTTGGTTCAAAACCAAGTGAGCTATACCTCTGCTGACTCAGGTCGGTCGTTGAGCCATGCCACTTGGTTCAAAACCAAGTGAGCTCTACCTCGGCTGACTCCGGTCAGTCATTGAGCCGTGCCACTTGGTTCAAAACCAAGTGAGCTCTATCTCCGCTGACTCCGGTCGGTCAATGAGCCTTGCCACTCGGTTCAAAACCAAGTGAGCTCCATCTCCGCTGACTCCGGTCAGGCGTTGAACCTTATCACCAGGATTCAACCCAAGCGAGCTTTATCTTTCTGCTGACGCCGATCTGCCATGGCGTCTTGCCACTTGGTTTCATCCCAAGTGAGCTCAATCTCTCCTCCGACTCTGGTCGGATGTCGAGGCCTGCCGCTTGGTCCCTACCCAAGCGAGCTCTATCCTCCCATTGACACCAGTCAGGTTACTTTTGGAGACCCATCCTACTGCAATTATTCAAGAGTCAACTCAGTAGTAGTGGATCCTTTCGCAATCACGTCAAGTCAATATAAGTAAAAGACTCAAGACTCTAATTATTTTTAACCACACCTGGAGCTAGCCTTTTATTGTTTTTCTAAGTGTTTGATAAATCAAGGGAGATTGAATGGTGAGTGTAACACCCCGATTTCGGTGGCGTCACTTTAGTAACCAAAAATCAAATAAAGCGGAAGTGCAGGTATATTTTTTTTTTGGTTTGTTTAAATAAAAAGACTTGTCGAAATAAAGACTCAACCCAATCGCGATTAACAGCGACTAACATACAATATAAGTACAGCCCTCGCTGCAACTAAAAACATCGTCACGAGTGTCCTCAAGTGACGAAAAGTAACTGAAAGTGGTGCCCGCAGGCTAATAAGTGCGACCCATAGTCAGAGTCATAACCTTTATATATACAGTCCTCCAAGAAAGTAAGTCAGCCCAGAACGGCCTCCAAAAGACCTCCTACGTTCGACAAACTCCCTGTGATCCTCATGAAAGAGAACCACACAACAAGCTAATAGTCGGGGACCTACCCTGCCCCGAAATAAGAAATGACAATCAGAGCTATGACAACGACACCCGATATACTACACCCCTAACATCGACCCTCATCCGATCCTGCATGAAGTCCGGGTCCACGTCGAAGGCTCAGTAGTAGTCATTTCCCTTTATTTCCTCCCCGAACGTTGAACCATCACGTATCAGCTGTTGAACGTCTGGCAGCAGGCCGACCGCCCAAAGACAAACATAAACACAAAGCCACAACGCGAGGGTCAACTAACAGAATATAATATATAATACAAGCAACATGTGAAGAATAAGGGGGTATATATATATATGTTGTATATATACATATAAGTTCTGCATTGCCTACCCTAAGGTATATACATGGCATGTTATCGAATCTCTAGTAACAACACAATATTCAATATCTCAACAATTCAACAAATAACATAACGATGTTCACCAATATCAAATCATCAAAATCTTAACATATGAAGTTAGGTGATAAGGTTAGTCAAACATTGTATCGTCCTCCCAACGCACAAGCGTCTAACTAAACAAATGTTCCCTGTCGTTTGCCCTAGGTTAAACGACGATGAAATCTCACGCTTCCATGAAGTCCCACGCTTCAATGGAGTCTTACGCTTTCATGAAGTCTCACGCTTCAGTGAAGTTTCACGTATTCACGAAGTCTCACGCTCTAGTGAAGTTTCGCGCATTCACGAAGTCTCACGCTTCAGTGAAGTTTCGCGCATTCACGAAGTCTCCCACTTCAATGAAGTTTCACACCTTCACGAAGTCTCACGCTTCAGTGAAGTTTCACGCCTCCGCAAAGTCTCTCGCTTCAGCGAAGGTTCCCCGTCTCCACGAGGTCTCCCGCCTCAGTGAAGTTTCTGCTTTCACGAAGTCTCACGCTTCAGTGAATTTGCACACTTTCACGAAGTCTCACGCTTCAGTGAAGTTCCTTGCTTTCACGAAGTCTCACGCCTCAGTGAAGCTTCCCGGCTCATCCTTTGGATGGCTAAATAAACTGCTCAAGGAGCGAAGGAGTACCAATGTACTTGAAAACTTATAGTTCCCCGACTTATCCTCTAGATAGCTGTAACACCCCGATTTCGGTGGCGTCACTTTAGTAACCAAAAGTAAACTTAATGCGGAAAAACGTGAATATTTTTTTTTTGATAATAACTAAGACAAGACTGAATTAAATAAAACCCAAATGCGAAAAGTAATAAAACTAATATACAATATATAAACAGCCCCCGCTGTAAGTAACAACCTCGTCACGAGTAACCTCCAGTGACGGAAAGAAAAGTGCAATGCCCGTAGGCAATATATACAAACCAAATGAAAAGGGTGAAGTGCCCGCAACACCATCCCTCAAAACTGAGAATCAGCTGACCCAATGGCCTGAAAATAAGACCTCCTAAGTCCAACCAACTCTCTGTGATTCCCATAAGGAAACCACACAAAAAGCTATAGGCGGATCTACCCTGTCCCCTAAGTAACAAATGAAGCAAGACTGTCAGAGCTAAAACTCTACCCCTACACTAATCCTAACTCGAGGAGCTCATACCAACACTCAAAACTATGTGCTAGCATGATCGTCGTCTGAATCAGAATCCAGAACGACCAAGTCTATCAACCCTATCCGTCCTCCCCTCGCTCCTGCAACGCTCTCCGATGCTGGACTCACGGGCTTAGGGCCCGAACCTTGATCATCAATGATCGCAACGGAGGGTGCACTAGACCCTGCCGAAGGCACTCCCACTGGAATCTCCTCTGAGGGATCCTCCTCCTCTGAAGATGACGGTGGCGGCGGTGCTCCTCCAAGACCTGGTCCACAGTGAACGCCCGGTGGCAAGTTGAAGCTGATAGAGCATCGCCTCAACACTCCTGACCTCAAGAGTCCTCCACTATCCACGTGGTCCTCCATGATACGCCCCGAATACGTCGCTCGGTGGCTCACGGGGTCAACCACCCACGACCCGGGGTCGTCCTGGTCGATCATCTCGTACCTAATCCCCCCCGAAGGGTGGACCATTGCGAACCAATCCGCAATGTTCATCTGACAAAAGGCGTTGTCCGCCAAAACACACACAGAAGACGCGAGGGTCAACTCTAAAGAACTATGTAGATAATAAATCCAATAGGTACAAATAATAGATAGCCACTTAGGCTTATAGCTAAAGATATCATTCCTAGGGTTGCATGTTCCACAATAACATGAACGCAATAATAACACTTAGCATGTTACAAGTAAGATAATCAAATAGCAATCACACTCAACAACTAAATTAGTATGCATGTTGCATGATATGTATGCAGGTTAACCCAGTCAACCAATATGCAATCCGGAACGGATGGACATCAACGGATCAGCCCTTCACCAGCCACGGTGGTGCCATTTCGGCCCGCGTGCCTCTTACTCCAACAACAACGGTAGTCAGATCAGCCGTAACCCGTAGGTCTGCCATTTCGGTCTGCTACAAGAGACGTCTACAGACGCTCTATCACGGAAATCCGGGTCTTATGACCATTTTGGAATCCGACGAGGTCCAGAGTACGTCCTGTGTTAATACCCCATTAATGTTGCATGAATGCAGGATGATTAGTCAAACAACGTCTCCGTCCTCACTCGACACGTCGCCACGTGTTCTAGGTAAATTAAAGTCTCTAAAATCTTACCCTAAGGCAAAGTCGATTCTGCGACAAAAGACACACTTCACAACACACATCGCTGCTCCAACAGCACAAGAGTATCACATACTCGGGAACTAACGGTTCCCCGGACTTATCCCCAGGATAGCCCCACAACATAGCTGCTCCAACAGCACAACAACCAACGCTGCTCCAACAGCACAACAACAACAGACTCAACACTTGGATCCAACGACACTTCTCGTTTTCCAAACTATGATTTTCATCCAAAGCCTTCTTTCGAGATTATTACCCTTACTTAAAGATTTAGAGGTTGTTTAATGTCTTATGAATTTTCTTTTCAAAATAATATCCTTTTTAGTCTTATCGCAATTCCTATAAGTTCTCGGGATCTTCGAATCCCCAAATGACTCCAGAGAATGTCTCGATCCATAAACCCTATACAAGGCCCGAACCTCGTTCGTCCTATCAAACTTTCTCAAAACTCTCAAAATAAAATCGGCATGACCTGCCCGCTATTCTCACCATTCAGAATCTCAGATTTTCAGTGTAAAGCATATTTAAATCATCACAATCGACAACATGTCATATATCAATAAATCGCATCATAAACACTTAGCACTTAGCATATAAAGCATGCACCACACATCCTAGATTACCCACATAGCACATAGCATGTAAGTCAATCTTCAAAAACATTCAGTAGATGAATCATCTACATTGTCAGCCGAAGCCTCAGAAAACATTTTCAATCACACACAATCCCAGTGCATAAACAGTAAACAATGTCGAAACATCGACCCTAAGCATTAACTAGAGATTCAGTGAGAAGCCCTCACCTGAAGGTTCTCCAGCAAAAACTTCAAACTCTTCTTCACAAGCAAGGTGTTGATCCTCAGGAAATTCCTCAAAATCACCTTTAGAACAAAACCACAAAAATCAATCAGAATCTATCGGAAACTAAGCTATCGATACTTACTAAGGTTACTCGAAGTAATCTATACTCTAAGGTACGATAATCTAGCGCGAAAAGACAAGTTTTCGGAAAAGGAAATTTCTTCCTCCCCCTTAATAGCTCTCGGCCACTATAGGTAATTGTAGGGTTCGATTTTTCTTCGATCAAACTTGGTTCCTATGCTTTCATAAGCCGTAACTAAGGGTATTCTGAACTCGGAAAAATTATCGGATCAAAAACTGTCGCAGGGGTATTTTGGTCATGATTTTTAACTTAGGATTTTCAAAACTGAAATCCCAAAAATAAAATTTTGCAGGGACGTCACCAACGACGTTTATGACAACTAATCCTACTAGCACTAAGCTAAGGCGATAGTTTACAGCCTAAAGATTGGAACTTTACTCAAAAACTACATAAAATGGGTATTTTAGGTTCAAATTGATTCCGGCGGAATTCCGGCGACATAACGGAAAATCTAATCCGGCAGAAGTGATCTTGGGCATACATAGAAGAGGTTTAGAATCAGAAATGAAAGATTCAGGATAGTTTTGCAAAAACCCATAAACTATCCACTCAGAAAACTCTACAGAAAAGCTATGGAAAAAGCGATCGGAGGTAAGGATTAGCGACTATACCTCGAAGCCTTGAAGTAGCAACTAACGGATCAACGATCAAGCAAACGATGAAGAAAAACTCTTCTTCCTTCTTCCTTGTTCTTGGCCGCGGTTTAGAGGAGAGAAAATGGAGGAAAATTGTGTTTTTTTCTTCCTTTATTTGCTATATATAGAAGGTGGAAATTCGCGGGAAAATGAAAGTTCCGCGAATCCGATTTTTCCGGCGTCATTCACCATGAATTCTAAGATAGGTTTTGGCAAAGGAATTCCCAAGCTAAGAAGATGTCTCCTTGTATTTTTGGCAACTAATGCAAAGTCGGTGCAAAGTCGGTGTAAAACTATTTTACCCGATAAGTTGCTTTTTGCCTCGAATGTCGGAATGGAAAACTTCCTTCTGAAGAAAGATTGAAATCATCAAGAGAAATGGGTGTACGCGTGTGGAATATTCATTTGAAGCTCTGAATAGATAAAGTCCTCAAAGTCGGGAAATTCTAGGGTTTTGAAATACCAGGGATTCGGTTTCGGCAAACTTCCGATGATTGGAATCGGACGTTCGTAGATCCTAGAGTTTCGCCTCGAAATGATTGTGATATATGGAAAAAGAGAAGTTCTAACATTTCTCTGAAGATTTTTGGAATTAACTGCCATCGTGCCTAAAAGTGAAAATTAGCTATATACTAGGGTTTCTGACCTAGGTTTAAGCGTAAAACGTTCGTGCTATAACTTTTATCGATCATAATGCAATCCTTGAACTTTTCCTGAACTTCCTCCTTCATAAATATATTTCATTTAATAAACTTTCGTTCAGGTTTCCCTTCACATTACATCAACCCTAATCGTGAATAAGAAGTTTATTCACTTAGTATGAACTTAAAAACTCGGGCCTTACAATAGCCAAACCACAAACTGCTCATCGAGCGAAGAGTACCAACATACTCAAAAACTTATTAGTTTCCCCAAAACTTGGATTCAGCGACACTTCTCATTTTCGAAAACTAACATCCGAGCCCTAAGCTTTCATCTGACATTGTTATCATTATTTAAAGGGTTCAGAGGTTGTTTAGTGTATTATGAATTTTCCTTGTAAAATAGTTTCCATTTAGGTTTATCTCTAATCTTATAAGTTTAAAAGATCCCATCATCCCAAGTAACTCCCAGAGAAGGTCTCGATCCACTAAAATAATAAGGGTCCGAACCTCGGTTCATCCCATCAAACTTTTTCCCAAATTCTCATCTTGAGTATGGCATAACTACCCGCTTCCCCACACTCTGACGTTCCACAAATATTCGTATAATTGCACAGTATAATCAATATAATCCAACAAATCATGTGCACAAGTATTCACATAGCCTATGATTATCCATTTAGCAAGTACATCATATGAATCAATCAGTGGAAAATCAAAGCGATAAATAAATCCCAATCACAAATGTCAGCCGAAGCCTTAGAAAACGGAGACACACGTCTCATGTAACGCTCCGATTTCTCGAGTGTCACACAGTAACCAAAACGTCGTGAATTTTCGTCGTTTAGTTAATTAATTTTCAATTAGTGACAAAAGTTCAATTTTACAAAATTCTTGAAACTTAACCATTTCAAACTTGCGGAAATAATCATCAACGTAAACCTCAAGCTTTATTAATCATTGAAAAGAGTATGAAATAAATATCCGAAAGAAAACTTCAAAGTAAATTAGTTAAAATATCCCAACTAAAATAAAGTAATGGTTCAATGCTTCCAAAACTCGGTAATCTCAACCCAAAAGAAAAATGGACGTCTCTCAACCCAACCATATTCTTGGCCCTCTTCCTTTTTATCTTCTTCCTCTTCACCAAAAGTGTAGTCGTCATTTGGTAGTTGCTCGTCACGTAGTATCAGCTCCCAAGAATGAGTCGTCGCCGTTATCTTCACGACCATCTACCCCCCCCCCCAAATAAACACATAAACAAGTAGTGCAAGGGTCAGGTTCCACCACAAATCATGCATAAATATAGTCACATCTCATATAAACTTTCATCATATGAACATAACCATAATTCATATCATAAAGCACAATAATCGTTTATGTAATTTAAGTTTTATGGCAGTTAGTCAGTTACTAACGAAATCTCACATCACACAACCCACCAAACCTTCCTTGGCCAATCACATACATCCGCAGATGTACAAATCACGTGAAGCTGCAATACTTCACAAAATCTCATGGTGACCGCAGTCAACCAAATCACGTGGAGCCGCAATGATCCACAAAAGTCTCACGGTGACCGCAATAAACCAAAAACGTGGAGCCACAATGATCCAAAAAATTCTCCCTCGCGTGCAAGCCCATCTGTAAGACCTGGATTTACAGAGCAAGTTAATTTCTGACTCACGCGTAGGATCAGTGTAAGCGTGACAGGAGTTTGAGATTTGGGAAAGATTAATGAAGAAGAAAGTTCAGGAATTGCTTGAGGAATGTTGCGTAGTTGTCTTAGGAGTTAGTGCGAGTCGTCTGCACACCTGCCTTATGGCGAGAGTGTCCAGAATAGGCTAATTTCGCTTTTAGAGCAACGTTTAAGTGAGATTTCAAATCCTTGGGAAAATAAAAAGTTCTTTTCATTTTTCCTTCGACCAGTGTTTCATTTCGGAACCCTGGACTGTACGCACGATGGTATTCACTTCTCGGAAGTCCGACGACGCTAATTTCTTTGCTTCGAAACCCTAAAGTCAATCGTTGAATGAAGACTTTTTCTATTCGGAGCTTTTAACGAAGTTTCCGTCCGCGCTGCCAAATTTGTTTCGATGTTTCCAATCTTTCTTCAGAACGAAGTTTTGTCGTCCGACATTCACAGCAAAAAGTAGTTTTTTGGGACAGATTAACTTACACCGCTTTTGGGATTTTGGGGATCGTTTTTCCCTAATTATAGAGATTTGTTTTGAGTTCTGGAAATCTGTCGCCAGAATCTCTCTTAGAATTCACGATGAATGTGCTGCAAAAATCGGAATCGCGAAATTTTCATTTTCCCGCGATTTCACCTTCCTATAAATAGTTAAAAAATTCAAAATATCTCCATTTTCTTCCACAAGAGGCCGCGAGCAAGGAGAGAAAGAGGGAGAAGAAATTTTCGCCGAAACTTGACCGATCTTCGCGCATTTCGTTACTACTTCAAGGTATCGAGGTAACTAGCTTGATTCTTACCTCTGATCACTATTTCTACGGCGTTTCTTTAGCTGTTTCTGTGCTCAAAGTTTCGAGCTTTTCGTAAAACTGTCAGTTTTTCCTGATTTCTCTGTTGGGGTATCTTCTGTACGTGCCCAAGAGGCTAGAACCTTCGTCGGTATTCGCCGATTTTGATCGAGTTGTCAAGGATCTGAAAAACTGTTTCAAAACCCTTTTTGCGCACATTTCGAAACTTTGAGGTTTTGAGCTTTTATTTTGGACCAAAACGCCCCTGAACAGCCGTATTTCGATCCGATCGTCCGAAAATTTTTCCGACAGTTTCTTTGCCTTAGTTTTACACTAAAACTACCTTGTAATCAGATTAGATCGAAGAAAAAGAGCCGGAGCTCTTTTCTCTTTATGGCCGAGAGCTTAGTGCATGGGGGGGGGGTGAGTTTTTCATTTTCGAAAACTTGTCTTTTCGTACCTGATTGTTGTATTCTGAAGCTTCGATGCTTTGTCTATCGTGTTGTATTGTGATCGAGCTAATCGATTTTGTTTGGATTTCTGCTTTGTTTTCTCCGAGGTTCAGTTGAAGGAACTTTGGGTTTCGCAGAGCAACTGTGTGTGGAGAACTTAGACCACGAGGCTGGAGCAACTCGAGGTTAGGGCAACTTACATATTAGATAAGATTGCATGATAGGCGTCGATAAATTCGACTTATGTATGATTTTGATATTGTTTATGATGATGATTTATTGTTTTGATTGTTTTCATAACTTATGATATTGATGTTGTATTGAATTGTGCGTATTGACGCGACTTCGGAGCGAAGAATCACTGAACTGATTCTTTTTGATCTTTCGGGTTGGATGAACAACCCTAGGCAAGTCCAAACTCAAGGTTTTGAGACTTAGCTATCGTTTATATACTTAGACTTTCCCCGGGAATTTCTTTTGGTGGGTTTTCGAAAACTTAGAAAATAGAATTTTGAAAACTAGAGACTTTGGGAAACTTAGACTTCGAGAAATAAACTCATAACTTGATTAATCAAATTCGAAACGTTTTCATTAACGAATGAACTATAGGGAACCTAAAGGGGAAAATGATTGCGAAAGACGGGGAAAAGTCGTCAAGTCTTGAAGTTACTGGAATTGGGGAAAGCCACTGAGGTGAGCTACAGTGATGATTGAAAGTCACCGAGTACTTTAAGTACTCTTGTCGTTGGAGTTGTGTTGTATTGACTGACACTAAACTCGTGGGTTCTCTTGTTGTTGGAGTTGTGTTGTATTGACCGACACTAACTCTTGGGTTTTGAGTTTGGGTTTTGAGCTACACGCTTGTGTTGTGAGGACGATTCTATGTTTGGCTAACCATATTGCATCATGCATCATTCGGTGAAGAACGAGAATGCTTCATCAATAGTGAAGAACAGGAATGCTTCACTAATGCATCATACGATGAAGAACGGGAATGCTTCATCGAAAGTAAAGAACGGGAATGCTTCACTAGTGAAGAACAGGAATGCTTCACTATCCGGATCATATTGATTGCATTTCACGCATACATTCACTCTGACTGGAATTGTATGCTATTTGATTTATTGAAGCATTGTTAGAGCCAATAACATGCTAGGATTATTTATATATATATATATATATCAACATATATATCTATACCCCTGTCACATGTTGAGTGTATAATTACTTATTTCCGTGAGTTGACCCTAGCGCCTTGGCTTTGGTTTCATGTTTGTGTTTGGGCGGTCGGCCTGCTGCCAGATGTCGACGGTGGATTGGGTTTCGATGGTCTCTCCCTCGGGAGGGATCAGGTTTCAGCGGATTGACTGACATGCCCCCACCGCTTGGGTGATCTATCTTGTGGGTCATCGGGCGACGTACCGGGGAAGGGTCATGGAGGACCGGACTGACGAGCGTGGACGTCTGAGGAATGGAGTTTTACGACGCATGGAGCTGAGCTTCAACTTGCCAACTTCAGTTCGCTGTGGACTCGGTACTGGGAGGGTAGGTTTAGGCAGGCGTCATATTTTGTGTAGAGCTCTGATTCGTCTTACTTTTGGGACATGGTAGGTTCCCGACGCATGACTTTTTGTGTGGTTCTCTTACTGAGGGATCACAGTGAGTCAGTCGGACCATATGGGTCTTTGCTTAGGCCATTTTGAGGCCGACTTTCTCCTAGTGGATTGTATTTATAACTTTCTCACTCACATTTCTAGATCTGTATATATTTGCCTATGGGCACACTACTTTGGAGTCACTGCGAGTGCGCGTGACGTGGGAGTGCAGCTGAGGCTTTACATGTGTATATATTTGTATATCAGTTAGTTTAGTTGTTGGGTTATGTCTTTACTTTTCAATCGCTTTTATTCATTAAAACGAAAAAAAATTATTACCTGTTTTCCGTGTAAAGTTTATTTTTAGTTACTAACACTTACCTGATTAGTGGATTGCCTTCATTCTAAGAAGGAAGAAATCACCTTAACAGGTGGACTAGATTAGCTTGAGGGATTTATCAAGTGAACCAGGATAAAATCCTTGTGTGCTTTTCTATCTCTTATCTTAAGCACTTTGTTCTCAAAAGATTTGTTAAAATCTTTAAGGTGGAAGTTTTATTCTGAAAACGTTATTCAAACCCCCCCTTTCTACCGTTTTTCATACCTTCAATTGGTATCAGAGCGCAAGTTCTGATTACCACACCTAACAGTGTTCAGTGATCAGGGCCGGTGTGAAAAACAATGGCTACCACCAGTGAAACTCAAAAAGATGGTTACAATGCAAAGCCTCCCATGTTCGACGGTCAAAGGTTCGAATATTGGAAAGATAGACTTGAAAGTTTCTTTCTGGGTTTTGATGCAGATCTGTGGGATATTATTGTTGATGGCTATGAGCGTCCAGTTGATGAAGAAGGCAAGAAGATCCCAAGGTCAGAGATGACTAAAGATCAAAAGAAGCTTTACTCACAACATCACAAAGCTAGAGCAATTCTTCTAAGTGCAATCTCTTATGAAGAGTACCAAAAGATTCAGATCGTGAGTATGCAAAGGGCATCTTTGAATCCCTGAAGATGTCTCATGAAGGAAACAAGAAAGTCAAAGAATCAAAGGCATTGTCTTTGATCCAAAAGTATGAATCCTTCATCATGGAGCCAAACGAGTCCATTGAAGAAATGTTTTTCCAGATTTCAGTTGCTTGTAGCCGGAATACGACCTCTCAACAAGAGCTACACAACAAAAGATCATGTCATAAGGGTCATCAGAAGTCTTCCTAAAAGCTGGATGCCCTTGGTGACTTCAATAGAGCTTACGAGAGATGTTGAGCGTATGAGTTTAGAAGAACTCATCAGCATACTGAAGTGCCATGAGCTGAAGCGCTCAGAGATGCAAGATCTGAGGAAGAAGTTAATAGCCTTGAAATCCAAATCTGAGAAGACTAAAGCAGAAAAGTCAAAAGTTCTTCAAGCTGAAGCAGAAGAATCTAAAGAAGTATCAGAAGATTCTGATGAAGATGAGCTGACTCTGATCTCTAAAAGACTCAACCGTATCTGGAAGCACAGGCAGAGCAAGTACAAAGGCTTTGGAAAGGCCAAAGGAAAGTCTGAATCCTCAGGTCAGAAGAAGTCCTCAATTAAGGAAGTCACATGCTTTGAGTGTAAAGAATCAGGGCACTACAAAAGTGACTGTCCAAAGTTGACGAAGGACAAGAGGCCAAAGAAGCACTTCAAGACCAAGAAAAGTCTGATGGTGACTTTTGATGAATCAGAGTCAGAGGATGTTGACTCTGATGGTGAAGTCCAAGGACTCATGGCCATTGTCAAAGACAAAGGAGCAGAGTCAAAGGAGTTGTTGACTCTGACTCAGAATCAGAAGGAGATCCTAACTCAGACGATGAAAATGAGGTATTCGTTTCTTTCTCTACCTCTGAACTGAAACATGCTTTGTCTGATATCATGGATAAGTATAACTCTTTATTTTCTAAGCATAAGAAGCTGAAAAAGAACTTATCTGCTGTTTCTAAGACTCCTTCTGAACATGAGAAAATCATTTCTGATTTGAAAAATGATAACCATGCTTTAGTAAATTCTAACTCTGTGCTTAAGAATCAAATTGCTAAGTTAGAAGAAGTTATTGCCTGCAATGCCTCTGATAGCAAGCATGAATCTAAGTATGAAAAATATTTTCAAAGATTCCTGGCTAAAAGTGTAGATAGAAGCTTAATGGCTTCAATGATCTATGGCGTGAGCAGAAATGGAATGCATGGCATTGGCTATTCTAAACCAATTAGAAATGAGCCTTCTATGCCTAAAGCTAAATCTTTGTATGAATGCTTTGTTCCCTCTGGTACCATATTGCCTGATCCTTTACCTGCTGAAGTTGCTAAACCTCCTCTTATAAAGGGATCTTTATCTATGTCTAAATATCATGCAAAAATTCCTTTACATTACCATGTTGAGAAACCCAAGGTGATCAGAACCTCTGGGGTAACTAATAAGAGAGGACCCAGAAAGTGGGTACCTAAGGATAAGATTATCTATGTTGCAGATATCCTTGATAGCTCCACTGAAACACCAATCATAGTATCTGGACAGTGAATGCTCGCGTCACATGACGGGAGAAAGGCGTATGTTCCAAGAGCTAAAACTTAAGCCTGGAGGTGAAGTTGGCTTTGGTGGCAACAAAAAGGGTAAAATTGTTGGTACTAGTACTATTTGTGTAGATAGTAGTCCATGCATTGACAATGTTTTATTGGTAGACGGCTTAACTCATAACTTATTGTCTATAAGTCAATTAGCTGACAAGGGTTATGATGTTATCTTTAATCAAAAGTCCTGCCGGACTGTAAGTCAGATCGATGGCTCTGTTCTGTTTAACAGCAAGAGGAAGAACAACATTTATAAGATCAGATTATCTGAGTTGGAGGCTCAGAATGTGAAGTGTCTTCTGTCTGTTAATGAAGAGCAATGGGTATGGCATAGACGGTTAGGGCATGCCAGTATGAGAAAAATTTCTCAACTGAGCAAGCTAAACCTTGTCAGGGGCTTGCCCACTCTGAAGTTCTCTTCAGACGCTCTTTGTGAAGCATGTCAGAAAGGCAAATTCACAAAAGTCCCTTTCAAGGCAAAGAATGTTGTCTCAACCTCAAGGCCGTTGGAACTTCTGCATATCGACCTGTTTGGACCAGTGAAAACTGAGTCTATAGGTGGCAAGAGATATGGGTTGGTCATTGTTGATGATTATAGCCGCTGGACATGGGTAAAATTTCTAACCCGCAAGGACTCTCTCATGCCGTGTTCTCTACCTTCATAGCCCAAGTGCAAAACGAGAAGGCTTGTAGGATTGTGCGTGTCACGTGTCAGAAGTGACCATGGTGGAGAGTTTGAGAATGACAAGTTTGAGAGTCTGTTTGATTCCTATGGAATTGCACATGATTTCTCTTGTCCCAGAACTCCTCAACAAAATGGTGTTGTTGAGAGGAAGAACAGAACTCTTCAGGAGATTGCTAGAACCATGCTCCAAGAAACTGGCATGGCTAAGCACTTTTGGGCAGAGGCAGTAAACACAGCGTGTTACATTCAGAACAGAATCTCTGTGAGACCAATTCTGAATAAGACTCCCTATGAATTGTGGAAGAATATAAAACCCAACATTTCTTATTTTCATCCTTTTGGTTGTGTTTGCTATGTTCTTAACACTAAGGATAGATTGCATAAATTTGATGCTAAGTCTTCTAAATGTCTATTACTGGGTTACTCTGAGAGATCTAAAGGTTTTAGATTCTATAACACTGATGCTAAAACAATTGAAGAATCTATTCATGTGAGATTTGACGATAAGCTTGACTCTGACCAGTCAAAGCTAGTTGAGAAATTTGCAGATTTAAGTATAAGTGTTTCTGACAAAGGCAAAGCTCCAGAGGAAGCTGAGCCAGAGGAAGATGAACCAGAAGAAGTTGGTCCCTCTGATTCACAAACTCTGAAGAAGAGCAGAATCACTGCAGCTCATCCTAAGGAATTGATTCTGGGCAACAAAGACGAACCAGTCTGAACTAGATCAGCCTTCAGACCCTCTGAAGAGACCCTGCTTAGTCTGAAAGGAATGGTGTCCTTAATTGAACCCAAGTCAATTGATGAAGCTCTTCAGGACAAGGACTGGATTCTGGCCATGAAAGAAGAATTGAATCAATTTTCCAAGAATGATGTTTGGAGCCTAGTGAAGAAGCCTCAAAGTGTCCATGTAATTGGAACAAAATGGGTGTTCAGAAACAAGTTGAATGAGAAAGGAGATGTAGTCAGAAACAAGGCAAGGCTAGTTGCTCAAGGCTACAGCCAGCAGGAAGGAATAGACTACACAGAAACATTTGCTCCAGTAGCAAGACTAGAAGCAATCATACTGTTGATCTCCTTCTCTGTGAATCACAACATAATTCTACATCAGATGGATGTTAAGAGTGCCTTCCTAAATGGATACATATCAGAGGAAGTCTACGTTCATCAACCCCCAGGTTTTGAGGATGAGAAGAACCCAGACCATGTTTTCAAGTTGAAGAAATCACTCTATGGTTTGAAGCAAGCTCCCAGTGCATGGTATGAGAGACTCAGCTCATTCCTTCTGGAGAATGAGTTTGTAAGGGATAGAGTAGATACAACTCTCTTTTTCCAAACTTACAAAGATGATATCTTGATTGTACAAATTTATGTTGATGATATTATATTTGGTTCTGCTAATCAATCTCTATGCAAAGAATTTTCTGAGATGATGCAGGCTGAATTTGAGATGAGTATGATGGGAGAACTCAAGTACTTTCTGGGAATACAAGTTGATCAAACACCAGAAGGAACATATATCCATCAGAGCAAGTACACTAAAGAACTTCTGAAGAAGTTCAATATGCTGGAATCTACCGTTTCCAAGACTCCAATGCATCCTACATGCATTCTGGAGAAAGAAGATGCAAGTGGTAAAGTTTTTCAGAAGCTCTATCGTGGTATGATAGGATCACTTCTATACTTAACTGCATCTAGGCCAAACATATTATTTAGTGTTCATTTATGTGCTCGTTTCCAATCAGATCCAAGGGAAACCCACTTAACTGCTGTTAAGAGGATCCTAAGGTATCTGAAAGGTACCACTAACCTTGGCTTTATGTATAAGAAAACATCAGAGTATAAGCTTTCAGGTTATTGTGATGCTGATTATGCTGGAGATAGAACAGAGAGAAAAAGCACTTCTGGAAATTGTCAATTCCTGGAAAGCAACTTAGTCTCATGGGCAAGCAAGAGGCAATCAACCATTGCACTATCTACTGCAGAGGCAGAATATATCTCAACAGCAATATGCAGCACTCAGATGCTCTGGATGAAACATCAGCTGGAGGATTATCAAATCCTTGAGAGAAATATCTCAATCTATTGTGATAACACTGCAGCAATTTCATTGAGTAAGAATCCTATCTTACATTTAAGGGCAAAGCACATTGAGGTAAAGTATCATTTTATTAGAGATTATGTACAGAAGGGCGTACTTCTTCTGAAGTTTGTTGATACTGACCATCAATGGGCAGATATCTTTACAAAGCCCTTAGCAGAGGATAGATTTAATTTCATTCTGAAAAATCTGAATATGGACTTTTGTCCAGCATGAAGATGGTTCAGAACCTCTGACTATGATGCTTCTTCATCAGAAGATGTCTAGTCCAGAAGGTAACTCCATCGGAGTTTATGTACCCATTAGTACTGACTCTGAAGCTGAGAGAGTAAACGTGTGTCACTATTTCTGATACATAGTTCCTTGTGCCCGTGCTGACAGTCTGTTGTAATGAGTGTTGATGTGCTTCTCTCCTGCTTGTGATAGGTGTATTTACTGTTACTATCATGTCTTTAATTTTTAACCGTTGATTTTAAATTGCTTTTTGATCAACAACGGTTATTTGTCAAAACCCACTATACACACACGTTCTCCTACACTTACGGTTTTACACTCTCTCTCTTCAGTTTTTCAAAACTTATCCCCACGATCTCTCTCTCTCTCTCTATTCATCATTCTCCTTTCTACCCAAAACCTTCAACCAACTTCAAGATGGTGAGACCAACCAGAAACGAAGCTGCAGGTACAACCAGATTTCCTCATATGGTAGTAGGTCAAGCTACAGGTCAATTGGGTCCTGAAACTCCTAGTCAAGGTCAGGCTCAAGAGAAGATGATTCCAATTGCAGAATGGGGTTGTGCCTGCGTTTATGCTCCGGAAGAACTCCAAGTGCTTGCTGAATGGAGATTCGACCTGGATAATATAGCTGCAAATGGGTATGACCTTAGTCCTGAAGTTCAAGTTCAGGGATGGGAAGAGTATTTCAACAGGCTTAGAGGTCCAATTTATGACAAATTGGTCAAGGAATTCTGGAAACACGCGGACTGTGATGATACACAAGTGGTCTCCTACATTGCTGGAAGGAGGATAATCATCACTAAGAAGTCCATTGTGAATCTGCTGGGTGCACACACTGGAACTGGGTATAGATTCCAACTGACGGAGTCAAAGGTGAAACCCAGAACCAAGGATGAAACCAACAAGGCTCTTTACACCACCTACAAACCTGGCAAGAGCGACTACAAGGTGGTTGATCTTCATCCCAAGCTAAGAATCTGGCACAAGATTCTGCTTCATTGCATCAACCAGAGGCCAAAGGGAAGCTCTCCTGATTACATCAACTTCTGCCAGAAGGCAATGCTGTTCTTCATTCAGGATAAGATTCATCTGCCTTCCTTTCTTCTTGTTCTCTTACCTGAAAGAATGCATCAGGAAGTCCAAAACCACTGCCTCCATCAAGTCTGCCATCAAGTACATCCCCTTTGGGAGACTGCTTTCAGATCTCTTCATTGAAAGTAAATTTGTAGAAGATCTGATCAAGGCAGGATGCACAGAGGATCTGTTAACAATTGTCAGTGACGTCTTCACATCCACATCTTTGAAGAAGATGGGATTGGTCAAGAAGAAGATAGCCCATGCTCATGAAGATACTTCTGATGAAGTAAGACAAAGAAGGGTGTCTCTGAATGATTTCCCTCTGTGGTCCCAAGCTGATAACCCAGAAGCTATTTTATGCTACATTGATGATCTGAAGCAACAAGGGTTTGAGATTGATGTAGACGAGTTCTTCAGGCGATTGCCACCAGCTCCAGAGTTTGACTCTCCCCCCAAGAGGAAAGTTCAGAGAAAAATGGTCTTGGAGGAATCCTCTGAAGAGTCTGATGATCCTCTGAAGAAGAAGAAGAAGGCTGACAAGACTAAGAGGAAGCATGATGAAACCACCAAGCCTGATGGTGATGATGATGATGGTAAAAATGATGATGCTCCTTCTCCTCCAAAGAAGAAGAAGAAGCAAGTCAGAATTGTGGAGAAGCCTACTCGTGTGGAACCTGCTGCTGCAGTCATCAGAGTGGAGACTTCTGCCAGAGTGACTCGATCTGCCGTGTGTTCATCAAGTAAGTCTGCTACTACTGAATCTGATGCTGATTTAAATTCACTTGATGCACCCCCCATCTCTACACTTCTTAACCGCACAGCCACCCAACTCACTCCCATCCCAGAGTCTCAACCAGCTGCCCAAACCACATCTCCACCCAATTCACCAAGGTCTTCATTTTTCCAACCTTCCCAAGAAGAAGCACCTCTTTGGAATATGCTTTAGACTCCACGTCCAGATGAACCAACCTCACCCATCACCATTCAATACAACCCATTAACCTCTGAACCCATTATTCCTGAACCTGAACCTGAACCCAGAACGTCTGATCACTCTGCCCCTAGAGCATCAGAACGTCCTGTTGCTAGAACCACTGATACAGATTCCTCAACTCCTTATACTCCTGTATCATTCCCTATCAATGTTGCTGATTCCTCACCTTCCAATAACTCCGAATCAATTCGCAAATTTCATGAAGTTAGGAAAGAAAAAGTGTCTGCCATTCCTGAGTACTACCTCACAGTACCAAGCCCTAGGAGATACCCTGGACCTTAGACCAGAACGTCTAGTTGACCCAGATTATCCTATTCAGGCAGACCCGTTACATGAGGCAGACCCTTTAGCTCAACAAGTCCAACCAGACCTGGTTCACCAAGAGTCCATTCAACCAGAACCAGAAAACTCTGTGTCTAACCACTCTTCGGTTAGATCACCACATCCTCAGGTTGAAACCTCTGAACCAAACCTTGGAGCCTCTGAACCAAATGTCCAAACTTTTGATATTGGCTCTCCTCAAGGTGCCTCTGAGGTAAATAGCAGCAACCACCCAACCTCTCCTGAAACCAACCTCTCCCTTGTTCCCTACACATACCTCAGGCCAACCTCTCTCTTTGAGTGCATCAATGTTTTTAATCATGAAGCTTCATTGATGTTACGCAATGTGCAAGGTCACACTGACCTGAGTGAGAATGCTGACTCTGTGGCTGAAGAATGGAATCGTCTGAGTACTTGGTTAGTTGCTCAGGTTCCTGTTATGATGAGTCATCTCACTGTAGAAAGGGATTAGAGAATTGAGGCTGCTAGGCAGCGGTTTAATAGAAGAGTGGCTCTGCATGAACAACAGCAAAGAACTAAGTTACTTGAAGCTGTTGAAGAAGCCAGAAGAAAGAAAGAGCAAGCAGAAGAAGCTGCACGTCAAGCGGCTGTACAAGCTGAAAATGCAAGACTAGAAGCTGAGAGACTAGAAGCTGAAGCTCTTAGATGTGAAGCTCTTGCACCAGTGGTCTTCACTCTTGCTGCTTCTGATTCCACTCCAGCTCATCAATCTGCTCAGAATGTTCCTTCTAGCTCTACACAGCCAAGTTCTTCCAGACTTGACATCATGGAACAACGTCTCAATTCTCATGAGACTCTGCTAATGGACATGAAGCAAATTCTTCAAGAACTTCTGCGTCGTTCTGACAAGCCTTAGTTTTAGGATTTCTTTCGTTTTTCTTAACTTAATTTATTTTTATTTTCTATCTTTTTTTTTTATTTGCATTATTTTCTATGTTTTGCTTACTAGTAGTTTATCATTGCATATATCTCAATATGACACTGTGTTTGCAAATCTTTTTTATTCATATCAATCCATGTTTATTACATCATACAATTTATTCCCTAAAATCTAGAATGGAGGATCCTTCCTCATTCTTCTACACTCCCGGCGTTGCTCTGCTCTCTCCTTCTCCAGCCGATCAAGCGCATACTCTATATTGCTAAGCTTGATGCTAAGCTCAGTCTTCTCCAGACTATCTTCTATAGTCTTGATTCTTCTTTCCACTGACTCCTTTTCTTCCAGAAAATTCAGCTCAAGCTGGCTGAGTTCCTGAATTTCCTCTACGAAGCCAAGAAATTCTTTCAGATCTTTCTCCAGCTCTGGACCAAGATCCTCTTCAAGCAGTGCCTTCGTCAGCTCGTGTATCGTTCGTGTACCATCCGGGTGCCGGATGTTAAGGAACATGTCTTCCTCGAAGGCTTTCCTTCTGAGCTCTTTCAGTGCAACCATGTATGAAGCCATTTCTTTTTATGGTATTGATCGAGTTGTGGAGCTTACTCTCTTCTAAATCTCTTTATATAAGCTTCATTCTCTCCTTAGAAGTTATTGCTCCTACAGTTTCTCGAGGTTAAGTCCTTGGTAACTGAAGCTTCTCTTTACTCCCGTGGCCGGTGGTAAACGTTCTTCTTTTGCATTAACTCCCTTCCTTAATTCGCGTAACTCTCATTCCTACATCGTTTATTTCTCCATCTTTTCACTCTGACCTTCTCTAAGGGGGAGTACCTTGTACTTCAAGCTGAGTTTTTCACACCCCATACTTTTTGCTTATGACAAAAAGGGGGAGTACACCTAGTTTTTTATGTGTAAGTGTGATTTATTTTGGAGAATTTAAGAGTTCCACTTTTATGACCATAGATGTGTCACTGGGCAAATACAAGGAATACATTTCACTTCTTCTGAAGTGATTCTATTTGACTCTGATACCACTTATCGTTGACTCTGAATACTTATGCGCTCTGATTATTCTATTTCATTTATGTCATGCGCCTTCACTCTGAACTCTTACATTATTTAGCTCAGAATCTAGACATTTCTAACGTTTTCATTAAGTCTTAGATTCAGGGGGAGCTATGCTCAGAAAAAGCTGTGACTTGGATTCAGAATGAGCAAAATAAACTATTCACATCAGGATAAGTCTTATTCTAACTCTCTAAACTCTGAGTGAATTCAGTTTATTGTTTAAGAATTGTTCATCAAAATACTTAGTTTTGTCATCATCAAAAAGGGGGAGATTGTAAGATCAAGTTTTGATCGAGTAGTACAACTCTATGTTTTGATGATTACAAGTTAACATTTTAGTATGAACAATTATGGTACTCTAACGTGTTTTTCTGAGTGTGCTATTTACAGGCTCTGACCTCAATTCAATCTCACACAAATCAGAAGCACTGTGCATAAAGAGTGACCCAAGCAACGCTTTCGCAACATCTATGTTCACTCTGAACAGAAGAAACGCTTCAGAAGATCTGAAGTCATACAAGCTCTGATATAGACTCAGTCACTTGAAGTTCTGAAGATCCAGGCGTTCTGACAACCAAGAAACTCTGAAGGTTCAGATTTTCTGATGGTGTAGAAGACTCTGAAGATCCAGAAGCTGAAAAGTGGAAACTCTGATGTCCAGAAGCAAGATGACTCTGAAGACCATGTACTTCCCTCTGAGTTCAGAATCAGAAGATACAACGGTCAGAGGATCTGTGCTTCCCTCTGACTCTGATCAACTGGCTTCACAAGTTCCAACATGAAGCATGCCCCTGATCAGAAGTCTACTAGGTTTAAAGGTCAAGTCACTATCCAAGTACAAAAGCAAATGTACTATCCTGACGACCTACCTAACATTCTCAGCCACAGCAGAAGCTGGAATTTAAAGAACTGCCCTCCAACGGTAGCATTTCCATGCAGCGTTCAAACCCTAATCCTTGGAGTATAAATAGAGGCTGAAGATTGAAAGATGCGGTTGGAAGAATCTCACACGCGCAAGCTATATTCAAAAAACCTTCTAAGCATTCTTTCATCTGAATTCATTGTGTTTACACTTAGCTTTTCAGAAGCAAATCCTTTGTAAACATTCTTTCTTAAACAGTTGTTTAGTTACCTTTAGGAGATCAAAGTTGATCGGATCCTAGAGAAGACTAAGAGAGTGAATCTTAGTGTGAGCTAAGTCAGTGCAATTGTTAGTCACTTGTAGGTTTCAAGTGCAGTTGTAACACTTACCTGATTAGTGGATTGCCTTCATTCTAAGAAGGAAGAAATCACCTTAACAGGTGGACTGGATTAGCTTGAGGGATTTATCAAGTGAACCAGGATAAAATCCTTGTGTGCTTTTCTATCTCTTATCTTAAGCACTTTGTTCTCGAAAGATTTGTTAAAATCTTTAAGGTGGAAGTTTTATTCTGAAAACGTTATTCAAACCCCCCCTTTCTACCGTTTTTCATACCTTCATACTATACATGCCTGGAAAGCTATTTCGAAAATCGATACTTTCAAGTTTAACACTTTTTCTTTTGAAACCCAGAACCTGGTGATATTAGGCTCTGAAGCTCGCTGTCCGGTACAGGGAAAACTGCAGGTGTATCAGTCACTAAAACCGATCTCCAGACCTCATTACTAAACCAAATTTTTTGTCCTATATTCACCTAGAAAGCTAATTCGAAGATCTATAACTTCCTAGTTTACCACGTTATCATCTGAAGACCAGAAATAGGTGATATTGGGCCATGAAGTCTGCTATCCAATATAGAAAACTGGAAGGGTCTCTTCTGCCCTAAATTAAAATTTTGAAGATGCAAGTGCAAAGTTTCAAAGCCATTTTCCAGCAACAAAACGTCATTTATTCATGTGGAATCACCCTAAGAAAAGATTTCAGAACCTAACACATCTCAATTATCACGTTGGACAAATAAATTTCATGCCAAACTTAGCAAGTATTGCATGGGATCTTCACAAAGAATCAAGGTCTAAGGCAAGAATAGCAAAGAGTGAAACAATAGCACATGGTATCTCATGGCAAAATCCAGCAAGCATCATGATCATAAAAGTCCAGCAAGCTATCCCATAACCAAACCCTCATGCAAAACCCTCCAACAACAAAACTTTTCACAACAAATCATGGCAACAATTCCCTAACAACCTACCCAATCCTAGGACCAGCCCTTACCTTGTGTTCGAGCTTGAAAATAGAAAGAAAGAAGATGGTTCTCCTGCTGTCCAAACCTCCTTGCCTTGGTCTCGGTCTCTCTCTCTCCCTCTCGCAAGCTCTATCTCGCGCGCGCGCCGTTAGTGGTGGTGGCGGCTTGGGCGGCAGCGCTCCTCTTCTCTCTCAAGCTCTCTCTTTCTTCTCTCTTTTCCTCTGGTTTCTAACGTGAAAGAGTGTGGGTGCAACTTCTGTTTTCTGATTCTTAGAAAATAGGGTTTCCCCCCCCCCCTCTTGTCTAAAACACATGCAAACCAACATGTGGGCTAGGGTTTGGCTTTTACCTTTTTAAGCCCAAACCACTTAAACCCATAGCCCACAAATTAACCCTAGTCAGGTCTGAACATAACTAAAACCCAACTATTTTTAATTAAAAACCCAACCAAATTCGGAATAAAAATAAAAACACATTAATAAATTCGCTGGCACTTTACAGCCAGAACTCTCCTCGGTAAAATTCGAATATCTCGAGCTACAAAGGTCGTAGTGACCTGATTCCACTTTGAGAATTTTCTAAAATTAAAGGGCTACAACTCTCATGAAGGATGTTTTCCCAAATGATGTCGTTAAGACCCTCTAAAATTCACACAAGTTGACAGCCAGAATCTGTCAAAACTCAAACCTTGTCAAAACTTTCATTTTTATTCAATTTTTCTCTTGAATAATACAAAATGAGTTTAGGGCCTTATAATACCACCCTCGTTAAAATAGTTTCGTCCTCGAAACTACTATAGGAAGACACACCATGCTTCCGTTGCACACTTTGATACTCTCCACAAATTTCTGAGTCGTCTCGACGCATAGGTTATTGTCCTTAGTCTCATCTTTCTGGTCTTCACGTGACATCTCTAGTGGTCTAGTTCCACATCATTTTCACAAAGGGGATTCGTCTCTCCTTAACGTTCCTTTCATAGTCCAACACCAACTATCATTCCGATCCCCATTTTTCCAATATCAAGTTGATCATGCTCGATATCCAAAAGATGGCAATTGGAAAAATAATTGTTAAGGATGTTCGAGTTACTCACATTTCACTGTCTATATCCTAGACACTCTTCGTAGAACCTCACGGAACTCTTCCGTTAGAACACGACCCGGACTGCATCATTGCAGTCTCACAAAACAACAAAAAGTTTTAAGTCAAACAAGTGTTATGCTCATGCCGGCACACGCTGGTCGGCATCCCGTCCAGGTGATCCAGATGCAACATCAACGGCTCAGACACAGGAAAACAAACTTTCCGGACACCGAGCTCAAAGGTTCCATCCACCAATTCACTCGTTTGGTGGTTCCATCCACCACCTAGTCCATTCGACAGTTTCGTCCACCATCTGGTTTGTCTGATCTATGATCCTATCCACCATATACGATCGTTGGTTCCATCCACCAATCCCGCTTTCCTGATGGTTCCATCCACCATCTCGGTCTGACCAATGGTTCCATCCACCGTTCCTGCTAAACCGATGGTTCCATCCACCATCTCATCGACCTTGATGGTTCCATCCACCATCTCATCGACCTTGATGGTTCCATCCACCATCTTGATCGACGCACTCTGTTCACTGGCTCCATACGCCATCCTATCTTAGCCAATGGTTCCATCCACCATCTTTGCTAAGTGAGGATAATCGAGAGTGCAACACAATCACACAAAACACCACAAAACTTAAGGAGGACATTGACTAGGTTAGTGCTCTCCCCCACCTCTATGACTCGATAATGAGCCCTCAGCACACCAAATTACATCACACACATAAGTCACAAACCATTCACAAAATGAAATAATACCAAATATTATTTATTTTACCAAGTCTGACACAAAGTCTCGACGTGGTCAGGCGTGTCCCACTTGGAGCGTTCACTCCAACCTCAGTCTTTGGTAAGCGACAACCTTTAATTAAAACATCCTTTCAATCCATCACTTTTCTTCGAACTTACAAGTAGCGTCAGCATGCATCCCAAAACCGGGGAGACGTCATGCAAGTTCACCTCAAGGGTGACATTCAAGGCAACAACAACCCTTAGATATCTAGCAATCATCTTCAAATAGACTTAGATGTCACGCTCGTACTAGGGCACTAGGCGCCAAATCCAAATCCAATTGATCAACTGTTTATAAGCTAATCATCATCTCAATACCTAAGAATCCATACGTCAACTCTTGTTTCAGAACTATCATCATTCAGACCTTAAATCAATCTTTCACTTATCCACAAGTCAAATTATAGCTTATTTTTAAGTCTGACATCTCTGCATAACTCTGAATTCATTCCCTTCAAGATCAAACCATAAACTGTGCCTCAAGGGACTTAGCCCAACATTCGCTCCCTAGGTTCTAGTCTTCAAAGGTTCAACTGCTATCGTCACAACTAAAACCATTAAGTCTCTTATTCATACTTGTTTGTCAACTCTCAAGGACAATCTTTAATCCCAAAGGTTTTAATCCAGCTTAGTAACTCTCACTTAGTAATCCTAGCACATTTCTCTGAAATTCATATCAACACTCTCATGTATTCAACTTATGCTAAAACTTTCTTTCTCTAACTTGATCACTATCACACCAATCAACTGCTTAATTTCTCAATCCAATTCTAACAAACTTTAAGTCCTACACAATTTGGACAAGAATTTATGTAGTTAAAATATAAACCTTCACCGAGTTTGCACCAATAATGTCCTCTAACTCTTCAACACTTTTTAGATGAATATTCATTTCTTAGCACTACGACTTCTTCACAAAGGGATCAAATAACTAACAAAACTCATCTCTCAGATTTGACCAACATCTATCAATTCCTATCAACCTTTCTATCATGGTGCATCACCAGCTATAATTCTGAATATCACCCCCCCTTCAATATTAAGTCGATTAGGCTTAATATGTCAAAGATGAAAATTTAGAAAAAAGCACTGGAAAGGTCAATGAGTCCCTATCATCCAGTAGTCACATAAATTGAGTTTCTATCCAATCGATTCAATTTCTAATACTTCAACCTCAAAAATTATGTACCCTTGACATCTCATCTCTGTAATTCATATGTCATTCCACTAAGATTCATCCTTAGCTTCTACCTTCGCCTTTTGACACATCAAACACGTTGATACATACTCGACTACTCATCTCTTCATCCCAGACCACCATAAATGAAGTTTAAGTCCTGATACATCTTCGCCATTCTCGGATGAATACCCAATCTACTCTTATAACCCTCATCCATGATCAATTCCTCAAAATATCTTGACCTAGAGTCAAACACTTAATCTCAAGTATCACGGCAATGATACTAATCACATACATTCTCACAGTCAAGCAAAACATCTTAGCAAACAAGTCTACCCAATCTCACCGCGGAAACTTTGAAAACACCTTTCTCAAAAAAAACAAAACATCAACGAGTTCGAAAACTCGTAAGCCCAAAACCCTTAGTGCTATGGTTTCTCAACCGGAGCTCTGATACCACAATGTAATGCCCCGATTTCTCGAGTGTCACACAGTAACCAAAACGTCGTGAATTTTCGTCGTTTAATTAATTAATTTTCAATTAGTGACAAAAGTTCAATTTTACAAAATTCTTGAAACTTAACCATTTCGAACTTGCAGAAATAATCATCAACATAAACCTCAAGCTTTATTAATCATTGAAAAGAGTATGAAATAAATATCTGAAAGAAAACTTCAAAGTAAATTACATCAATGCTTCCAAAACTCGGTACTCCCAACCCAAAAGAAAAATGGATGTCTCTCAACCCAACCATATTCTTGGCCTCTTCCTCTTTATCTTCTTCCTCTTCATCAGAAGTGCAGTCGTCATTTGGTAGTGGCTCGTCACGTAGTATCAGCTCCCAAGAATGAGTCGTCGTCGTTATCTTCACGACCATCTACCCCCCCCAAATAAACACATAAACAAGTAGTGCAAGGGTAAGGTTCCACAACAAATCATGCATAAATATAGTCACATCTCATATAAACTTTCATCATATGAACATAACCATAATTCATATCATAAAGCACAATAATCGTTTATGTAATTTAAGTTTTATGACAGTAAGTCAGTTACTAACGAAATCTCACATCACACAACCCACCAAACCATCCTTGGTCAATCACATACATCCGCAAATGTACAAATCATGTGAAGCTGCAATACTTCACAAAATCTCATGGTGACTGCAGTCAACCAAATCACGTGGAGCCGCAATGATCCACAAAAGTCTCACGGTGACCGCAGTAAACCAAAAACGTGGAGCCGCAATGATCCACAAAATTCTCCCTCGCGTGCAAGCCCATCGTTCTCATGGATCATAGTCTACACCGACCTATGTTCCATTAATTAAGTTCACTTGCAAGCGAGTGATATCACAACAAGTCTCAGTTACTTGGTTTTCTTGGCTCTAATGTCAAAACCTAGAGTCTTATTTTTCTCTTTATACAACCACATTCATCGCATAAATATAAAAATAAAGCGATCACAGACACATCGGGAATTACAGCTAGATGAGCGACCCTTTTTACAGAATAATCCAGCTAGTAACAAAATACATCAATACCAAACAAGTAAATTAGATATTCCAAATTCAGAAAAACATCCAACCAAAAAACCAGTAGATTCAAGTTTTCTGAAAACAAGTGTCATATTCATTTTCTAAAAAAAAAAACAGCAGGAACAGCGATCACGAAAAACGATCTCCCGAACTCAATTCTCAACCGAATATGACATACTATACATGCATGGAAAGCTATTTCGAAAATCTACCACTTTCTAGTTTAACACTTTTTCTTTTGAAACCCAGAACTTGGTGATATTAGGCTCTGAAGCTCGCTGTCCGGTACAGGGAAAACAGCAGGTGTATCAGTCACTAAAACCGATCTCCAGACCTCATTACTAAACCAAATGTTTTGTCCTATATTCACCTAGAAAGCTAATTCGAAGATCTATAACTTCCTAGTTTACCACGTTTTCATCTGAAGAACAGAAATAACTGATATTGGGCCATGAAGTCCGCTGTCCAGTACAGAAAACTGAAAGGGTCACTTCTGCCCTAAATTAAAATTTTGAAGATGCATGTGCAAAGTTTCTAAGCCATTTTCCAGCAACAAAACGTCATTTATTCATGTGGAATCACCCTAAGAAAAGATTTCAGAACCTAACACATCTCAATCATCACGTTGGACAAATAAATTTCATGCCAAACTTAGCAAGTATTGCATGGGATCTTCACAAAGAATCAAGGTCTAAGGCAAGAATAGCAAATAGTGAAACAATAGCACATGGTATCTCATGGCAAAATCCAGCAAGCATCATGATCATAAAAGTCCAGCAAGCTATCCCATAACCAAACCCTCATGCAAAACCCTCCAACAACAAAACTTTTCACAACAAATCATGGCAACAATTCCCTAACAACCTACCCAATCCTAGGACCAACCCTTACCTTGTTTTCGAGCTTGAAAATAGAAAGAAAGAAGATGGTTCTCCTGCTGTCCAAACCTCCTTGCCTTGCTCTCGGTCTCTCCCTCTTCCACTCGCGATCTCTCTCCCTCTCTCAAGCTCTATCTCGCGCGCGCGCCGTTAGTGGTGGTGGCGGCTTGGGCGGCAGCGCTCCTCTTCTCTCTCAAGCTCTCTCTCTCTCTCTTCTCTCTTTTCCTCTGGTTTCTAACGTGAAAGAGTGTGGGTGCAACTTTTGTTTTCTGATTCTTAGAAAATAGGGTTTCCCCCCACCCCTCTTGACTAAAACCCATGTAAACCAACATGTGGGCTAGGGTTTGGCTTTTACCTTTTTAAGCCCAAACCACTTAAACTCATAGCCCACTAATTAACCCTAATCACGTCTGAACATAATTAAAACCCAACTATTTTTAATTAAAAACCCAACCAAATTCGGAATAAAAATAAAAACACATTAATAAATTCGCTGGCACTTTACAGCCAGAACTCTCCTCGGTAAAATTCGAATATCTCGAGCTACAGAGGTCGGAATGACCTGATTCCACTTCGAGAATTTTCTAAAATTAAAGGGCTACAACTCACATGAAGGAAGTTTTCCCAAATGATGTCGTTAAGACCCTCTAAAATTCACACAAGTTGACAGCCAGAATCTGTCAAAACTCAAACCGTGTCAAAACTTTCATTTTTATTCAATTTTTCACTTGAATAATACAAAATGAGTTTAGGGCCTTATAATACCACCCTCATTAAAATAGTTTCATCCTCGAAACTACTATAGGAAGACACACCATGCTTCCGTTGCACACTCTGATACTCTCCACAAATTTCTCAGTCGTCTCGACGCATAGGTTATTGTCCTTAGTCTCATCTTTCTGGTCTTCACGTGACATCTCTAGTGGTCTAGTTCCCATTATTTTCACAAAGGGAATTCGTCTCTCCTTAACGTTCCTTTAATTGTCCAACACCAACTATCATTCCGATCACCATTTTTCCAATATCAAATTGATCAGGCTCGATATCCAAAAGATGGTAATTGCTATGGATGTTCAAGTTACTCACATTTCACTATCTATAACTTAGGCACTCTTCGTAGAACCTCACGGAACTCTTCCGTTAGAACACGACCCGGACTGCATCATTGCAATCTCACAAAACAACAAAAAGTTTTAGGTCAAACAGGTTTTATGCTCATGCCGGTACACGCTGGTCGGCGTCCCGTCCAGGTGATCCATATGCAACATCAACAGCTCAGACATAGGAAAACAAACTTTCCGGACACCGAGCTCAAAGGTTCCATCCTCCAATTCACTCGTTCGGTAGTTCCATCCACCACCTAGTCCATTCGACAGTTTCATCCATCATCTGGTTTGTCTTATCTATGGTTCCATCCACCATATACGATCGTTGGTTCCATCCACCAATCCCGCTTTCCTGATGGTTCCATCCACCATCTCGGTCTGACCAATGGTTCCATCCACCGTTCCTGCTAAACCGATGGTTCGATCCACCAACTCATCGACCTTGATGGTTCCATCCACCATCTCGATCGACGCACTCCGTTTACTGGCTTCATCCGCCATCTCATCGACCCTGATGGTTCCATCCACCATCTTGATCGACGCACTCCGTTCACTGGCTCCATCCGCCATCTCATCGACCTTGATGGTTCCATCCACCATCTTGATAGACGCACTCTGTTCACTGGCTCCATCCGCCATCCTTTCTTAGCCAATGGTTCCATCCACCATCTTTGCGAAGTGAGGATAATCGAGGGTGCAACACAATCATACAAAACACCACAAAACATAAGGAGGACATTGACTCGGTCAGTGCTCTCCCCCGCCTCTATGACTCGATAATGAGCCCTCAGCACACCAAATTACATCACACACATAAATCACAAACCATTCACAAAATGAAATAATACCAAATATTATTTATTTTACCAAGTCTGACACAAAGTCTCGACGTGGTCAGGCGTGTCCCACTTGGAGCGTTCACTCCAACCTCATTCTTTGGTAAGCGACAACCCTTAATTAAAACATCCTTTCAATCCCTCACTTTTCTTCGAACTTACAAGTAGCGTCAGCATGCATCCCAAAACATGGGAGACGTCAAGCAAGTTCACCTCAAGGGTGACATTCAAGGCAACAACAACCCTTAGATATCTAGCAATCATCTTCAAATAGACTTTGTAACACCCCGATTTTGGTGGCGTCACTTTAGTAACCAAAAAGAAAACAAAGCGGAAAAACGTGAATTTTTTTTTTCGATATTTGTTCTAAGTAAATAAAGACTTGACAAAGTAAAACTTATCGACGAAAAATAAAAACGACTAATGTACAGATATATTTACAGCCCCCGCTGTAAGTAGCATGTCACGTCACGAGTAACCTCTAGTGATGGAAAAGTAGTGCCCGTGGGCAAAAATGTACAAACCAAAACAAAAGGTCAAGTATTCTGAATACTGTCCTCCCAATGAAAGTAGGTCCGCCCAAAAACAGCCCGAAGACCTCCTAGTCCGACCAACTCTCTGTGATTTCCATAAAGAAAACCACACAAAAAGCTAAAGGTCGGGGACCTACCCTGCCCCAAAATGAGAAACTGAAGACCAGAGCCACAACGCTACTCCTACCCTAATCCTGACTAGAGGAGCACACCACAGCACTCCCAACTACGCATCGTCAAGGTCGTCGTCTGAATCTGAATCCAAGACGACTGGGTCTATGACTGTATCTGTCTCCACAGCTGGTCCTGCGGGTACTGAACCCGATCCCAAATCAACAGCAACCGCTACAGTGGGTGAGCTAGAGTCTGATGAAGTCCCTCCCACAGGCACCTCCTCCGAAGGGTCCTCGTCGTCCGAAGGCGACGGTGGTGGTGGTAGTACAACTCCAGGTCCACAGTGCACACCTGGTGGTAGGTTGAAGCTGACGGTGTAGCGTCTCAAAACTCTGTGCGTCAAGTTTCCCATCCTGTCGACGCGGTCCTCCATTATTCGCCCCGAATAGATAGCTCGGTGACCGGCGGGGTCGACTACCCATGAGCCCGGGGTGTGCTGATCCAGCATCTCAAACCTAGTCCCCCCCGAAGGGACGACCATCTCGAACCAATCTGCCATCGACATCTGACAATAAGGGCATACATAGCCCCCCAAACACAGGTAGCACGCGCGAGGGTCAACTCAAAGAATTACATAATAGTACATCCAATAGGTAAAGTTTAAGCAGTAGTTACATAGCCTTAGATATAGATGATAGCAATATAAATTGTATATCTTTCCAAATGATTATAAATGAAATTTGCGGACAATTAACATATCTCAAACAAGATTAACAAGTTCAAACACACTCGGCAACTAAATCAGTATGAATGGTGCATGAATGCAATGACGAGGAACAAGATGCAATCCGGAAGGATAGGCACCATCGAGTCAGCCCTAACACCAGCCACGGTGGGACCATTTCTTCTCGGGCGTCTCTTATACCAAACAAAATGTAGTCAGATCAGCAATGAACCCGCAGGTATGCCATTTCCGTCTGCTACTAAGAATCACTGCAGTGTTCTTATAAGGAAATCCGGGTCTTATGACCATTTTTGGAATCCACCGAGGTCCGGCATCCCACCGTGTATTAACCTCAAAATGTGTGCATGAATGCAAAGTGATTAGCCAAACAACGTCTCCGACCTCACTCGTCACCTCGTCACGTGTTCTAGCTAACTTATTGTCTCTTAAAAGAATACCCTAAGGTAAATGTCGATTCTGCGACAAAAGACAATTAATTATGAAAAGAGTGCAATCACTCGTGATACCTTCTCGAGTTATCCGACTCATCTCCATCCGATGGTCAAAAACTGCTCAGCGAGCAAAGAGTACCAATGTACTTGGAAACTATATGTTTCCCGGCTTATCCTTTAGATAGCCAAACAACAAAACTGCTCATCGAGCAAAAGAGCATCAACGTACTCTGAAACTTATTAATTTCCCGGCTTATCTTTTAGATAGCCGAACAACAAAACTGCTCATCGAGCAAAAGAGTATCGAGATACTCGGAAACTTATTAGTTCCCCAAAACTTGGACTCGGCGACACTTCTCATTTTTCCAAAACTAATATTCAAGTCCTAAGCTCTTATTTGAGTTTGTGATCATTATTTAAAGATTTAGAGGTTGTTTAGTGTCTTATGAATTTTCCTTGTAAAATAGTTTCCATTTAGTTTTTTTATCTCTAATCTTATGAGTTTAAAAGATCCCATAATCCCAAGTAATTCCCAGAGAAGGTCTCGATCCATTAAAACAATAACAAGGCCCGAACCTCCGTTCGTCCCGTCAAACTTTCCCAAAATCTCATGATGAGTGTGGCATAACTGCCCGTTATCCTCACTCTGACGTACAACAGATATATGTGTATTTGCATAATCAAAGTAACACAATCCAACAGTCATGGCACATATATCAACACATCCTAGATTAACCATTTAGAACATAGCATGTGAATCAATATCAACACATCCTAGATTAACCATTAAGCACATAGCATGTGAATCAATCTCAAAAACAATTCAAGCGATAAATGATTATCAATTGTCATTCGTAGCCTCAGAAAATATTTTTCCCAGTCAAACACAATCAAGTTCATAAACAGTAAATCAAGTCGAATTCGTTGACACCTAAAGCATTAGCTAGTATTCAGTGAGTAGCCCTCACCTGTAACTCCTCTAGCGTGTTCCTCAAACTTTCCTTCACAACCTTCCTCTTCAGCTCCACAGAATTCCTCAAACGAACCTTAGAGCAAAATCACATAATTCAATCACAATGAGTCAGAAACTCAGCAACCAATAAGTACTAGGGTTACACGAAGCATTATAAACTCCGAAGTACGATAATCTAACGCGTTAAGACAAGTTTTCGAAAAACAAAATTTTCCTCCCCCTATGGAGGTGCTCTCGGCCACAGACACTAATTGTGTGCGCCGATTTTTCTTCGATCAAACTTGGTTCCTAGGCTATCATTAGTCGTAACTAAGGCGAATTAAAGCTCGGAAAAATTATCGGCTCGAAAACTGTCGCAGGGTATTTTGGTCAATATTTTTAGCTCAGAATTTCAAAATTGGAATTTCGAAAAACAAATTGGATGGGGACGTTACCAACGACGTTTATGACAACTAATCCTACTAGCGCTAAGCTAAGTTGAGAGTTTTCAGCCTAAAGGATGAAACTTTGGCTCAAAATGGGTTTTTCAAGCAGAATTGGAATTCGGCGGCATTTCAACGACATTCGGCAAAATGTAATCCGCTAAACATGCTCTTGGGCATGCAGGGAATAAGTTTAGACAGAGAAATCGAGTTATTTGGACAGTTTTACAAAAAGCTCAAAACTTTGAGCACAGAAAGACATAGAGAAAAAACGACGGAATTGACGATCAGAAGTGAGAGATAGCATCTATACCTCAACGAACAGTGCAGCGATCGGGCAAGAAACGGCGAAATTTTTTTTCTTCCTCCTCCTCCTTTGGTGCCTCGCGGGTTTGGGTTTGAAATGGGGAAGGTTTTTGAAAATTTTTCATTTTCTTGCTATTTATAGGTTATGGAAATGCGAAAAAATGAAACTTTTGCAATTCCGATTTTTCCTGCGCATTCCTCTGTGAATTCTAAGATAGGTTCTGGCGACAGAATTCCAGAACTCAAAACAGGTTTCTTGGAATTAAGGCAAACGATCCAAAGTCGGTGTAACTCGATTTTACCCGAAAAACTACTTTTTGCAGTTGACGTCGGATGAGAAAACTTCGTTCTGAAGAAAGATTAGAAACGTCGAGAGAAATAGGGGTATGCGTGTGGAATCTTCGTTTGAAGCTCCGAATAGAAAAAGTCTTCATCGTCTGTTGATTTTAGGGTTCTTGAACTATCAGGGATTTAGTTTCGGCAAACCTCCGAGAATTAGAATTGGATGTTCGTACGTTTCAGGGTTTCGTATCGAAACGCTTGTCATGGAAGAATTAAGAGAAGTTCTAACATTTCTCTGAAGATTTTTTGAATTAGTTTCCATCGTGTCTTTAAGTGTAAATTAATCGTTTACTATCGTTCTCGTTTAATATCAACTTTAATACTTTCCTTAGCTTTTTCCTGAACTTTCTCCTTCATAAATTAATTCCATTCGATAAACTTGTTCAGGTTTTCCTTCACGTTACATCAAACTAATCGTGAATAGGAATTTTATTCGGTTTATTCTAAACTTAAAAACTTGGGTCTCACAGACTTAGATGTCACGCTCGTACTAGGGCACTGGGCGCCAAATCCAAATCCAATTGATCAACCGTTTATAAGCTAATCATCATCTCAATACCTAAGAATCCATACGTCATCTCTTGTTTCAGAACTATCATCATTCAGACCTTAAATCAATCTTTCACTTATCCACAAGTCAAATTATAGCTTATTTTTAAGTCTGACATCTCTGCATAACTCAGAATTCATTCCCTTCAAGATCAAACCATAAACTGTGCCTCAAGGGACTTAGCCCAACATTCGCTCCCTAGGTTCTAATCTTCAAAGGTTCAACTGCTATCGTCACAACTAAAACCATTAAATCTCTTATTCATACCTGTCTCTCAACTCTCAAGGACAATCTTAATCCCAAAGGTTTTAATCCAGCTTAGTAAATCTCACTTAGTAATCCTAACACATTTCTCTGAAATTCATATCAACACTCTAATGTATTCAACTTATGCTAAAACTTTCTTTCTCTAATTTGATCACTATCATACCAATCAACTGCTTAATCTCTCAATCCAATTCTAACAAACTTTAAGTCCTACACAATTTGGACAAGAATTTATGTACTTAAAATATAAACCTTCACCGAGTTTGCACCAATAATGTCCTCTAACTCTTCAACACTTTTTAGATGAATATTCATTTCTTAGCACTACGACTTCTTCACAAAGGGATCAAATACCTAACAAAACTCATCTCTCAGATTTGACCAACATCTATCAATACCTATAAACCTTTCTATCATGGTCCATCACCAGCTATAATTCTGAATATCACCCCCCCCCCCTTCAATATTAAGTCGATTAGGCTTAATATGTCGAAGACGAAAATTTAGAAAAAAGCACTGGAAAGGTCAATGAGTCCCTATCATCCAGTAGTCACATAAATTGAGTTTCTATCCAATCGATTCAATTTCTAATACTTCAACATCAAAAATTATGTACCCTTGACATCTCATCTCTGTAATTCATATGTCATTCCACTAAGATTCATCCTTAGCTTCTACCTTCGCCTTTTGACACGTCAAACACGTTGATACATACTCGACTACTCGTCTCTTCATCCCAGACCACCAGAAATGAAGTTTAAGTCCTGATACATCTTCGCCATTCTCGGATGAATACTCAATCTACTCTTATGACCCTCATCCAAGATCAATTCCTCAAAATATCTTGACCTAGAGTCAAATATTTAATCTCAAGTATCACGGCAATGATACTAATCACAGACATTCACACAGTCAAGCAAACATCTTAGCAAACAAGTCTACCCAATCTCACCGCGAAAACTCTGAAAACACCTTTCTCAAAAAAAAAAAAAAACCAACGAGTTCGAAAACTCGTAAGCCCAAAACCCTTAGTGCTCTGGTTTCTCAACCGGAGCTCTGATACCACAATGTAATGCCCCGATTTCTCGAGTGTCACACAGTAACCAAAACGTCATGAATTTTCGTCGTTTAATTAATTAATTTTCAATTAGTGACAAAAGTTCAATTTTACAAAATTCTTGACACTTAACCATTTCGAACTTGCAGAAATAATCATCAACGTAAACCTCAAGCTTTATTAATCATTGAAAAGAGTATGAAATAAATATCCGAAAGAAAACTTCAAAGTAAATCACACCAAGTTTAAATATCCCAACTAAAATAAAGTAATGGTTCAATGCTTCCAAAACTCGGTACTCTCTACCCAAAAGAAAATTGGATGTCTCTCAACCCAACCATATTCTTGGCCTCTTTCTCTTTATCTTCTTCCTCTTCATCAGAAGTGTAGTCGTCATTTGGTAGTGGCTCGTCACGTAGTATCTGCTCCGAAGAATGAGTCGTCGTCGTTATCTTCACGACCATCAACCCCCCCAAATAAACACATAAACAAGTAGTGCAAGGATCAGGTTCCACAACAAATCATGCATAAATATAGTCACATCTCATATAAACTTTCATCATATGAACATAACCATAATTCATATCATAAAGCACAATAATTGTTTATGTAATTTAAGTTTTATGACAGTTAGTCAGTTACTAACGAAATCTCACATCACACAACCCACCAAACCTTCCTTGGCCAATCACATACATCCGCAGATGTACAAATCACGTGAAGCTGCAATACTTCACAAAATCTCATGAAGACCGCAAACAACCAAATCACGTGGAGCCGCAATGATCCACAAAAGTCTCACGGTGACCGCAGTCAACAAAAAACGTGGAGCCGCAATGATCCACAAAATTCTCCCTCGCTTGCAAGCCCATCGTTCTCATGGACCATAGTCTACACCGACCTATGTTCCATTAATTAAGTTCACTTGCAAGCGAGTTATATCACAACAAGTCTCATTTACTTGGATTTCTTGGCTCTAATGTCAAAACCTAGAGTCTTATTTTTCTCTTTATACAACCACATTCATCGCATAAATATAAAAATAAAGCGATCACAGACACATCGGGAATTACAGCTTGATGAGTGACCCTTTTTACAGAATAATCCAGCCAGTAACAAAATACATCAATACCATACAAGTAAATTAGATATTCCAAATTCAGAAAAACATCCAACCCAAAAACCAGTAGATTCAAGTTTTCTGAAAACAAGTGTCCTATTCATTTTCTAAAAAAAAACAGCAGGAACAACGATCACGAAAAACGATCTCCCGAACTCAATTCTCAACCGAATATGACATACTATACATTCCTGAAAAGCTAATTCGAAAATCTACCACTTTCTAGTTTAACACTTTTTCTTTTGAAACCCAGAACTTGGTGATATTAGGCTCTGAAGCTCGCTGTCCGATATAGAGAAAACAGCAGGTGTATCAGTCACTATAACCGATCTCCAGAATTCATTACTAAACCAAAATTTTTGTGCTATATACGCCTAGAAAGCTAATTCGAAGATCTATAACTTCCTAGTTTACCACGTTTTCATCTGAAGACCAGAAATAAGTGATATTGGGTCATGAAGTCCGCTGTCCAGTACATAAAACTGGAAGGGTCACTTCTGCCCTAAATTAAAATTTTGAAGATGCAAGTGCAAAGTTTCAAAGCCATTTTCCAGCAACAAAACGTCATTTATTCATGTGGAATCACCCTAAGAAAAGATTTCAGAACCTAACACATCTCAATCATCACGTTGGACAAATAAATTTCATGCCAAACTTAGCAAGTATTGCATGGGATCTTCACAAAGAATCAAGGTCTAAGGCAAGAATAGAAAATAGTGAAACAATAACACATGGTATCTCATGGCAAAATCCAGCAAGCATCATGATCATAAAAGTCCAGCAAGCTATCCCATAACCAAACCCTCATGCAAAACCCTCCAACAATAAAACTTTTCACAACAAATCATGGCAACAATTCCCTAACAACCTACCCAATCCTAGGACCATCCCTTACCTTGTTTTAGAGCTTGAAAATAGAAAGAAAGAAGATGGTTCTCCTGCTGTCCAAACCTCCTTGCCTTGCTCTCGGTTTCTCCCTCTTCCACTCGCGATCTCTCTCCCTCTCGCCAGCTCTATCTCGCGCGCGCGCCGTGAGTGGTGGTGGCGTCTTGGGCGGCGACGCTCCTCTTCTCTCTCAAGCTCTCTCTCTCTTCTCTCATTTCCTCTGGTTTCTAACGTGAAAGAGTGTGGGTGCAACTTCTGTTTTCTGATTCTTAGAAAATAAGGTTTCCCCCCCCCCCTCTTGACTAAAACCCATGCAAACCAACATGTGGGCTAGGGTTTGGCTTTTACCTTTTTAAGCCCAAACTACTTAAACCCATAGCCCACTAATTAACCCTAATCAGGTCTGAACATAATTAAAACCCAACTATTTTTTATTAAAAACCCAACCAAATTCGAAATAAAAATAAAAACACATTAATAAATTCGCTGGCACTTTACAGCCAGAACCCTGCTCGGTAAAATTCGAATATCTCGAGCTACAGAGGTCGGAATGACCTGATTCCACTTCGAGAATTTTCTACACTTAAAGGGATACAACTCTCAGGATGGAAGTTTTACCAAATGAGGTCGTTAAGACCCTCTAAATATTCACACAAGTTGACAGCCAGAATCTGTCAAAACTCAAACCTTGTCAAACATTAGCTAGCAAGGTAAGTTGCCCTGACCTCTATTTCCTCCAGAATCACAGTGTAAGTTACACTCACAAGCTTGCTCAGTCAAGTCCAAGGTTTCCACAAACGAACCTTAGAGCAAACAAAGTAAAAATCAATCAAAATAAGTCGGTACAATCGAAACAATACTAACTAACGTTAGACAAAGCTCAAGAAGCTTCAGAGTACAACATTTAGGCACGAATGGAAGGGCTTTCCCCGAATGGATGAGTTTTGACTCGATTCAAGTTCTGTACAAAAACACTTTATTCGCTAAAACGTGCATAACTCGAGCTACAGAACTCGGAATGACACGAAACCAAAGCCAAAATTTCGACAACGGAGAGAGCTACGCTATAACTTAGGTCATACAGACCCAAAAATTATTTTTGGACACGGTACCATACCAAATAAGTCTCGGCCACTATCAAAATAGGGTTTCCCGAACTTTTTATTCGATCTAATTTAATTCCTAGGTATTCTTAGGCGATATCTAGTCCAGGGAAACTCTCAGAAAAATTATCGGGTCGAAAACTAACACAGGGGTATTTTGGTAAGTGTTTTTAGCCCGAAAACTCAAAGTCGGAATTTTGAAAAATAAATTTGATGTAACAACTAATCCTACTGACGCTAAGTTCAGTCAGGAGTTTTTAATTCAAAAAGCGAAGCTTTTACCCAAAAATGGGTATTTTCCAGAAAATTGTATCTCTGCGACGATTCGGCGAGATTCAGCAGAAAACAACCGGATATTCATGCTCTTGGGCATGTAGGCAATAAGTTTAGACACTGAAATCAAGTTATTTGAAAACTTTTACAAAAAGCTCAAAACTTTGAGCACAGAAAGATATAGAGAAAAGCGACAAAATTGACGATCAGAAGTAAAGAATAACATCTATACCTCGAGGTCTACGCGTAGCAACGAACAGAGCGACGATCAGGCAAGAATCGGCAAAAATCTCCTTTTCCCTCCTTCCTCTTGAGCTCTCGCGGGTTTGGCAATGAGAATGGTGAGAAAATTTGATTTTTTCTTGCTATTTATAGAAGATGGAAAACGCGAGAAAATGAAAATTTCGCGATTCCGATTTTTCATGTGCGTTCCTCTATGAATTATAAGATAGAATCCGGCGACAGAATTCCAGAACTCGAAACAGGTCTCTTGGAATTTAAACAAACGATTCTCTAACAGTGTTAAACGATTTAACCCGAAAAGTTACTTTTTGCAGTTGGTGTCGGATGAGAAAACTTCCTTCTGAAGAAAGATTGGAAACATCGAAAGAAATGGGTGTTCGCGTGTGGAATCTTCGTTTGAAGCTCCGAATAGAAAAGGTTTCCATCGACAGTTTCTTTTAAGGTTTTTGAGCTATCAGAGATTCAGTTTCGGCAAACTTCCGAGAATTGGAATCGGACGTTCGTACATTCCAGGGTTACGTGTCGAAACACTTGTCAAGGAAATGAATAAGAGAAATTCTTATATTTCTCTAAAGATTTTTGGAATTAGTTCCTATAGTGCTTTAAGAGTAAATTAATCGTTTACTAACGCTCTTGCCCTAGGCGTAAGCGAATAAGACTCGTGCTATAACTTATATCGACTTTAATACTATTCTTAGTCTTTTCCTGAACTTTCTCTGTCATAAATTTATTCCATTCAGTAAACACTTTTTCAGGTTTCCTTCACGATACATCGAAACCTAATCGTTGATAGGAATTTAATTAATTAGTTCTATAACTGAAATTTTGGGTCTCACAGTGAGACAGCCGTAAAACACTTCAACATGGAAGGGTCTCACAGTGAGACAACCGTAAAACACTTCAACATGGAAGGGTGAACGGTGAGACAACCGTAAAGCACTTCAACAGGGAAGGGTGAATTGTGAGACAGCCGACTATGAAGGCAAATTCCATGCAAGAGACATCCATTTGAGAGTGGAAAAATTTGTCTAAGGTTTTTGTGTCTTTTCAAGCCACAAGCCTTTGGGGGCTGTGGACCGCTCTGTGAATTGGACCGGACGAGATACCATTACTAGGCCGGACAGACCAGTCCAGGCGACACATCCAAGCCGTCTTAAGACTTGGGCCGCGTGGACATAGCATTGACACCGAGCCGATCTATTTAGTCCAAGAGGCCCATCCATCAAAAAATACTCTAGGGCCAACACATGCATGATGCTTTGACCAGATCGGTGACTCACCCATCCGTGAATCACGACAGAGTCAAAGCTACAGTCAGGTCCCCCTCAAACACGGAAGACTCGCAATCACAGTACGGAAGACTCACAATCACAGCATGGAAGACTCGAAATCACAGCATGACCAACGGGAAAGTCAAGAAACCCACCCTGGTTAGTGCGACCCAGCTGTTTTAGTCAATGAACTATGTAATAGGAATGAGAGCTAGGGTTAGAGACTCACCCACTATAAACGGGGGTCTTCTGTATGTATCAAGATCTTCTTTTTCTCACTTGAGCAGTAAACTTAATCTTTTTCGCCGGTCTACTGACTGAAAGTTCATTCGTGAACAAAAAACAAAAATGATTGTTAAACTCCAACATTTATGAACACACAATTGACGAGTATGCATTTTATGGTGGAATTTTACCACCATAAAATATGAAATGTTAACATAAACATAAAACACATTTTGTTCCTTTGCAAACCACAACAAAACCCGTATACAATCCCCGCAAAATTCACATATTTCATTCGTAAATTTTGTAAAATTTTGAGATTCACAATAACGTGTTTAGTGTTTTTATTTTACATTTCACTAATTGTGAGGTTAAACCAACTAGGCAAAAGCACGTATGTCGATTTTGTGTCACATACACTAGAGGCTAGCTTGACCCATGTCATAAACCGGAAGGAGCAAAACCTTTTACCTTAACTGTTTGGTGCTTTATTTTCTGTCCCACAAATAAACTTTAGCAATGTCAAATAAAAAAAAAGTATGAATATCACTGTTATAATTTTACCCGAGTGAATTTTTTAAATAAAGTATAAAGATTTACCAGTGGAAGTAAAGACCAAACTGGACTTGGAGTAAGGATTTGGAAGTAGAATTTTGGAGACCTAATTTTACAATAAAAAACTAGCTCACGAGATGGGAATTAGTTTTCTATATATAAGAGTTATATTGTCCATTTTTTTAGTCAATATGCAAACTAAAAAAACTGAAAGTGATGCGCAGCAGAAGGAATAGAGAGGTTGGTTAATGATTTAACTTATGCAACTGTATTTCGTGTTATACACATTACCGTCAACCGAATAGAACAAGTCATCATTGTTGTTCTCGCCACCATTTGGCACTCTCTAGTTAAAGCCGGCCCCTCGCGCGTGTTCCCTATCTCTCACTGTCTTAGAATAAAAATTAGGAAAGCCACCAACCCTTCACCTGCACTTCCGTTCACTTTCTCCCCTTCAAGTTCATGGCCTTTGCTTCTTCTGTTCACACTTTCCCTTCCAAACCCACCAACAATCTATCATAAAATCACAGCCCAAAAAGACTAACGTAGCTAAGCCTATAACAGAAAAACATGGACAGGCTCATAAAGTTAGACCCATCAAACACAGTCCTGATCAGGGTCGAACCTGGACAACAAAAGTGCCATGGAACTATCACCTTACGTAATGTCATGTACACCATGCCAGTGGCTTTTAGGCTTCAGCCATTGATCAAGACCCGTTACACCGTGAAGCCCCAATCAGGGATCATATCCCCTTTAGCCACACTCATCGTAGAGATCACCTACCACCCCCTACCAGGTTCTAATCTCCCACACTCTTTCCCTCACTCGGATGACTCTTTCTTTCTTCACAGTGTCTTGGCACCCGGTGTAGCCATCAAAGAACCTTCCTCCATGTTCGATTCCGTCCCAAACGATTGGTTCACCACTCGAAAGAAGCAAGTCTTCATCGACAGCGCCATCAAAATCATGTTCGTGGGGTCACAGATCCTCTCTCACCTTGTTGAAGATGGTAATTCAATGGATGACATCAGGGAGGTGCTAGAAAAAAGCGACACATCATGGAAATCGGTGAACTCCACAGACCAACAAGGCCGAACTCTGCTCCACTTGGCAGTTTCAAAAGCAAGACCAGATCTTGTTCAATTACTCCTTGAATTCGAACCTGATGTCGAAGCTGGCTTGAGTCGTTCTGGCGGCTCGAGTTCAACCCCACTCGAGGCTGCATCTTCCTCTGGTCAAGCTTTAATTGTTGAGCTCCTTCTAGCTCACAGGGCCAGCACCGAGCGGTCAGAGACATCAACGTTTGGACCAATCCACCACGCGGCGAGAGAAGGACATGTAGAGGTTCTGAGGCTTCTCTTGCTTAAAGGAGCCAAAGTGAATGCGCTCGTTAAAGATGGCGGCAACACTGCCCTGCACCTCGCTGTTGAAGAACGCCGAAGAGAATGTGTCAGGCTCCTCCTAGCAAACGGGGCCAGAACTGATATCAGAAACGCCAGAGAAGGTAATATCATGAATCAGTTATCCCAAATAGCCCTTAAGATATCTGCTAAAAAGTATAGAATTTATATTCTACGTTTAACACACACCCTTCACGCGCATATATAGACTTAGAATTTGACTTTATTATTAAAATAGTGAATGAAACAATAATCAAACTCAAGACTATGACACTAAAGCTCAGAAACAAATTATCCTAAAGGTTTCAATAAGTTTTTCTTCCCTAACCTTTAAGAAATATTTGACATTGGTCTCTCGCCGGAGTAAAGGTGGGTTTTAGTCCCTAACCTTTGTTAAAAGGCGGTTTTGTTCCCTCCGGAGCTCTAAGTCAACGCCGGAGCTCCGGTGGCTCATGTGGCATGGCCACGTCAGATTAATAAGCTTAGGTGGATTTTTTTTTCCTTTTTCATTTAAATTTTAAAAAAAATTAAATCATAATTAAAATCCTTAAATCTCTTCATCCTAATTAAATCTTTCACCTAATTCATCTCTTCATCTTCATCTTCAATTTCTTGACAACAAGACATTCCAATTCCATCACCAACCCAATACAGCTAGAACCAAACCACAAAATTAAATCAACAAACCTAACTATAACTCTCAAATCCAGATTTTGTTCTCTCTCTCTACCTGTGAATATTCACTCTTCCTTCTCTATCGTGGTTGTCCCTTTTGCATCTCATCTTCATGTTACTGTTTCAGAATAAGAATCAACAAAAAAATAAGGTTCTGTTAATTATGGGTTAATTTTTTTTAGAATTTAAATGAAAAAAAATTCTACATGGCCTCATTAATCTGATGTGGCTATGCCACATGGGCCGCCAGAGCTCCGGCGTTGACCCAGAGCTCCGGAGGGACCAAAACCAAACCTTTTAACAAAAGTTAGGGACTAAAACCCACCTTTACTCTGACGATGGACCAATACCAAGCATTTTGTAAAGGTTAGGGACGAAAAACATATTTAAACCTATCCTAAAGGTTCGAGTTTAAGTTATTGACTAAATGATACATGAATAATTGCATATTATATTTCTTGCAGGTGATACAGCTTTGCACATAGCATCAGCCACAGGTGACGAGAGCATGGTGAAGCTCTTGCTACAAAAGGGCGCCAACAAAGACGCGAGGAACAATCAAGGGAAGATAGCATACGATGTTGCAGCCGAGAACGGCCACACGAAGCTCTTCGACGTACTTCGCTTGGGGGACAGATTGTGTGTGGCGGCGAGAAACGGCGAAGTGAGGAGCATCCACAAGGTCTTAGAAACTGGCGCTGCCATCAATGGAAGGGATCAGAATGGATGGACAGCGCTGCACAGAGCCTCGTTCAAAGGGAGAGTGGATGCAGTGAGGTTCCTTGTGGAGAAAGGGATCGATGTGGATGCGAAGGACGAAGAAGGGTACACGGCTTTGCATTGTGCTGCTGAATCAGGCCATGCGGATGTGACGGAGTTTTTGGTGAAGAAGGGTGTGGATGTTGAAGCCAGAACCAGTAAAGGCGTGAGTGCGTTGCAAATAGCTGAGTCGTTGCATTATGTTGGGATTACGAGGATTCTTGTTAATGGTGGGGCTTGTAGAGAAAGTTTGAATCAAATGACGCAAGGAGCATCACCTGCTAAGATTCCATTTGTTATTAGTGGGGCTGTGATAAAGAAGAAGAAACAGATGGGCAGGATCAGAGTGTTGAGGGGGAGTTTTGATCGTTCTACTGCTTTAGCTGTGCTCTAGCAGGTAGTGTTGCTTACTGATTTGGCATATTGGAACTGAGAAGATATTGAGATGAGTTTTGGGTTTTGGCTGTGATTTTAATTTGTTGATGGAATTGTACATTCAAAACAATGTTGTTTCCTATGGTGATGATTGTTATTGATGCTCTTCATCCCAAGCTTTGCCCATGGGGTACAATACTGTATTTAGTCCCTATGAAAATTGTTAGTAATACACGTTTTTTCTTTACGAGGTTAGTAAAATTACAGTAGATAGATAAAATTTAGGTTTAATAGCTTTTTTTGGTCCCTAACGTTTAACGATTTAACAAAATTAATCCTCCATGAATTTATTAGATTTTCCAATCCCTCACTTAAGGCCTCCGTTGCAGAACCATACTTCTATCCAACTTCCGTCCGATTTTTAACGTTAGACGCCTACGTGGCCTACTTAAGTGAGGTGGCAAGCTGATTGGAGAAAGAAAGGGGCCTAGAGGAAGCACGTGATAGGCATGTGACTTGTTCATCATCTTCAACCTCCATTAGTTGGATTATCAGAAACCCTATAAAAGAAGGATTTTCTCTCCTCGACAAATTGGATCCTAAATTTCTCTTATTCTGACGAGACTAGCGAAGGAGAAGAAGAATTGAGCTTTGTATTGAATAAACAATCAGAAGCATCTACTAGCAATGCAATTACAGCTACTGGACAGCTCAGCAGTGCCTACTCAGCATAAAACAGTTATGGAGGCAGCTATGACTAACAAACTAGGAATTAGTATACTGTGTAGCAAGGTCATAACATAGTTATGATACACCTTCTTGTTGATAGTATAAATAGACTCTGAAGCTATTTTGTATGTACCTTTTATTCATTCAATAGATTTTTCTATTCAGTTCATCTCTTTTTCTCTAAGTTTTCTGATGGTATCAGAGCTCCTACATAGGGGCTCTGCTATCTTCCGCTGCATCATTCTTCCTGGTTTAGGGTTTCAATCGAAAGCATGAAGATCGTGGTTGTACAATTCTGATCGGTGATGTGTTGATTTGTGTTCGTGTTGGTCAATTGGTGAAATTTCTCAATTTCTTGCTTCCTGTTTCTTGATCCTGTTGAGGTATTGTTCTTCTTATTTCGTGATTGTCTTCTCTCTGAGTTAATTTCTGGTTCAATCTACTGGTTCGATTATTTTCATGGCGAGGAAGGCAAACAACGCACATGCTGAATCTTCAGGTGTCAACAATGGAGTCATTGATCCTTCACTTGATCCTCTGAGTCCATATTACGTTCATCCAGGAGATGAACCTTCTACGGTTTCTGTCACACCAAAGCTGACGAGTTCAAATTACCAGACATGGATGCGTTCAATGCGAAGGGCGCTGAGCTCCAAAAACAAGTTTCAGTTCTAGATGCGGATCATCCTCTTTTCTACGCTTGGGACAGGTGCAATAATCTAGTTCATACTTGGATTATGAATATTGTTACATCTTCAATTGCACAGAATTTAGTTTACATTGAGAATGTGATTGATGTTTGGAATGAGTTGAAAGAACGTTTCTCACAAGTAGATTTGATTAGAATCTCTGAATTGCAAAGTGAAATTTATAATTTGAGGCAAGGATCTTCAACTGTTACTGATTTCTTCACTGAATTGAAGACTCTATGGGAAGAAATCGATGATTTTAGACCACTGCCAGTGTGTATTTGCAATGCTAGATGTCCATGACAGAGTCATGCTAGGTCATATAAGGATCAGGACTATATAATTAGGTTTTTGACTGGGCTGAATGAAGTGTTTTCTACTGTTCACTCACAGATCCTTTTAATGAAACCCTTACCAACATTGAATGAAGTTTTCTCTATGGTAATCCAACAAGAGAGGCAATTAGGTTCAGGAAATTCAGGACAAGTAGTAAATGAATCAAGGTCTATGCTTAATGTTGTTGATTATAGAAGTGGTTATGGAAGAGGTAGAGGTTATCCTCAAGGGAATCAGATTTATGGTGGAAGGAGTTCCACTCCTGCTTCTAATTCAGGAAATGGCAGAGGATACTATCAAGGTTCACGAAGAGGTAACATAATTTGTTCTCCTTGTAGGAGGACAGGCCATACCATTGATACTTGTTACAAGATTTATGGTCTTCCACCTTCTTTTAGGTAAAACAATTCTGGTTCAGTGAATAATTTTCACTCTAATGATCACTACAATGGTGATCATACCTTTTTTACTGAGGATATTCAGTCTACACATTCTGATGTTAATCAAGCATCACATGCTTCTCATGTTTCAGTTCCTGGTTCTAGTTCTAATGCTGCATCTTCTTCCTCAGCTTCAGCACCACAGATTCAAGACTTCACACCAGATCAGTTTCAGAAGTTGTTGAAATTGATCCAAGGAAATGATTCTCAGTTTGTCAATTCCACACAAATTAACCAGTTGAGGATTCATGAGAATCCGCACAATGTCAATCAGTTTAATGTTCAGCATAAAAGTCATTAAAATTCACATGTGACAGGAAAAGGTAGAACCATCATTTTATCCTCTTATTCTACTTCTGCAAAAGCTTGTAGTTCTTGGATATTAGATTCAGGAGCTACTGATCATGTGTGTTCCTCATTGGACCTGTATCATTCTTTTTCCAAGATTAAACCTATACATGTTCAATTACCAAATGGTACTCTGGTCAAGGCACACTTGGCTGGTATTATTGCGTTCTCCCCCTTATTATCCATCAAAAATGTCCTTTATGTACCAGAATTCAGTTTTAATATTGTCTCCACCTCAAAATTATGTGAACATTTGTCATGTGTTTTTCAATCCTATTACTCACATTCATTGATACAGGACCTCAATTCCCAGAAGATAATTTGTTTGGCTAAACAAGAGGGAGGATTGTGAGTGAATAGATTCGGTTCAAGCTTTGAGTTTGAAGGTTTGTTTTGTTGAGGCAAACATATGACGAAGTAGTAATAAGGAAAAAGAAAATAAACATTCAGAAATGAAACAGATAATGAAAAGAAAGAGTGATTTACTTTGGGTTCTTGCTCAACTAATCAATTCAAGCACATCATTCTAAGCACATGTTCTCATGAATCTCTCCTTGATGTTATAGCCTAAGCAACTACCTATCGATGCCTCGCATAGATAATTCTTTCAAACCCAAAGATAAGCCCAATTCCTTGTGTACTTAAACATTTGTTTGAAGCATAAAGATTATAAAGTTCAGGCCAAAAAACCCCAACCATTCCTCTATTCCTAGTAGCAAGTATAGAAGAGGTAATCCCATAACAAGTCCCTAATCTATAACAAACTTCCGTTCTAATTATAGAAAACTATAAAGCTAGCACATGTTCTAACTTGGAACATAAAGCATGGATATGGGATTCAAGGAAAGAAGAAGAACATGTGGGAAAGAACTTAAGATTATAACTTAAAAGGAAAAGTCTAACAAGATAACCAAAGTAAAGAAGAGAGATTAGCCAAGCCTGGCAAGAGCCACGCTTGGCTAAGAACCGTGAACACAAGCTTGGAAGCCTTCTCTCACTCTCCTAGATGATCCTCTACCTCTAAACTTATGTAGAAATGAAATTGATATCAAAGATTACAAAAGAAAATGACTAAAATCCTATTTATAGGCAAAAATCACGAGTTTGGGCTGTACCGGGCGCTCAGGCGCCAATGCAGAGCGCCTGACCGCCAATTCCATGCTGAAAAAGTGCATCTGGAAGGTAATTGGCGCCTAGGCGCCAATTCAGAGCGCCTGAGCGCCAATTCAGAGCGCCTAGGCGCCAATTCCAATTTCTGGAACAGGGCAATTGGCGCCTAGGCGCCAATGGAGCATGCCTAGGCGCTCAGACTCGCTGGAAAGTCCCTTGATCTTCATTTTAATTCCTCTTTATGTCTCTTTAAGCCTCCCTTCAATTCACCAAGCTTCTTGACCTTCCTTCTTCTTCAGTTTCAGACCTGATTACTCTCATCAAAGCTCAAGGAAAAATATCAAGAATACCAACCATTTAATTGCACAAGGGACTCAAAACTAATGACAATTAACAAAAGACTCAAACTATACTAAAATGCAACTAAAGCCCTTATAAAACTACAAAATTACTAAACTAATGCAAATGCACAAATAAAAGTTAAAATGCATGAGAATGCATGAAACACTACATGAGACATAAGAAAAAGACTCAAAACTAACAAAGAAAAACCCTAAAAACATCATATAAACCCGGGTCATCACACCACTATACTCAACGACAGCTCGCCCTCGAGCGTCACTAAGATTAGCTTGCCCTCGAGCACAAAGAATTACTCCCAACACACATGCCAAAAGAGGGACACATTTTCAGAAAACCGGGGGATCAAGTAAATGTAGTTAGTTCCAAGATAAAGATTCAACAATCAACTTCATGCAACTCTTAGAAAAATAAGAATTAGAGTCCACTATGAGAAGCATTTAGAGCTAACATCCTAGCATGAGCCAATTGTTTAGTGCACTGAGCACAAAAGCAAGTTCATAGGTTCTGAGAATCATTCACTCAAGAGCAACTAAAGATGGCAATGCATTATTCAATGAGACTTCAAAAGGGTTGTAACGTTGGCTAGGTAAAACACAAGGTAGGTGGTCCCTAAGGAAGACTAAGGCTGCACAAAATTTGAGTGTGGTCCAATTTGGAATTCCGGAGCTTTCAAGCTATTGATACTTAGCACTCAAGTCTCTTAACCACTTTTTGTTTCTTATTTTTTATTTTTATTTTTGGAACTCCACCACACCATGGTGTTCATTTTCTCTTTTGACATTTTTCAATTTTTTTTCTTTGGGGCAAGAGACAATTGCACTTTTTATAAACTAGCTCCATCAAAAGTTAAGAACCACAACTCCCCATTGAATACTCCAAACAACCAGCCCATTAAACATAGATACCAAGGAAATCTCCATAAGGCTCAAAGGGTCAACTAGGGACAAAGATGTTATAAAACAATTTCTGAAGTACAAGAAAACCTACCAGTCTCAAGAATGCAAGTCTCCTAAAGCTACACTCAAGGACGCTTGAAATGAAACCCAGAACCAAGAAGTGCAAGTGAGTCAGGATCCTCCAGGGAAATTATATAGTGATGGGTCAAAGATGGACCCTTGTGGACTCACATCAACTCTATCCTCAAGACAACACTTAGAAGAGTGAAGTCTCTCCCTCTCTTTCCCAAACATACAATCACTCCCCAAAAGAAAGCACAAAGTATCCACTTAAAAACATTTTTAAAACCAACATCATGTGAGTGAGCAAGACTTGGGAACTTGTCATTTGAGTATAAGGAATAAAGACCAAGGTATAAAAGACTCTATATAACAATGCATGTTAAAATTGGATAAACAAAATCTATAAAAGAAAAATATGCAAAAATGCATGGAGTAAAACTCAGGGTCAGAAAAGAACCTGCTTCAAAGTGATTGAGTGCCTCCAAGTGTGTATCCTTTTTATTTCCTGAAACACTAAACATAAAACGTAAAACAGCAAAAGAAGATCCTAAGTATCAACTTATCAACTCATGACCAATGAATCTAATTAAAATTAAATTCACTAGCTGATTCACTCTAGGTCAGGTTCATGGAATTCCAAACCTCAAAACATGTTATAATTGATCAGGTCACAATAAGCACTAGGAACAAGAACGAATCAGTTAAATTGATACACAGGAACAAAACAGAAAAAGAACATGGGTTGTCTCCCATTCAGCCCTAAGTTAGAGTCTTAGGTAGACTATACTTCAACCTCGTAACATAAACCTAAAATCACAAACAATCCCCGGCAACGGCGCCAAAAACTTGTTGGTAAATCCGCAAGTGTACGGAATCCACCCGGTTTTAAATATCGAACCACAGGGGTTGTGAGTGAATAGATTTGGTTCAAGCTTTGAGTTTGAAGGTTTGTTTTGTTGAGGCAAACATATGACGAAGTAGTAATAAGGAAAAAGAAAATAAACATTCAGAAATGAAACAGAGAATGAAAAGAAATAGTGATTTACTTTGGGTTCTTGCTCAACTAATCAATTCAAGCACATCATTCTAAGCACATGTTCTCATGAATCTCTCCTTGATGTTATAGCCTAAGCAACTACCTATCGATGCCTCGCATATATAATTCTTTCAAACCAAAAGATAAGCCCAATTCCTTGTGTACTTAAACATTTGTTTGAAGCATAAAGATTATAAAGTTCAGGCCAACAAACCCCAACCCTTCCTCTATTCCTAGTAGCAAGTATAGAAGAGGTAATCCCATAACAAGTCCCTAATCTATAACAAACTTCCGTTCTAATTATAGAAAAGTATAAAGCTAGCACATGTTCTAACTTGGAACATAAAGCATGGATATGGGATTCAAGGAAAGAAGAAGAACATGTGGGAAAGAACTTAAGATTATAACTTAAAAGGGAAAGTCTTACAAGATCACCAAAGTAAAGAAGAGAGATTAGCCAAGAGCCATGCTTGGCTAAGAACCTTGAACACAAGCTTGGAAGCCTTCTCTCACTCTCCTAGATGATCCTCTACCTCTAAACTTATGTAGAAATGAAATTGATATCAAAGATTGCAAAAGAAAATGACTAAAATCCTATTTATAGGCAAAAAATCACGAGTTTGAGCTGTACCGGGCGCTCAGGCGCCAATTCAGAGCGCCTGACCGCCAATTCCATGCTGAAAAAGTGCATCTGGAAGGTAATTGGCGCCTAGGCGCCAATTTAGAGCGCTTGAGCGCCAATTCAGAGCGCCTAGGCGCCAATTCCAATTTCTGGAACAGGGCAATTGGCGCCTAGGCGCCAATGGAGCATGCCTAGGCGCTCAGACTCGCTGGAAAGTCCCTTGATCTTCATTTTAACTCCTCTTTATGTCTCTTTAAGCCTCCCTTCAATTCACCAAGCTTCTTGACCTTCCTTCTTCTTCAGTTTCAGACCTGATTACTCTCATCAAAGCTCAAGGAAAAATATCAAGAATACCAACCATTTAATTGCACAAGGGACTCAAAACTAATGACAATTAACAAAAGACTCAAACTATACTAAAATGCAACTAAAGCCCTTATAAAACTACAAAATTACTAAACTAATGCAAATGCACAAATAAAAGTTAAAATGCATGAGAATGCATGAAACACTACATGAGACATAAGAAAAAGACTCAAAACTAACAAAGAAAAACCCTAAAAACATCATATAAACCCGGGTCATCACACCACTATACTCAACGACAGCTCGCCCTCGAGCGTCACTAAGATTAGCTTGCCCTCGAGCACAAAGAATTACTCCCAACACACATGCCAAAAGAGGGACACATTTTCAGAAAACCGGGGGATCAAGTAAATGTAGTTAGTTCCAAGATAAAGATTCAACAATCAACTTCATGCAACTCTTAGAAAAATAAGAATTAGAGTCCACTATGAGAAGCATTTAGAGCTAACATCCTAGCATGAGCCAATTGTTTAGTGCACTGAGCACAAAAGCAAGTTCATAGGTTCTGAGAATCATTCACTCAAGAGCAACTAAAGATGGCAATGCATTATTCAATGAGACTTCAAAAGGGTTGTAACGTTGGCTGGGTAAAACACAAGGTAGGTGGTCCCTAAGGAAGACTAAGGCTGCACAAAATTTGAGTGTGGTCCAATTTGGAATTCCGGAGCTTTCAAGCTATTGATACTTAGCACTCAAGTCTCTTAACCACTTTTTGTTTCTTATTTTTTATTTTTATTTTTGGAACTCCACCACACCATGGAGTTCATTTTCTCTTTTGACATTTTTCAATTTTTTTTCTTTGGGGCAAGAGACAATTGCACTTTTTATAAACTAGCTCCATCAAAAGTTAAGAACCACAACTCCCCATTGAATACTCCCAACAACCAGCCCATTAAACATAGATACCAAGGAAATCTCCATAAGGCTCAAAAGGGTCAACTAGGGACAAAGATGTTATAAAACAATTTCTGAAGTACAAGAAAACCTACCAGTCTCAAGAATGCAAGTCTCCTAAAGCTACACTCAAGGACGCATGAAATGAAACCCAGAACCAAGAAGTGCAAGTGAGTCAGGATCCTCCAGGGAAATTATATAGTGAAGGGTCAAAGATGGACCCTTGTGGACTCACATCAACTCTATCCTCAAGACAACACTTAGAAGACTGAAGTCTCTCCCTCTCTTTCCCAAACATACAATCACTCCCCAAAAGAAAGCACAAAGTATCCACTTAAAAACATTTTCAAAACCAGCATCATGTGAGTGAGCAAGACTTGGGAACATGCCATTTGAGTATAAGGAATAAAGGCCAAGGTATAAAAGACTCTATATAACAATGCATGATAAAATTGGATAAACAAAATCTATAAAAGAAAAATATGCAAAAATGCATGGACTAAAACTCAGGGTCAGAAAAGAACCTCCTTCAAAGTGATTGAGTGCCTCCAAGTGTGTATCCTTTTTATTTCCTGAAACACTAAACATAAAACGTAAAACAGCAAAAGAAGATCCTAAGTATCAACTTATCAACTCATGACCAATGAATCTAATTAAAATTAAATTCACTAGCTGATTCACTCTAGGTCAGGTTCATGGAATTCCAAACCTCAAATCATGTTATAATTGATCAGGTCACAATAAGCACTAGGAACAAGAACGAATCAGTTAAATTGATACATAGGAACAAAACAGAAATAGAACATGGGTTGTCTCCCATTCAGCCCTAAGTTAGAGTCTTAGGTAGACTATACTTCAAACTCGTAACATAAACCAAAAATCAAAAACAATCCCCGGCAACGGCGCCAAAAACTTGTTGGTAAATCCGCAAGTGTACGGAATCCACCCGGTTTTAAATATCGAACCACAGGGGTTGTGAGTGAATAGATTTGGTTCAAGCTTTGAGTTTGAAGGTTTGTTTTGTTGAGGCAAACATATGACGAAGTAGCAATAAGGAAAAAGAAAATAAACATTCAGAAATGAAACAGAGAATGAAAAGAAAGAGTGATTTACTTTGGGTTCTTGCTCAACTAATCAATTCAAGCACATCATTCTAAGCACATGTTCTCATGAATCTCTCCTTGATGTTATAGCCTAAGCAACTACCTATCGATGCCTCGCATATATAATTCTTTCAAACCAAAAGATAAGCCCAATTCCTTGTGTACTTAAACATTTGTTTGAAGCATAAAGATTATAAAGTTCAGGCCAACAAACCCCAACCCTTCCTCTATTCCTAGTAGCAAGTATAGAAGAGGTAATCCCATAACAAGTCCCTAATCTATAACAAACTTCCGTTCTAATTATAGAAAAGTATAAAGCTAGCACATGTTCTAACTTGGAACATAAAGCATGGATATGGGATTCAAGGAAAGAAGAATAACATGTGGGAAAGAACTTAAGATTATAACTTAAAAGGAAAAGTCTTACAAGATCACCAAAGTAAAGAAGAGAGATTAGCCATGCTTGGCTAAGAACCTTGAACACAAGCTTGGAAGCCTTCTCTCACTCTCCTAGATGATCCTCTACCTCTAAACTTATGTAGAAATGAAATTGATATCAAAGATTGCAAAAGAAAATGACTAAAATCCTATTTATAGGCAAAAAATCACGAGTTTGGGCTGTACCGGGCGCTCAGGCGCCAATTCAGAGCGCCTGACCGCCAATTCCATGCTGAAAAAGTGCATCTGGAAGGTAATTGACGCCTAGGCGCCAATTTAGAGCGCTTGAGCGCCAATTCAGAGCGCCTAGGCGCCAATTCCAATTTCTGGAACAGGGCAATTGGCGCCTAGGCGCCAATGGAGCATGCCTAGGCGCTCAGACTCGCTGGAAAGTCCCTTGATCTTCATTTTAACTCCTCTTTATGTCTCTTTAAGCCTCCCTTCAATTCACCAAGCTTCTTGACCTTCCTTCTTCTTCAGTTTCAGACCTGATTACTCTCATCAAAGCTCAAGGAAAAATATCAAGAATACCAACCATTTAATTGCACAAGGGACTCAAAACTAATGACAATTAACAAAAGACTCAAACTATACTAAAATGCAACTAAAGCCCTTATAAAACTACAAAATTACTAAACTAATGCAAATGCACAAATAAAAGTTAAAATGCATGAGAATGCATGAAACACTACATGAGACATAAGAAAAAGACTCAAAACTAACAAAGAAAAACCCTAAAAACATCATATAAACCCGGGTCATCACACCACTATACTCAACGACAGCTCGCCCTCGAGCGTCACTAAGATTAGCTTGCCCTCGAGCGCAAAGAATTACTCCCAACACACATGCCAAAAGAGGGACACATTTTCAGAAAACCGGGGGATCAAGTAAATGTAGTTAGTTCCAAGATAAAGATTCAACAATCAACTTCATGCAACTCTTAGAAAAATAAGAATTAGAGTCCACTATGAGAAGCATTTAGAGCTAACATCCTAGCATGAGCCAATTGTTTAGTGCACTGAACACAAAAGCAAGTTCATAGGTTCTGAGAATCATTCACTCAAGAGCAACTAAAGATGGCAATGCATTATTCAATGAGACTTCAAAAGGGTTGTAACGTTGGCTAGGTAAAACACAAGGTAGGTGGTCCCTAAGGAAGACTAAGGCTGCACAAAATTTGAGTGTGGTCCAATTTGGAATTCCGGAGCTTTCAAGCTATTGATACTTAGCACTCAAGTCTCTTAACCACTTTTTGTTTCATATTTTTTATTTTTTTTTTTTGGAACTCCACCACACCATGGAGTTCATTTTCTCTTTTGACATTTTTCAATTTTTTTTCTTTGGGGCAAGAGATAATTGCACTTTTTATAAACTAGCTCCATCAAAAGTTAAGAACCACAACTCCCCATTGAATCCTCCAAACAACCAGCCCATTAAACATAGATCCCAAGGAAATCTCCATAAGGCTCAAAAGGGTCAACTAGGGACAAAGATGTTATAAAACAATTTCTAAAGTACAAGAAAACCTACCAGTCTCAAGAATGCAAGTCTCCTAAAGCTACACTCAAGGACGCATGAAATGAAACCCAGAAACCAAGAAGTGCAAGTGAGTCAGGATCCTCCAGGGAAATTATATAGTGAAGGGTCAAAGATGGACCCTTGTGGACTCACATCAACTCTATCCTCAAGACAACACTTAGAAGACTGAAGTCTCTCCCTCTCTTTCCCAAACATACAATCACTCCCCAAAAGAAAGCACAAAGTATCCACTTAAAAACATTTTCAAAACCAGCATCATGTGAGTGAGCAAGACTTGGGAACATGCCATTTGAGTATAAGGAATAAAGGCCAAGGTATAAAAGAATCTATATAACAATGAATGATAAAATTGGATAAACAAAATCTATAAAAGAAAAATATGCAAAAATGCATGGACTAAAACTCAAGGTCAGAAAAGAACCTCCTTCAAAGTGATTGAGTGCCTCCAAGTGTGTATCCTTTTTATTTCCTGAAACACTAAACATAAAACGTAAAACAGCAAAAGAAGATCCTAAGTATCAACTTATCAACTCATGACCAATGAATCTAATTAAAATTAAATTCACTAGCTGATTCACTCTAGGTCAGGTTCATGGAATTCCAAACCTCAAATCATGTTATAATTGATCAGGTCACAATAAGCACTAGGAACAAGAACGAATCAGTTAAATTGATACATAGGAACAAACAGAAAAAGAACATGGGTTGTCTCCCATTCAGCCCTAAGTTAGAGTCTTAGGTAGACTATACTTCAACCTCGTAACATAAACCAAAAATCACAAACAATCCCCGGCAACGGCGCCAAAAACTTGTTGGTAAATCCGCAAGTGTACGGAATCCACCCGGTTTTAAATATCGAACCACAGGGGTTGTGAGTGAATAGATTTGGTTCAAGCTTTGAGTTTGAAGGTTTGTTTTGTTGAGGCAAACATATGACGAAGTAGTAATAAGGAAAAAGAAAATAAACATTCAGAAATGAAACAGAGAATGAAAAGAAAGAGTGATTTACTTTGGGTTCTTGCTCAACTAATCAATTAAAGCACATCATTCTAAGCACATGTTCTCATGAATCTCTCCTTGATGTTATAGCCTAAGCAACTACCTATCGATGCCTCGCATATATAATTCTTTCAAACCAAAAGATAAGCCCAATTCCTTGTGTACTTAAACATTTGTTTGAAGCATAAAGATTATAAAGTTCAGGCCAACAAACCCCAACCCTTCCTCTATTCCTAGTAGCAAGTATAGAAGAGGTAATCCCATAACAAGTCCCTAATCTATAACAAACTTCCGTTCTAATTATAGAAAAGTATAAAGCTTGTAAGGCCCTAAGTTCAAATTGGAACAATTTCATGGAAGTTCAAATAAAATTGAAGTTTTAGCTAATGTTTGATAACTGGCAGATTAGAACTGTCAACTTGTGTGAATTTGTAGAGGGTCTTAACGACTTCATTTGGGAAAGTACATGGCAGATGATTCGCATGTGATTACGCCAGACGATATACAGCTGAGAGATGATCTGACAATGGAGGTGCCACCCATCAAGATCGTCGATCGAAGTGTAAAGCGCTTAAGAAACAAGGAGGTACCTTTAGTGAAGATCGTGTGGAACCAAGAGACCGGTGACGCGACCTGGGAGTTAGAGGATAAGATGCGGGAGTCACACCCCGATTTATTTGTAAACCCTTAAGTTTCGAGGGCGAAACTATTTTAAGGGGGGTGGTATTGTAAGGCCCTAAGTTCAAATTGGAACAATTTCATGGAAGTTCAAATAAAATTGAAGTTTTAGCTAATGTTCGATAACTGGCAGATTAGAACTGTCAACTTGTGTGAAGTTTTAGAGGGTCTTAACGACTTCATTTTGGAAAACTTCCTTCACGAGCGTTGTAGCCCTTCAAGTGTAGAAAATTCTCCAAGTGGTTTCGAGTCAATCCGATATCTGTAGCTTCAGATATCCCCGTTTTAGTGAGCAAAGGTCCAGCTGCCCAGACCTTACGAGCTCTAACTTAAAACTTTGGGCTTAAGCCTTGGTTAATGCGTTATTTGGGTCGGTTAGTTAACTTATGAGGTCATGATCAGGAGATTAAGAAGAGGCTAAGTGGGCCAAGTGACTTGGATGAGAAGGAAGGAGCTAGGGTTATGAAAATCCTAGCCCATTAGTGGTGATGCCGCAGCCTTGCAAGGAGAAAAGGGAGGGAGATTTTGATTTTCTTCTGCAGTAAAGAGTGATTAGTACCAATTAAGCCCTGTCCCCTCTGTCTTAAAACAGCATTAAACCCAAAACCACAACCCTAGCCCACTATTTTCCCCTTGACCGCCAGTTTTGTGAGTAAAAGGGAGAGAAAAACCAAATTTTCTTTCTTTCTTTCACACTTCAGAAAAACAGAAGCTAATCACGTAAACACACCCCCATCTCCTTCATCTTGCTCCAAGAACCACCACCATCCAAGCCACCGCCGGCCACCATCACCACCCATAACACCTTGCGCGTGAAGGAGGAGCTGCGAGAGGAAAGGGAACCGCGAAGAGGGGGAGAAGAAGGACGTGGACAGCAAGCTTTTTGATCTTGAATCTTCATCTTTTCTTTCTTTTCAGGCCATTAACCCAAGGTAAGGGCTGGTCCTAGGATTGGGTAGATTGCCTAGGGTATTTGCCATGTTTTACTATGAGAAAAGCCATGAACATGATTGCTTTTGCAAGAGTTTTGTGTTCATGATGCTTGCTGTTTTTTTTTGCCTTGAGATCTTGATGTTTTGCTTCTGATTTGAGATGAAATGTTGATGCCATGATTCTCCATTAATCATCACTACAACTACCGTTTCTTCTATGACTTTGCTTGATTAAAATGATTGAACATTTATATGCTTAGATCTGCCTTTTGTGCTAGAATTGATGGTTATCTTGGTTCTGGAAATTTAAGCATGATATATGAGATATGATATGTGGTTCTTGCTGCTGGAATATGGTTTAAAACTCTGGGACTTGAATGGTTGAAAAATTAATTTGAAGGCAAAAGTATCTCTGCCAGTTTCCTGTACTGGACAGCGAGTTTTGGAGCTTAATTACACCTAATTCGGGGTCTCAAATGAAAAAGGGATAAACTGGAAAATTGTAGATTTTCGAATTGGCTTTCTATGCATATAAAGAACATAATTTTTGGTCTAGTAATGAGGTCTGGAGGTCGATCTTATTGACTGTTGCACCTGCTGTTCTTCCTGTACCGGACAGCAAGCTTTAAGGCCTAATATCACCTAATTCTGCATCTCAAATGGAAAAGTGATAAACTATAAAAGTGTAGAGTTTCGAATTATCTTTCCAGTCATGTATCATGTGAATTTTGTGGCTAAGTATTGCGGTCTGTAGACCAGTTTTAGTACACGCTGCACCTGTTGTCCAAAAACACTAAATTTGAGAAATTGTTGGAAATGTTAGTAACATGTGATTAGGGACCTTTGTGAGATTTTTATATGATGATATCTGTAAACTGAGCCTCTGGAATTTGTAAATAATTTGTGAATTTGGGAGGCCCTGATTATTTCTATGCTTTGCATGAAGTTTAGTTGTGACTTGTTTAGGAGGTCGCTCACCCAGCTGTAATTCCTCCTAGTGTGACTGTTATTTCTTGACGTTGTAATCTGATACGATATTAACTCATAAGACTCTAGGATTGACATTAGAGCCTTAAACACCAAGAGAATGAATTTATAACTCGCTTGCAAGTAAATGTGATAAAACGGTCATAGGTCTAGTGAGACTATGGACCATGAGAACGATGGTACCTTGCACGCGAGGGAGTTATTTGGGTTGACTGCGGTCTCCCGTGAACCTTGTGGGCCGGTGTGGCTTCACGTGATTTGGTTGACTGCGGTCACCGTGAACTTTTGTGGATCATTGCGGCTCCACGTGATTTGGTTGACTGCGGTCACCGTGATAACCGTGCCTCTGCGGAAGCACGAAGATGGCCATGGAAGTTTTGGTGGGTTGTGTGAAGTGAGATTCCGTTAGTAACTGACTCTTTCCCATAAAAGACATATAATGTACTTATATTATATATGTTGTTGTTGATTTTGTCATTATCATTCTTTTGTTGGACCTGACCCTGCTTGTTTGCTATGTGTTTATTTGGGGGGGGTAGATGGTCGTGAAGATAATGGCGATGACACATTCTTGGGAGTTGATGCTACGTGACGTGCCAATACCGGAGGACGACTACACTTCAGAGGAAGAGGAAGAGGCTAAGGAATAGGGTTTGGGTTGAGAGTCTTTTGTTTTCTGTTGGGGTTGAGAGTTTCCGAAGTGTTGGTATCGAACAATTTTATTGCTTAAATTCGAATGAACAAGTTTTGATGTAATCTTTATTTTCATTCAGGCCTTTGATTCGTACTCTTTACAGTTGGTTATTTAAAAAGTTTTACGATGTTGGTTACTTCCGCGTGTTTTTGGAAAGGTTATGTTTCAAGAGTTTTCGTAAAATGAAAGGTTTGTCATTAATTGAAGATTAATAAGTGAATCGACGAAAATTCTTTACGAAAATTGGTTAATTAGTTACTGTGTAACACTCGAGAAATCGGGGCGTTACATTGTGGTATCAGAGTTCCGGTTGAGAAACCAGAGCACTAAGGGTTTTGGGCTTACGAGTTTCTGAACTCGTTGTGTTTTTGTGTTTTGATAAAGACGTTTTCGAAGCTTCGCGGTGAGATTTGGGTAGACTTGTTTGCTAAGATGTTTGCTTGGCTGTGAGATTGTCTGTAGTTAGTATCATTGCCGTGATACTTGAGACTAAGTGTTTGATTATATTAAGATGTTTGAACTCTGTGATCGATTGATGGAATGTCAATCGAAGGAAGAGTGGGCTTTGGAATCCCTTTTGCGCTCCAAGGTGTACGCCTGTGTGCGTTTGTGTGCACCAGTGCTATTGGTGAAGCAGAAGGATGGAAGGTCCAGACTATGTGTGGACTACCGACAACTCAACAAAGTGATCGTGAAGAATCGTTATCCGATGCCTCGGATAGACGACTTAATGGATCAACTTAGAGGAGCGGTGATCTTCTCGAAGATAGATCTTAAGTCAGGATACCATCAGATCCGAGTCAAGGAATCTAACATCCAGAAGACCGCATTCAGGACTCGATACGGGCATTATGAATATCTTGTGATGCCGTTTGGGGTTACTAATGCACCCGCAGTGTTTATGGACTACATGAACAGAGTGTTCAGACCATTCCTGGACAAGTTCGTGGTGGTATTCATCGATGACATCCTAATCTACTCGAAGAGTAGAGAGGAACATGAGGAGAATCTACGCCAGGTGTTGGGCGTGTTGCGAGAGAAACAACTATATGCTAACGGCTCAAAGTGTGAATTCTGGATGGCAGAGGTGAAGTTCCTAGGTCATGTCATATCAAGTCAGGGTGTGGCCGTTGACCCTAGCAAGATCGAGACGATTCTGTCATGGGAGCAACCAAAGACAGCAAGCGACATCAGAAGCTTTGTTGGGCTTGCTGGCTACTATAGACGATTCGTCAAAGATTATGCAAAGTTGACTTCGCCGTTAACCCAGTTGACGAAGAAGAATCAACCGTTTGCGTGGACGGAGAAGTGTGAGGCTAGTTTCCAGGAGTTGAAGAAGCGGCTGACCACCGCACCCATACTAGCTTTACCTAAGGAAGGAGAACCTTATGACGTGTACTGTGATGCGTCACACAATGGTTTGGGTTGTGTAATGATGTAAGATAAGAAAGCAATTGCCTATGCTTCAAGGCAGTTGAAGACTCATGAGAAGAACTACCCCACACATGACTTGGAGTTGGCTGCCATAGTTTATGCTCTCAAGATTTGGAGACACTATCTCTATGGCAGTACGTTCACGATCTACAGTGATCATAAGAGTTTCAAGTACTTATTTGATCAGAAGGATCTGAACATGAGGCAGCGAAGGTGGATGGAATTTCTTCAGGACTATGAGTTCACTCTACAGTACCATCCGGGGAAAAGCAATGTCGTAGCCGACGCTCTCAGCCGGAAGGCTATACATGTGTCCTCAATGATGGTCAAGGAGTTAGAACTGTTGGAGGCTTTCCGAGATCTGAGCTTGGAGGTTAAGCTCGCACCAGGAAGACTGAGTTTCGGAATGGTGACGGTGTCAAGTGGACTTTTGGAAGAGATCAAGTCTAGACAAGAGACTGATGAAGGGATAGCTGAGTGGCGAAACCGTGGGACTCAGGGAAAGGCACCAGAGTTTTCTATTGGGAATGACAATATTCTGCGATGCAAGGGACGGATATGTGTGCCTGACGATGCAGAGATGAGAAGATTGATCCTGGATGAGGGACACAAGAGTAGACTGAGCATCCATCCCGGAATGAACAAGATGTATCAGGACTTGAAACTTCACTTCTGGTGGCCTGGGATGAAGAAGCAGGTTGCTGAGTATGTTTCTACTTGCTTGACATGTCAGAAAGCGAAGGTAGAGCATCAGAAGCCCGCAAGGAAGCTGCAACCACTAGATGTCCCAGAGTGGAAGTGGGACAGTATTTCTATGGACTTCGTGACGGCTTTACCTTTAACTCGGAGGAAGTTCGATGCAATTTGGGTTGTTGTTGATCGTTTGACAAAGACCGCTCATTTTATCCCGATCAATCTGAAGTACAAGGTGGAGAAATTGGCGGAGATTTATGTGGCTGAGGTTGTGCGTCTACATGGTGTACCGACCAGCATCGTGTCAGACAGAGATCCGAGGTTTACCTCTCACTTTTGGGGAGCCTTACAGCAGGCCCTCGGAACTAAGTTGAGGTTGAGCTCTGCCTATCATCCCCAAACCGATGGGCAGACAGAGAGGACAATCCAGTCGCTGGAAGATTTGCTACGGGCCTGTGTGTTGGATCACAAGGGCAGTTGGGATGAGATGCTGCCATTGATCGAATTCACTTACAACAATAGTTTCCATGCGAGCATCGGCATGGCACCTTACGAAGCTTTGTACGGTCGGAGGTGTCGTACGCCCTTATGCTGGCATCAAGATGGGGAAAATTTGGTGATTGGCCCGGAATTGGTGCAACAGACCACCGAGGAAGTCAGGAGAATTCAGGAAAAGATGAGAACCGCGCAGAGTCGCCAAAAGAGTTACGCCGACAACCGACGAAAGGAGTTGGAATTTCAGGCCGGGGACCATGTCTTCTTGCGGGTTACCCCGATGACAGGTGTCGGAAGGGCAATCAAGTCCAAGAAGCTTACTCCGAAGTTTATTGGGCCGTACCAGATCACGGAGCGAGTTGGACCGGTGGCGTACAGGATCGCCCTACCACCGTCTCTATCCAACATCCATGACGTTCTTCATGTGTCGCAGTTGCGAAAGTACATGGCAGATGATTCGCATGTGATTACGCCAGACGATATACAGCTGAGAGATGATCTGACAATGGAGGTGCCACCCATCAAGATCGTCGATCGAAGTGTAAAGCGCTTAAGAAACAAGGAGGTACCTTTAGTGAAGATCGTGTGGAACCAAGAGACCGGTGACGCGACCTGGGAGTTAGAGGATAAGATGCGGGAGTCACACCCCGATTTATTTGTAAACCCTTAAGTTTCGAGGGCGAAACTATTTTAAGGGGGGTGGTATTGTAAGGCCCTAAGTTCAAATTGGAACAATTTCATGGAAGTTCAAATAAAATTGAAGTTTTAGCTAATGTTTGATAACTGGCAGATTAGAACTGTCAACTTGTGTGAAGTTTTAGAGGGTCTTAACGACTTCATTTGGGAAAACTTCCTTCACGAGCGTTGTAGCCCTTCAAGTCTAGAAAATTCTCCAAGTGGTTTCGAGTCAATCCGATATCTGTAGCTTCAGATATCCCCGTTTTAGTGAGCAAAGGTCCAGCTGCCCAGACCTTACGAGCTCTAACTTAAAACTTTGGGCTTAAGCCTTGGTTAATGCGTTATTTGGGTCGGTTAGTGAACTTATGAGGTCATGATCAGGAGATTAAGAAGAGGCTAAGTGGGCCAAGTGACTTGGATGAGAAGGAAGGAGCTAGGGTTATGAAAATCCTAGCCCATTAGTGGTGATGCCGCAGCCTTGCAAGGAGAAAAGGGAGGGAGATTTTGATTTTCTTCTGCAGTAAAGAGTGATTAGTACCAATTAAGCCCTGTCCCCTCTGTCTTAAAACAGCATTAAACCCAAAACCACAACCCTAGCCCACTATTTTCCCCTTGACCGCCAGTTTTGTGAGTAAAAGGGAGAGAAAAACCAAATTTTCTTTCTTCCTTTCACACTTCAGAAAAACAGAAGCTAATCACGTAAACACACCCCCATCTCCTTCATCTTGCTCCAAGAACCACCACCATCCAAGCCACCGCCGGCCACCATCACCACCCATAACACCTTGCGCGTGAAGGAGGAGCTGCGAGAGGAAAGGGAACCGCGAAGAGGGGGAGAAGAAGGACGTGGACAGCAAGCTTTTTGATCTTGAATCTTCATCTTTTCTTTCTTTTCAGGCCATTAACCCAAGGTAAGGGCTGGTCCTAGGATTGGGTAGATTGCCTAGGGTATTTGCCATGTTTTACTATGAGAAAAGCCATGAACATGATTGCTTTTGCAAGAGTTTTGTGTTCATGATGCTTGCTGTTTTTTTTTGCCTTGAGATCTTGATGTTTTGCTTCTGATTTGAGATGAAATGTTGATGCCATGATTCTCCATTAATCATCACTACAACTACCGTTTCTTCTATGACTTTGCTTGATTAAAATGATTGAAGATTTATATGCTTAGATCTGCCTTTTGTGCTAGAATTGATGGTTATCTTGGTTCTGGAAATTTAAGCATGATATATGAGATATGATATGTGGTTCTTGCTGCTGGAATATGGTTTAAAACTCTGGGACTTGAATGGTTGAAAAATTAATTTGAAGGCAAAAGTATCTCTGCCAGTTTCCTGTACTGGACAGCGAGTTTTGGAGCTTAATTACACCTAATTCGGGGTCTCAAATGAAAAAGGGATAAACTGGAAAATTGTAGATTTTCGAATTGGCTTTCTATGCATATAAAGAACATAATTTTTGGTCTAGTAATGAGGTCTGGAGGTCGATCTTAGTGACTGTTGCACCTGCTGTTCTTCCTGTACCGGACAGCAAGCTTTAAGGCCTAATATCACCTAATTCTGGATCTCAAATGGAAAAGTGATAAACTATAAAAGTGTAGAGTTTCGAATTATCTTTCCAGTCATGTATCATGGGAATTTTGTGGCTAAGTATTGCGGTCTGTAGACCAGTTTTAGTACACGCTGCACCTGTTGTCCAAAAACACTAAATTTGAGAAATTGTTGGAAATGTTAGTAACATGTGATTAGGGACCTTTGTGAGATTTTTATATGATGATATCTGTAAACTGAGCCTCTGGAATTTGTAAATAATTTGTGAATTTGGGAGGCCCTGATTATTTCTATGCTTTGCATGAAGTTTAGTTGTGACTTGTTTAGGAGGTCGCTCACCCAGCTGTAATTCCTCCTAGTGTGACTGTTATTTCTTGACGTTGTAATCTGATACGATATTAACTCATAAGACTCTAGGATTGACATTAGAGCCTTAAACACCAAGAGAATGAATTTATAACTCGCTTGCAAGTAAATGTGATAAAACGGTCATAGGTCTAGTGAGACTATGGACCATGAGAACGATGGTACCTTGCACGCGAGGGAGTTATTTGGGTTGACTGCGGTCTCCCGTGAACCTTGTGGGCCGGTGTGGCTTCACGTGATTTGGTTGACTGCGGTCACCGTGAACTTTTGTGGATCATTGCGGCTCCACGTGATTTGGTTGACTGCGGTCACCGTGATAACCGTGCCTCTGCGGAAGCACGAAGATGGCCATGGAAGTTTTGGTGGGTTGTGTGAAGTGAGATTCCGTTAGTAACTGACTCTTTCCCATAAAAGACATATAATGTACTTATATTATATATGTTGTTGTTGATTTTGTCATTATCATTCTTTTGTTGGACCTGACCCTGCTTGTTTGCTATGTGTTTATTTGGGGGGGGTAGATGGTCGTGAAGATAATGGCGATGACACATTCTTGGGAGTTGATGCTACGTGACGTGCCAATACCGGAGGACGACTACACTTCAGAGGAAGAGGAAGAGGCTAAGGAATAGGGTTTGGGTTGAGAGTCTTTTGTTTTCTGTTAGGGTTGAGAGTCCGAAGTGTTGGTATCGAACAATTTTATTGCTTAAATTCGAATGAACAAGTTTTGATGTAATCTTTATTTTCATTCAGGCCTTTGATTCGTACTCTTTACAGTTGGTTATTTAAAAAGTTTTACGATGTTGGTTACTTCCGCGTGTTTTTGGAAAGGTTATGTTTCAAGAGTTTTCGTAAAATGAAAGGTTTGTCATTAATTGAAGATTAATAAGTGAATCGACGAAAATTCTTTACGAAAATTGGTTAATTAGTTACTGTGTAACACTCGAGAAATCGGGGCGTTACAAAGCTAGCACATGTTCTAACTTGGAACATAAAGCATGGATATGGGATTCAAGGAAAGAAGAAGAACATGTGGGAAAGAACTTAAGATTATAACTTAAAAGGAAAAGTCTTACAAGATCACCAAAGTAAAGAAGAGAGATTAGCCAAGCATGGCAAGAGCCATGCTTGGCTAAGAACCTTGAACACAAGCTTGGAAGCCTTCTCTCACTCTCCTAGATGATCCTCTACCTCTAAACTTATGTAGAAATGAAATTGATATCAAAGATTGCAAAAGAAAATGACTAAAATCCTATTTATAGGCAAAAATCACGAGTTTGGGCTGTACCGGGCGCTCAGGCGCCAATTCAGAGCGCCTGACCGCCAATTCCATGCTGAAAAAGTGCATCTGGAAGGTAATTGGCGCCTAGGCGCCAATTTAGAGCGCTTGAGCACCAATTCAGAGCGCCTAGGCGCCAATTCCAATTTCTGGAACAGGGCAATTGGCGCCTAGGCGCCAATGGAGCATGCCTAGGCGCTCAGACTCGCTGGAAAGTCCCTTGATCTTCATTTTAACTCCTCTTTATGTCTCTTTAAGCCTCCCTTCAATTCACCAAGCTTCTTGACCTTCCTTCTTCTTCAGTTTCAGACCTGATTACTCTCATCAAAGCTCAAGGAAAAATATCAAGAATACCAACCATTTAATTGCACAAGGGACTCAAAACTAATGACAATTAACAAAAGACTCAAACTATACTAAAATGCAACTAAAGCCCTTATAAAACTACAAAATTACTAAACTAATGCAAATGCACAAATAAAAGTTAAAATGCATGAGAATGCATGAAACACTACATGAGACATAAGAAAAAGACTCAAAACTAACAAAGAAAAACCCTAAAAACATCATATAAACCCGGGTCATCACACCACTATACTCAACGACAGCTCGCCCTCGAGCGTCACTAAGATTAGCTTGCCCTCGAGCACAAAGAATTACTCCCAACACACATGCCAAAAGAGGGACACATTTTCAGAAAACCGGGGGATCAAGTAAATGTAGTTAGTTCCAAGATAAAGATTCAACAATCAACTTCATGCAACTCTTAGAAAAATAAGAATTAGAGTCCACTATGAGAAGCATTTAGAGCTAACATCCTAGCATGAGCCAATTGTTTAGTGTACTGAGCACAAAAGCAAGTTCATAGGTTCTGAGAATCATTCACTCAAGAGCAACTAAAGATGGCAATGCATTATTCAATGAGACTTCAAAAGGGTTGTAACGTTGGCTAGGTAAAACACAAGGTAGGTGGTCCCTAAGGAAGACTAAGGCTGCACAAAATTTGAGTGTGGTCCAATTTGGAATTCCGGAGCTTTCAAGCTATTGATACTTAGCACTCAAGTTTCTTAACTACTTTTTGTTTCATATTTTTTTTTTTTTTTTTTGGAACTCCACCACACCATGGAGTTCATTTTCTCTTTTGACATTTTTCAATTTTTTTTCTTTGGGGCAAGAGACAATTGCACTTTTTATAAACTAGCTCCATCAAAAGTTAAGAACCACAACTCCCCATTGAATCCTCCAAACAACCAGCCCATTAAACATAGATACCAAGGAAATCTCCATAAGGCTCAAAAGGGTCAACTAGGGACAAAGATGTTATAAAACAATTTCTGAAGTACAAGAAAACCTACCAGTCTCAAGAATGCAAGTCTCCTAAAGCTACACTCAAGGACGCATGAAATGAAACCCAGAACCAAGAAGTGCAAGTGAGTCAGGATCCTCCAGGGAAATTATATAGTGAAGGGTCAAATATGGACCCTTGTGGACTCACATCAACTCTATCCTCAAGACAACACTTAGAAGACTGAAGTCTCTCCCTCTCTTTCACAAACATACAATCACTCCCCAAAAGAAAGCACAAAGTATCCACTTAAAAACATTTTCAAAACCAGCATCATGTGAGTGAGCAAGACTTGGGAACATGCCATTTGAGTATAAGTAATAAAGACCAAGGTATAAAAGACTCTATATAACAATGCATGATAAAATTGGATAAACAAAATCTACAATAGAAAAATATGCAAAAATGCATGGACTAAAACTCAGGGTCAGAGAAGAACTCCTTCAAAGTGATTGAGTGCCTCCAAGTGTGTATCCTTTTTATTTCCTGAAACACTAAACATAAAACGTAAAACAACAAAAGAAGATCCTAAGTATCAACTTATCAACTCATGACTAATGAATCTAATTAAAATTAAATTCACTAGCTGATTCACTCTAGGTCAGGTTCATGGAATTCCAAACCTCAAATCATGTTATAATTGATCAGGTCACAACAAGCACTAGGAACAAGAACGAATCAGTTAAATTGATACATAGGAACAAAACAGAAAAAGAACATGGGTTGTCTCCCATTCAGCCCTAAGTTAGAGTCTTAGGTAGACTATACTTCAACCTCGTAACATAAACCAAAAATCACAAACAATCCCCGGCAACGGCGCCAAAAACTTGTTGGTAAATCCGCAAGTGTACGGAATCCACCCGGTTTTAAATATCGAACCACAGGGGTTGTGAGTGAATAGATTCGGTTCAAGCTTTGAGTTTGAAGGTTTGTTTTGTTGAGGCAAACATATGACGAAGAAGTAATAAGGAAAAAGAAAATAAACATTGAGAAATGAAACAGAGAATGAAAAGAAAGAGTGATTTACTTTGGGTTCTTGCTCAACTAATCAATTCAAGCACATCATTCTAAGCACATGTTCTCATGAATCTCTCCTTGATGTAATAGCCTAAGCAACTACCTATCGATGCCTCGCATAGATAATTCTTTGAAACCAAAAGATAAGCCCAATTCCTTGTGTACATAAACATTTGTTTGAAGCATAAAGATTATAAAGTTCAGGCGAACAAACCCCAACCCTTCCTCTATTCCTAGTAGCAAGTATAGAAGAGGTAATCCCATAACAAGTCCCTAATCTATAACAAACTTCCGTTCTAATTATAGAAAAGTATAAAGCTAGCACATGTTCTAACTTGGAACATAAAGCATGGATATGGGATTCAAGGAAAGAAGAAGAACATGTGGGAAAGAACTTAAGATTATAACTTAAAAGGAAAAGTCTTACAAGATAACCAAAGTAAAGAAGAGAGATTAGCCAAGCATGGCAAGAGCCATGCTTGGCTAAGAACCTTGAACACAAGCTTGGAAGCCTTCTCTCACTCTCCTAGATGATCCTCTACCTCTAAACTTATGTAGAAATGAAATTGATATCAAAGATTGCAAAAGAAAATGACTAAAATCCTATTTATAGGCAAAAATCACGAGTTTGGGCTGTACCGGGCGCTCAGGCGCCAATTCAGAGCGCCTGACCGCCAATTCCATGCTGAAAAAGTGCATCTGGAAGGTAATTGGCGCCTAGGCGCAAATTTAGAGCGCTTGAGCGCCAATTCAGAGCGCTTAGGCGCCAATTCCAATTTCTGGAACAGGGCAATTGGCGCCTAGGCGCCAATGGAGCATGCCTAGGCGCTCAGACTCGCTGGAAAGTCCCTTGATCTTCATTTTAACTCCTCTTTATGTCTCTTTAAGCCTCCCTTCAATTCACCAAGCTTCTTGACCTTCCTTCTTCTTCAGTTTCAGACCTGATTACTCTCATCAAAGCTCAAGGAAAAATATCAAGAATACCAACCATTTAATTGCACGAGGGACTCAAAACTAATGACAATTAACAAAAGACTCAAACTATACTAAAATGCAACTAAAGCCCTTATAAAACTACAAAATTACTAAACTAATGCAAATGCACAAATAAAAGTTAAAATGCATGAGAATCCATGAAACACTACATGAGACATAAGAAAAAGACTCAAAACTAACAAAGAAAAACCCTAAAAACATCATATAAACCCGGGTCATCACACCACTTTACTCAACGACAGCTCGCCCTCGAGCGTCACTAAGATTAGCTTGCCCTCGAGCACAAAGAATTACTCCCAACACACATGCCAAAAGAGGGACACATTATCAGAAAACCGGGGGATGAAGTAAATGTAGTTAGTTCCAAGATAAAGATTCAACAATCAACTTCATGCAACTCTTAGACAAAGAAGAATTAGAGTCCACTATGAGAAGCATTTAGAGCTAACATCCTAGCATGAGCCAATTGTTTAGTGCACTGAGCACAAAAGCAAGTTTATAGGTTCTGAGAATCATTCACTCAAGAGCAACTAAAGTTGACAATGCATTATTCAATGAGACTTCAAAAGCGTTGTAACGTTGGCTAGGTAAAACACAAGGTAGGTGGTCCCTAAGGAAGACTAAGGCTGCACAAAATTTGAGTGTGGTCCAATTTGGAATTCCGGAGCTTTCAAGCTATTGATACTTAGCACTCAAGTCTCTTAACCACTTTTTGTTTCATATTTTTTATTTTTTTTTTGGAACTCCACCACACCATGGAGTTCATTTTCTCTTTTGACATTTTTCAATTTTTTTTCTTTGGGGCAAGAGACAATTGCACTTTTTATAAACTAGCTCCATCAAAAGTTAAGAACCACAACTCCCCATTAAATCCTCCAAACAACCAGCCCATTAAACATAGATACCAAGGAAATCTGCATAAGGCTCAAAAGGGTCAACTAGGGACAAAGATGTTATAAAACAATTTCTGAAGTACAAGAAAACCTACCAGTCTCAAGAATGCAAGTCTCCTAAAGCTACACTCAAGGACGCATGAAATGAAACCCAGAACCAAGAAGTGCAAGTGAGTCAGGATCCTCCAGGGAAATTATATAGTGAAGGGTCAAATATGGACCCTTGTGGACTCACATCAACTCTATCCTCAAGACAACACTTAGAAGACTGAAGTCTCTCCCTCTCTTTCACAAACATACAATCACTCCCCAAAAGAAAGCACAAAGTATCCACTTAAAAACATTTTCAAAACCAGCATCATGTGAGTGAGCAAGACTTGGGAACATGCCATTTGAGTATAAGTAATAAAGACCAAGGTATAAAAGACTCTATATAACAATGCATGATAAAATTGGATAAACAAAATCTACAATAGAAAAATATGCAAAAATGCATGGACTAAAACTCAGGGTCAGAGAAGAACTCCTTCAAAGTGATTGAGTGCCTCCAAGTGTGTATCCTTTTTATTTCCTGAAACACTAAACATAAAACGTAAAACAGCAAAAGAAGATCCTAAGTATCAACTTATCAACTCATGACCAATGAATCTAATTAAAATTAAATTCACTAGCTGATTCACTCTAGGTCAGGTTCATGGAATTCCAAACCTCAAATCATGTTATAATTGATCAGGTCACAACAAGCACTAGGAACAAGAACGAATCAGTTAAATTGATACATAGGAACAAAACAGAAAAAGAACATGGGTTGTCTCCCATTCAGCCCTAAGTTAGAGTCTTAGGTAGACTATACTTCAACCTCGTAACATAAACCAAAAATCACAAACAATCCCCGGCAACGGCGCCAAAAACTTGTTGGTAAATCCGCAAGTGTACGGAATCCACCCGGTTTTAAATATCGAACCACAGGGGTTGTGAGTGAATAGATTCGGTTCAAGCTTTGAGTTTGAAGGTTTGTTTTGTTGAGGCAAACATATGACGAAGAAGTAATAAGGAAAAAGAAAATAAACATTGAGAAATGAAACAGAGAATGAAAAGAAAGAGTGATTTACTTTGGGTTCTTGCTCAACTAATCAATTCAAGCACATCATTCTAAGCACATGTTCTCATGAATCTCTCCTTGATGTAATAGCCTAAGCAACTACCTATCGATGCCTCGCATAGATAATTCTTTGAAACCAAAAGATAAGCCCAATTCCTTGTGTACATAAACATTTGTTTGAAGCATAAAGATTATAAAGTTCAGGCGAACAAACCCCAACCCTTCCTCTATTCCTAGTAGCAAGTATAGAAGAGGTAATCCCATAACAAGTCCCTAATCTATAACAAACTTCCGTTCTAATTATAGAAAAGTATAAAGCTAGCACATGTTCTAACTTGGAACATAAAGCATGGATATGGGATTCAAGGAAAGAAGAAGAACATGTGGGAAAGAACTTAAGATTATAACTTAAAAGGAAAAGTCTTACAAGATAATCAAAGTAAAGAAGAGAGATTAGCCAAGCATGCTTGGCTAAGAACCCTGAACACAAGCTTGGAAGCCTTCTCTCACTCTCCTAGATGATCCTCTACCTCTAAACTTATGTAGAAATGGAATTGATATCAAAGATTGCAAACGAAAATGACTAAAATCCTGTTTATAGGCAAAAATCACGAGTTTGGGCTGTTCCGGGCGCTCAGGCGCCAATACAGAGCGCCTGAGCGCCAATTCCATGCTGAAAAAGTGCCTCTGGAAGGTAATTGGCGCCTAGGCGCCAATTCAAAGCGCCTAGGTGCCAATACCAATTTCTGGAACAGGGCAATTTGCGCCTAGGCGCCAATGGAGCATGCCTAGGCGCTTAGACTCGCTGGAAAGTCCCTTGATCTTCATTTTAACTCCTCTTTATGCCTCTTTAAGCCTCCCTTCAATTCACCAAGCTTCTTGACCTTCCTTCTTCTTCAATTTTAGACCTGATTACTCTCATCAAAGCTCAAGGAAAAATATCAAGAATACCAACCATTTAATTGCACAAGGGACTCAAAACTAATGACAATTAACAAAAGACTCAAATTATACTAAAATGCAACTAAAGCCCTTATAAAACTACAAAATTACTAAACTAATGCAAATGCACAAATAAAAGTTAAAATGCATGAGAATGCATGAAACACTTCATGAGACATAAGAAAAAGACTCAAAACTAACAAAGAAAAACCCTAAAAACATCATATAAACCCGGGTCATCACCTAGTTCAGTCATTTGGCATTTTAGATTAGGGCACTTGTCTAAGGATAGATTGCTAGATATGACAACAACACATCCTTATATCCATGTAATTAAGGCATTAGCCAAGCATTTAGTATGTGATGTATGCCATATGGCAAGACAAAAGAAGTTTCATATTCTGTAAGTTTGAATAAAGCTGTGAAACCTTTTGACCTGCTTCATTTTGATATTTGGGGTCCTTTTTCAACAACAACAGTTCATGGCCATAAATATTTTTTAACTGTTGTAGATGATCACACCAGAATTTTGTGGATTATTATGCTAAAACAAAAATCAGAAGGGCCTTCCAAAGTTCAGGATTTTGTAGCTTATGCCAAGACTCAATTTGGTGCTATGGTGAAAACTATTAGGACAGATAATGGTCCTGAGTTTACTCTCTAGAGTTTTTATGATTCTAGTGGTATCATTCATGAAACTTCATGTGTTGAGTGTCCCCAACAAAAGGGGAGAGTTGAGAGAAAACACTAGGACATTTTAAATGTAGGAAGGGCATTGCAGTTCAACATGTAGTTTTCCTTATCAATAGGGTGCCAACTGTGGTTCTACAAAATAAGTCTCCTTATGAACTTTTGTACCACAAACCACCAGATTTAGCAGATCTAAAAGTTTTTGGCTCTTTGTGTTATGTGTCAACATTGCACAATGCTAGGCAGAAACTGGATCCAAGAGCTCGAAAATGTGTTTTCATGGATGGGTTATAGATCAGGCACAAAGGGTTATAGATCAGGCACTAAGGGTTATGAGTGTCTCCAGAAATGTGGTGTTCTATTATCATATCCTTCCTTATCAGCAATCAGAAGCATTGTCCTGGACTGTTATGACACAGAGAGTGCTAGTGTTGAGATTTCATCTGATTCCTTAGAGGCATTCTCTTCTTCAGCAGAAATTCCTACATCAGAGAAGGTACCTTCAAATGCATTCACCACTCCAACAGAGATTCCTCCATCATAGAAGACACCTTCTGTAATTGTTCACCCTGCATCTGATTATTCTGATCATATAAGGAGATCGACAAGAGCTAAGCATCAACCATCACATCTCAGAAATTATATTTGTCACTTCTCCTCTTGTGAAGTTGGGCCAACATCTTCAGGTAGTATATATCTTATCTCTACCTATATGTCTTTTTCCAATTTGTCTATTCCTCATCATAAATATGTTATGTGTAAGGCCCTAAGTCCAATTTGGAACAATTTTATGGAAGTTTGAATAAAATTGAGGTTTTAGCTAATGTTTGATAACTGGCAGATTAGAACTGTCAACTTGTGTAAATTTTTAGAGGGTCTTAACGACTTCATTTGGGAAAACTTTCTTCATGAGCGTTGTAGCCCTTTAAGTCTAGAAAATTCTCGAAGTGGAATCAGGTCATTCCGACCCTTGTAGCTCGAGAAATTCGAATTTTACCGAGTGTGGTTCTGGCAGTAAAGTGCCAGCGAATTAATTTGTGCATTTTTATTTTAATTCCGAATTTGGTTTGGTTATTTAATTAAAAAGAGTAGGTTTTTAATTAAATAAGACCTGGTTATGGTTTTTAATTAATTGGGTCAAAGGTGATGAGATTTGGGCTTGAAAAGGGAAAACCAAACCCTAACCCACTTGTGGTTTGCATGGGATTAAGGGGAAAACCCTATTTTCTTTCCCTCATTCAGAACAGAACCTGCACAAGTTTCACGTAAGAACAGAAAGGGAAAATACAGAAGAGAGAAAAGAGAGAACTCTAGAGAGAGAGAGAGCAAGGGGAGCCGCCGCCCAAGCCACCACCACCGCCGTGTAGCGCGCGCGAGAGGAGAACGACAAGGGGGAGAGTTTCGCGAGGAAGAAGGAAGAGAGAGGAACGAGGACAGCAGCGTTCTGGACTTTGTTTTCATCACCAAAGCTTCTTCTTTTCATCTAAATTCATTCAAAACCCGAGGTAAGGGCTGGTTCTAGGAATGGGTAGGTTCTTTAGGGAATATGCCATGAATTGCCATGAGAAACAACTTGAGTTTTGGACCGTTTTTGCATGATTTCCTGTACATGCTGCTTGCTGGAATTTTTCTCTTGAAAAGTCATGAATATGATCCTCAAACGTTGTTTATGATCTGAATCTATGATTTTATGCGAGTTGCCATGGTATTTGTTAAGTTTTGTGCTATTTTGCACTTGTTATAACATGATCCTTGCTAAATGTTTGGTTCTGAAATTTTGAGTGGATATTTGGGTTGTTGGGGCTGTACCAAGATTGCCATGATCAAAGGGGAAGGAAGGAAAATTATTTTTGAAAACCATAGAGCCATGGGAGTTTCGCTGCCAGTTTCCTGTACTGGACAGCGGACTTCAGAGCCCCTTTTTACCTGTTTATGGTCATCGAATGAAAAAGTGATTAAAATGAAAGTTGTAGATTTTCGAAATATCTTTCCAGACATATAAAAATCATAATTTTTGGTTTAGTAATGTGATCTGGGGGTCGTGTTTAGTAACTGTCACACATGCTGTTTTTCCTGTTCCGGACAGTTAGCTTTAAGGCCTAATATCACCTAATTCTGGGACTCAAATGAACAATTGTGTAACTAGAGAGTTGTGTATATTTCAAATAGATTTCTAGAAAGGTATCATACGTGATTTTTGGTTGAAGGATGCATTCTGTGGCTCTATTTTTGTGAAAGTTGTTTCTGCTGTCAATATGTTGAAGTTGCGATGATATATTATGCATGAGTGAATGTTCTTGCGTTCCTTTACGTGGATTATATTTATTTTCTGAGTTAATGGTTCAAGGGTCGCTCACCTAGCCGTAATTCCCTTGTAACCCGTGAATGTTGTGTTGTGAAGGTTGTTGTATAAAGAGTATGATAAGACTCTAGGATTGATTTTAGAGACTTAACAAAGAGACAAGTGTAATAAACTCGCTTGCAAGTAAATGTGAATAATTGGACATAGGTCTGGTGAGGACTATGGACCATGAGAACGATGGTACCTTGCACGCGAGGGTGTTTTGTGGGTTGTACGGTGAGTCCCCACGTGATTGGCTGACTGCGGTCGCCTTGTGATTCTGTGGACGGACGGTGAGTCTGGCGGACGGTGAGTCCCCCCACATGATTGAGGGTTGTACGGTGAGTCCCCTCCGAGATTTGTTCATCTGCGGATGATCGTGATTATGGCCATGGAAGTTTTGGTGGGTTGTGTGAAGTGAGATTCCGTTAGTAACTGACTCTTTCCCATAAAAGACATATAATGTACTTATATTATATATGTTGTTGTTGATTTTGTCATTATCATTCTTTTGTTGGACCTGACCCTGCTTGTTTGCTATGTGTTTGTTTGGGGGGGGTAGATGGTCGTGAAGATAATGGCGATGACTCATTCTTGGGAGTTGATGCTACGTGACGTGCCAATACTGGAGGACGACTACACTTTAGAGGAAGAGGAAGAGGCTAAGGAATAGGGTTTGGGTTGAGAGTCTTTTGTTTTCTGTTGGGGTTGAGAGTTTCCGAAGTGTTGGTATCGAACAATTTTATTGCTTAAATTCGAATGAACAAGTTTTGATGTAATCTTTATTTTCATTCAGGCCTTTGTTTCGTACTTTTTACAGTTGGTTATTTAAAAAGTTTTACGAAGTTGGTTACTTCCGCGTGTTTTTTGGAAAGGTTATGTTTCAAGAGTTTTTGTAAAATGAAAGGTTTGTCATTAATTGAAGATTAATAAGTGAATCGACGAAAACTCTTTACGAAAATTGGTTAATTAGTTACTGTGTAACACTCGAGAAATCGGGGCGTTACATTATGGCCATGTCTCTTGAACCTGAACCACACACTTATGCTGAAGCATCCAAACATAAATGCTGGGTAGATGCCATGAATTTAAAATTTTCTGCATTAGAGGCTAATGGCACATGGAGCTTACTACCTTTACCACCTCATGTAGTTCCTATAGGCAATAAATGGGTTTACAAGAGATCAAAAGGAAAGCAGATGGCACAGTAGAGAGGTATAAAACTCATTTAGTAGCTAAAGGTTATAATCCGATTGAAGGGTTAGATTATTTTGATACATTTTCACCAGTTGCTAAGCTCACCACAGTAAGAATGGTTTTAACCCTTGCATCTGTATACAATTGGCATTTGCATCAATTAGATGTAAACAATGCTTTTTGTAACGCCCCAATTTCTCGAGTGTCACACATTAACCAAATAACACAATTTTCGTAAAGAATTTTCGTCGTTCAGTTAATTAATCTTTAATTAGCGACAAACGTTCATTTTACATAAAACTCTCGAAACCTTAATTTTCAAAATCGCGGAATTATTTAACATCACAACCGTTGAAACAAATAACTCTCTTCATTAAACGGTAAAATCCAAACGGAAACAAATATCCAACCGTAGTCTGAAAACTCAAATACTGATTACATTAAAGTGTTTAGCAGAAAATCAAAAGAACCAAAATAAGTAAAGTCCAACGCTAATGGTCACTCATCCCAAAAGGAAGTATACGTCTCTCAACCCCAAACCTAGTCTCCTAGGAACTTGTCCTCCATGTAAGCCTTCAAGCCCTCATAGATACCCCCTTGACCATTTTGGAACTGCCGCTTGGTCCTAGCAGTGAAGCTTCGGAACCTCAGCTCGTAGTCGGATGGGTTAATCTCACCTTGGGAAGCTCTTCCCCTGACTCCGGCTCGGACTCCGCCAAACTGAAGAACCTTCGGACTCTCTGCCGCGATCCTCCCTAATCATTATCCTTCTGCTCGTCGGGAACGTCCTCTAGGTCTGGTACCAATGGTACACTGGGCTCTGCTACTAGCTGCTCCAAAACGATCGCCATATCCTCTTAGGGATCTTCCTCCTCCTCGGATACCGGTGCAGAAGACATCCCCGAACCATCATCCGTCAGATGCAGGAAACGACAAGGCACGAATGGCATCTTCACTATTCCTCTCTCCATCTCTTGGACTTGAATGGTGTTCCCCTTTCGGTCACGACCAGTGATCGTAGCACTGCCGACGTATATTCGACGCTCCTGGCGTGAGTCGGTCACTCAGGCACTTTCGTTCGCTTGATCATGGAGATCGATCATCTAGGAGTGCACCCAGCTCGTGATCCGCACCATCTGGGCCCCCCCATAACAAACACATAAACAGGTAAAGAGGGTTAGTTCTCATGCAAAGACTCTCAGAAATCACAGGTATATAATCATATAATTAATAGTGTCATATCTCAAGTTAGTAACCCTAAGTTGGTCAAACTAACGTCCTCACCATTTCACACAACCACCACTTTCACCTTGGCCAATCACGATCATCCGCAGATGAACAATCACAAGGGGACACACAGTTAACCCAAGTCACATGGAGACACACAGTCAATCCTTAAATCTCGAGGAGACCGCAGTCAACCTCATCACGTGGAGTCACACAGTCAATCCACAATAACCCTCGCGTGCAAGCAACTGTTTGTCTCTAATGGCACCATCGTTCTCATAGTCCATAGCCTACTCTTAGAACTTTTACCATAAGTCACATCACACTACTTGCAAGCGACTAAGTCTCATCTCTAGGCTCTACTCCTATTCTCATGTTATAGAAGTGTCCATTAGTCAAATTTATATCATAACATAATATAAAAATTCAGCAACTTAAACATAACAAGTTATTCAAACTTGCATACCAAAACCCGAGATAGTTAGGGTTTCGGCCTAACTAGTCGAGAGGGCAACCAATGTCGCATATAATTGCTTATTCACAATATTCATACAAAATACAGCAACACATATTCATGTATAACAACACTTAAGTCTCATCTACTCACATATTCTCAAGGTTTCTAAGTCATACATCAATACTATGTACATTTGGTTTATAAATCATCAAGAAAAGGATTAGTATATCTAAAAGGTATCCATATCATCATCACCGTATTCATGTTATCATAAACACATTACCAAAACAGTAACAAATTATCAAGCCAACATGTAGACAAGAGAAACGAGAAATGTAACACCCCGATTTCGGTGGCGTCACTTTAGTAACCAAAAATAAACTTAATGCGGAAAAACGTGAATATATTTTTTTTTCGATAATAGAACCAAAGACTGAAAGAAATAAACTCCCAACAAAAGATAACAGAACTAATGTACAATAATAATTACAGCCCCCGCTGCAAGTAGCAAACCTCGTCACGAGTAACCTCCAGTGACGGAAAGTAAAAGAGTGTAACGCCCATAGGCAAAATGTACAATCCAAAAGAAAAGGTTAAGTGTTCGCAACACAAACCCTCAAAAATGAGAATGAGTCAGCCCAGATGGCCTAAAACAAGACCTCCTAAGTCCAACCAACTCTCTGTGATTCCCGTAAAGAAACCACACAAAAAGCTATAGGCAGGAAACTACCCTGTCCCCAAAGAAACAAATGATGTTCAGAGCTAAGACTCTACTCCTACACTAATCCTATCTCGAGGAGCTCACACCAGCACTAAAACCTACGTGCTAGCATGATCGTCGTCCGAATTCGAAATCCAGGACGACCTAGTCTATGTACACCATCCGTCCTCCTCTCGCGACCGCGATGCGCTCCTGTTCCAGCATCTCAACCCTAGTTCCCCCCATAGGGTGAACCGTCGTGAACCAGCCCGGCAAAGACATCTGACAAAGGGCGTAGTCCGCCAAAGCACACACAGAAGACGCGAGGGTCAACTCCAAAGAATTATGTAAGTAATATCACCAATAGATACAAATAAGATAATAGCCACTTAGGCTTATAGTTATAGATAACATCCTAGGGTTGCATATTCCACAATGAATATAAACGACAGTAATGACAGATAGCATGCATCAAGTAGGATTAACAAATATCAAACACACTCAGCAACTAAGTCAGTATGCATGTTGCATGAAATGCAAATGACGGTTAACCCAGTTAACCAAATGCATTCCGGAAAAAGGATGGGCATCAACGGATCAGCCCTAACACCAGCCACGGTGGGACCATTTCGGCCCGCGTGCCTCTTACACCACACAAAGGTAGCCAGATCAGCAGTGAACCCGAAGGTCTGCCATTTCGGTCTGCTACTAAGAGTCGCCTAATAGCGCTCTTACGCGGAAATCCGGGTCTTATGACCATTTTGGAATCCACCGAGGTCCGAAGTTCGTCTCGTGTTAATACCTCAAAATGTATGCATGAATGCAAAGTGATTAGCCAAACAACGTCTCCGACCTCACTCAACACGTCGCCACGTGTTCTAGCTAACTTATTGTCTCTAAAAGCATACCCTAAGGTAAAAGTCGATTCTGCGACAAAATACAATTAATCATAAAATGAGTGCAACCACTCACGATAACTCTTCGAGTCATCAATGCTCCCACGAAGTCTCACGCTTCAGTGGAGTCTTATACAATCACGAAGTCTCATGCTTCAGTGAAGTTTTATGCTTTCACAAGGTTTCACGCCTCAGTGAATTTACACACTTGCACGAAGTCTCACGCTTCAATGAAGTTTCATGCTGTTCACGAGGTCTCACGCCTCAGTGAAGATCCATGCTTTTCACAAGGTCTCACGCCTCAGTGAAGTATCACGCATTCACAAGGTCTCACGCCTCAGTGAAGCCTCTCGGCTCATCCCTTGGATGGCTAAACAAACTGCTCAAAGAGCGAAGGAGTATCAACATACTCAGAAACTTATTAATATTCTCAACACTTGGATCCGACGACACTTCTCGCTTTCCAAAACTAAGATTTGACTCCTAAGCTTTTCCTTTCGAGTTTGTTATCATTATTTTGAAGGTTTAGAGGTTGTTTAATGTCTTATGAATTTTCATTATAAAATAATATCCTTTTAGTCTTATCGCAAATCTTATAAGTTCTCGGGATCTCCCAATCCCAAATGACTCCAGAGAATGTCTCGATCCATTATAACCATAACAAGGCCTGAATCTCATTCGTCCTATCAAACTTTCCCCAAAATCTCAAAATAAAATCGGCATGACCTGCCCGCTATTCTCACTACTCAGAATCACAGATATCAGTGCAAAGACATAATTAAATCAGCACAATCAACAAACATGTCATATATCAACACATTCTAAAATAACCACGTAGCACTTAGCATATAAAGCATGCATCACACATCCTAGATTACCCACTTAGCACGTACCATGTAATTCAATCTCAAAAACATTCAGTAGATGAATCATCTACATTGTCAGCCGAAGCCTCAGAAAACATTTTTCCAATCAAGCACAAACAAGTGCATAAACAGTAAATCAATGTCGAAAGCATCGACCCTAAGCATTAACTAAGGATTCAGTGAGTAGCCCTCACCTGTAGATTCTCCAGGGTGATCTTCGAAAGTTCCTTCACAATCAATGCCTTGCTCTTCAGGAAAATCCTCAAAAACACCTTTAGAGTAAAACCACAGAATTCCATCAAAAACTATCAGAAACTCAGTAATAAATACCCAATAAGGTTACACGAAGTAGTATATACTCCGAGGTACGATAATCTAGCGCGAAAGGACAAGTTTTTGAAAAAGAAATTTTCCTCCTCCTCCTCTATAGCTCTCGGCCACTATTGGTAATTAGGTGGGTTGATTTTTCTTTGATCAAACTTGGTTCCTAGGTTATTATTAGTCGTAACTAAGGGTATTCTAAACTCGGAAAAATTATCGGATCGAAAACTGTCGCAGGGGTATTTTGGTCAATATTTTTAGCTCAGAATTTCAAAACTGAAATTTCGAAAAACAAATTGGATGGGGACGTCACCAACGACGTTTATGACAACTAATCCTACTAGAACTAAGCTAAGGCGATAGTTTTCAGCTTAAAGGTTGCAACTTTGCTTAAAAATTGGTATTTCTCATAGAAATTGATTCCGACAGCATTTCGGCGACATTCAGCAAAATCTAATCCGCTAGAAGTACTCTTGGGCACGTAGGGAAGATGTTTAGATAGAAAAATGAAGTTATCAGGATAGTTTTGCAAAAACCTCAAAACTATGAGCACATAAAGACATAGAGAAAAGCTATGGAAAAGACGATCAGAGGTAAGGATTAGCGACTATACCTCGATACCTTCAAGCAGCAACGGTTGAATCAACGATCAAGCAAGAAATGAAGAAAATCTCTTCTCCTCCTCCTCTTGTGAAACTCGCGGCCTTTGGAGAGAAAATGGGTAAGATTTTTGTGATTTTTCTCATCTTTCTTGCTATATATAGAGGTTGGAAAAACGCGGGAAAATGAAAGTTTCGCGATTCCGATTTTTCCGGCTTCCTTCTCCATGAATTCTAAGATAGGTTTTGGCGACATAAATCCAAAACTCAAAAGAGGTTTCCTGGTATTTTAGGTGACTAATGCAAAGTCGGTGTAAAACTATTTTACCCGATAAGTTACTTTTTGCATCGAATGTCGGAATAGAAAACTTCCTTCTGAAGAAAGATTGAAATCATCAAGAGAAATGGGTGTACGCGTGTAGAATCTTCATCTGAAGTTCCGAATAGAAAAAGTCTTTATCGTCGGTTGATTCTAGGGTTTTGAACTACCAGGGTTTTAGTTTCGGCAAATTTCCGATGATTGGAATCGGACGTTCGTAGATTCTAGAGTTTCGCCTCGAAAGATTGTCGTATAAGGAATAAGAGAAGTTCTAACATTTCTCTGAAGATTTTTGGAATTAATTTCCATCGTGACTTTAAGTGAAAACTAGCTATTTACTAGGTTTTCTGCCCTAGGTTTAAGCGTATATCGATCGTGCTATACCTTTTATCGATTTTGGTACAATCCTTAGACTTTTCCTGAACTTTCTCCTTCATAAATTTATTTCATTTGGTAAACTCTTGTTCAGGTTTCCCTTCATGATACATCAACCCTAATCGTGAATAGGATTTTATTTACTTGGCATAAGTTTAAAAACTTGGGCCTTACAAGAAAAGTTCGTCGAAATCCCAATTTTAGGGTTTGGTCGTGGCCTCCTTTGGCCTAGGGCTTTCCAAAATTTTTATACATGCAAATCAAGTCTTACATATTCATTTTCCAGTAGGGTTTTAACACTAAATACCATCATCAAATCAGATCTAACACATACCATAAACCCAAAACCCAAAACTATGCATATAGAGCAAAGATGGCAAGGTTTTGACATAAAATCATCAAGATCAAGCATAGGGCATATTAAAACAGAAAACTCCAGCCCCTAACCATGTTCTTTAAGGCTCTAAAATATCAAGAAAAGCTTTGCAAGTACTAGAGACAAGCATGGCATCATCATCACATTGAACAACACAATTCATGCATCAAGAAAACCTAGACTCTACCCTTTACTAGAACCACCCTCACCTTGGCCTTAAAACTTGAAAGAAGATGAAGATGAAGAATAGTTCCTTTCTGTTTTCCCCCTCACACGCGTTTCCTCTCCTTTTCCCTCTCTCGGCCGCACTTCTTCCTCTTCCTCCACGAATCGGCGGCGGCGTTTAGGGTTGATGGTGGCGGCTCCTCTCTCTCTTTTCTCTCTTCTTTCTTTTGTTTTCAACGTGAAAAGTGTTTGGAAGGGTTTCTAATTCAGCCCCCTTTTGTTCACTCAAAGCTGAAACCTTCCCCCTCTTTTCCCATGCAAACCCGCGGCCCCCAAGGCCCATTAGGGTTTTATTTTCAAATTCTACCTTCTATTATTTGAAAATACTTAATTATCCAGCTTTTAAATAAAATAAAACTGATTATTAAAATTAAATAGCCCCCCCTTCCTTGAATTTTGAAAATAATTTCGGAATTAAACCCATTCTTATAGCAAAATCGCAAGGATTGTACAGCCTGACCTCTGCTCACCCAAACTTGAATAACTCGAGCTACAGAGGTCGAAATGACATGAAATCAACGGGAGAATTTAGCTAACTGAGAGAGCTACAAATCGTATGAAGAAAGCTTCTCCAGATTAGGTCGTTAAGACCACTCTAAAAATCATACAAGGTCATAGACAGATTCTCAATCAACTCAAACTTCACCAAAACTTCACATTTATTATTTATTTCACATAAATAATACAATAATAAGATTAGGGTCTTACACTTTTCTTCATGGGGATTTATATGAGGATGTGTACATGACGGTACCAGAGGGAGTATCTTGTACTGATTCTAGACAGGTTTGCAAGCTTCATAAATCTTTATATGGGCATAAACAGGCTAGTAGGCAGTGGTATGCTAAGTTGACTAGCTTATTAGTTGCTTGTGGCTATACACAAGCTCATTCTGATCACTCTTTATTCACCAAAAACAAGGGTGAGTGCTTCACTGTCTTACTCATATATGTGGATGATATCATTTTGGCTGGGAATTCCTTAGAAGAATTTGCAGAAATCAAAACAACACTTGATACTTCCTTCAAGATCAAAGATTTAGGCATCTTGAAATATTTTCTTGGCTTAGAAGTAGCTCATTCGACTAAGGGAATCTTCTTATGTCAGAGAAAGTATTGCTTAGACCTGTTACAAGATTCAAGAGTTCTGGGCAGCAAACCAGTCAATACACCTCTTGATCCATCCCTCAGGTTGTCTCAAGATGGGGGGCAATCCTATGAGGATGTTTCCTCATATAGAAGGCTTATTGGGAGGTTATTTTATCTCACCACAACCAGACCAGATATTACCTATGCAGTCCAACATCTGAGTCAGTTTCTTTCAAAACCAACCTGAGCACATTACAATGCAGCTCACAGAGTTTTGAAATACCTAAAAGGGAGTCCAGGCAAAGGGTTGTTCTTTCCAAGAAACTCAGCAGTACAATTAGTTGGTTTTAGTGATGCAGATTGGGGAGGTTGTGTAGATACAAGGAGATCAGTGACTGGATATTGATTTTTTGTTGGTGAGTCACTTATTTGACTGGATATTTCTTTTTTGTTGGTGAGTCACTTATAGGTTCAACTGCTATTGTCACAACTAAAACCATTAAATCTCTTATTCATACGTGTCTCTTAACTCTCAAGGACAATCTTAACCCCAAAGGTTTTAATCCATCTTAGTAAATCTCACTTAGTAATCCTAGCACATTTCTCTGAAATACATATCAACACTCTCATGTATTCAACTTATGCTAAAACTTTCTTTCTCTAACTTGATCACTATCACACCAATCAACTTCTTAATCTCTCAATCCAATTCTAACAAACTTTAAGTCCTACACAATTAGGACAAGAATTTATGGACTTAAAATCTAAACCTTCACCGAGTTTGCACCAATAATGTCCTCTAATTCTTCAACACTTGTTAGATGAATATTCATTTCTTAGCACCACGACAACTTCACAAAGGGATCAAATACCTAACAAAACTCATCTCTCAGATTTGACCAACATCTATCAATTCCTATCAACCTTTCTATCATGGTCTATCACCAACTATAATTCTGAATATCACTCCCCTTCAATATTAAGTCGATTAGGCTTAATATGTCAAAGATGGAAATTTAGAAAAAAACCACTGGAAAGGTCAATGAGTCCCTATCATCCAGTAGTCACATAAATTGAGGTCCTATCCAATCGTTTCAATTTCTAATACTTCAACCTCAAAAATTATGTACCCTTGACATCTCATCTCTGGAATTCATATGTCATTCCACTAAGATTCATCCTTAGCTTCTACCTTCGCCTTTTGACACGTCAAACACGTTGATACATACTCGACTACTCGTTTCTTCATCCCAGGCCACCAGAAATGAAGTTAAGTCTTGATACATCTTCGTCCTTCCCGGATGAATACTCAATCTACTCTTATGACCCTCATCCAAGATCCACTTCCTCAAAATATCTTCACATAGAGTCAAACACTTAATCTCAAGTATCACGGCAATGATACTAATCACAGACAATCTCACAGCCAAGCAAACATCTTAGCAAACAAGTCTACCCAAATCTCACCGCGAAGCTTTGAAAACACCTCTATCAAAAACAAAACACAACGAGTTCGGAAACTCGTAAGCCCAAAACCCTTAGTACTCTGGTTTCTAAACTGGAGCTCTGATACCACAATGTAACGCCCCGATTTCTCGAGTATCACACAGTAACCAATTAATCCAATTTTCGTAAAGAATTTTCGTCGATTAATTAAATAATCTTCAATTAGTGACAAAAGTTCAATTTTACAAAATTCTTGAAACTTAACCATTTCGAACTTGCGGAAATAATCATCAACGTAAACCTCAACCTTTATTAATCATTGAAAAGAGTATGAAATAAATATCCGAAAGAAAACTTCAAAGTAAATTACATCAAGTTAAAATATCCCAACTAAAATAAAGTAATGGTTCAATGCTTCCAAAACTCGGTACTCTCAACCCAAAAGGAAAAATGGATTTCTCTCAACCCAACCATATCCTTGGCCCCTTCCTCTTTATCTTCTTCCTCTTCATCAGGAGTATAGTCGTCATCCGGTAGTGGCTCGTCACGTAGTATCAGCTCCCAAGAATGAGTCGTCGCTGTTATCTTCACGACCATCTACCCCCCAAATAAACACATAAACAAGTAGTGCAAGTGTCAGGTTCCACAACAAATCATGCATAAACATAATCACATCTCATAAAAATTTTCATCATATGAACATAACCACTTGTCATAACTTCTCTTGTATTAATAGCACTAATTGAGTTAGTAACCTACTTCTCAGTTAGACTAACGTTTCCTCACATCACACAACCCACCAAAACTCCTTGGCCAATCACATACATCTGCAGATGTACAATCACATGGATACGCAATGATCCACAATTCACAATTCTCACGGTGACCGCAGTCGACCAAATCACGAGGATCCACCGATCCACAAAATATCCCTCGCGTGCAAGCTACCGTTTGTCTCTAACGGCACCATCGTTCTCATGGTCCATAGTCTTCACTAGACCTATGTCCGATTAATCACATTTTTTTCTTTACAAGCGAGTTATATCTCATTCTCTTTGTATTTAAGGCTCTAAAGTCAGTCCTAGAGTCTTATCAACTTTAACGACAAATAATAAACATAACGACAATAGATATTCACAACACCAATGGGAATTACAGCTAGGTGAGCGACCCATGGTTCATCAGTCAGGAAATATTCATAACACATAAAATATCCCTAACCTAGGCGCTCTGAATTGGCGCCTAGGCGCCAATTACCTTCCAGAGGCATTTTTTTAGCATGGAATTGGCGCTCAAGCGCTCTGAATTGGCGCTTGAGCGCCCGGAACAGCCCAAACTCGTGATTTTTGCCTATAAATAGGATTTTAGTCATTTTCTTTTGGAATCGGGGATATCTATTCCATTTTTACATAAGTTTAGAAGGAGAAGAACATCTAGGAGAGGGAGAGAAGGCTTCCAAGCTTGTAATTCAGGTTCTTAGCCAAGCATGGCTCTTGTCATGCTTGGCTAATCTTTCTTTTATTGCTTTGGTTTCCTTTGTAAGACTTTTCATATTTGAGTTATAATCTTAAGTTCTTTCCCACATGTTCTTCTTCTCTCCTTGTATCTCATTTTCTTAATATCAATCTAAGCTTGTATGCATGCTTGCTTTATGCTTCTCTATAATCAGAACGGAAGTTTGTTATAGATTATGGAACCGATTTGGGATTACCCCTTCTATATTTGCTACTAGGAATAGAGGAAGGGTTGGGGTTTGATGGCCTGAATTTGCATGATCTAAAACCTCATATAAATGACTAAGTACACAAGGAATTGGGCTTAGCTTTTAGTATAGGAGAATTGCTTATGTGAGGAATCAATAAGTGAGTAACTAGGCTATATCATCAAGGAGAGATTCATGAGTTCATATGCTTAGAATGATGTGCTTAAATTGACTAGTTGAACAAGAACCCAAAGCATGTTATTTTTTGAATTGTCTTTTTATTTTTTCCTTTTCCTTATTACTACTTCGACATATCTTTGTTTCAATAAAACAAACCTTCATTCTCCAGGCTTAAGCTGAATTTAGTCACTCACAATCCCTGTGGTTCGATAATTAAAACCGGGTGGATTCGTACACTTGCGGATTTACCAACAATCCCTCAACCTGTAACGCACCTTTTCTCTCATCACCGAGCACTTCAGCCACACCCATGAGTACCATTCAACTCCCCACGACCTGTAGATCAAGTTCCAGTACCCGGAGTAGCACGACGGTGACAATCTAGGATCCTCCGATCGTCTTCTCCGGCGAGTTCTGCAACTTCTGGCAAGGTAGCTTCTGAAACTCGCCAATTTTAGCTTGTTTTCAACCCAAATTGATCCCCTGAGCATGTTAGGACATAGATAGGAAGCTTTAGACTAGTTTAGAGCCATGAATCGTTAGGAATCAATGAGAACCGGTCCAAGGTCTTTGGAGCTCGAAGAAGCTATCGGGTTGAGCTTCTGAGAGTGAATTGGCCTGCAAAATGGATTAGTTTATGCTTCTGGAACGTCATAGGAGCTTTTAGGATTGTTAATTGTAGTGTTAGAGCCCTTAAGAGGAAAACCCCAATTTCACCTTGTAGGCAGCCTCTGAAATCGCGAATTGGCACTGTTAGAGTGTCCAGAAGTTGAAATTGATGATTCCATTGAACTCAGAAGGTAGAAAACTATAGGAATAGACTATTAGATGTTAACATTAGGCTTAGTTTATAGATTTCTTAGTTTGCAAGTAGACTTTGAATTAAGTGCTTAAAATAAGTGATTCTGAACCTGAGTTTAAGCTGAGAACAGTAAAATGAGCTTAATAGAACCTGAAACCAGTAGGATAATAACCAGGTAAAGACGTAGGAATTGTAACTTAGTCATAGAATTAATTTACATAATATGGCTTAAGTAATTAGAAATAATTAAGTAGAAATATTTTAGCTTAAGTTAGATTATTAGATTAATGACTTAGAAATAATGAAATCAGATTATGAGGATGTATAGGACATGAGGACAGAAATGGTCACATGGAAAGAATTATAGGAATTAGCTATTAGAAAATGAAATTAGTTTGCATAATATAACTAAATGATTAAGTTGTTGTTTTTAAATTAGTAATTAACCTAAGTGGATGATTTAGTGACTTAAAACTAATTAGGTCAGATTAATGGACATGCAAAATATAGGTTACACCCTAGTTAGTTGAGATCAAGGCTAAGTTAGAATGACGCTAGTTTGATAGCAAAAATGAATAATAATAATAATAATAATAATAATAATAATAATAATAATAATAGTAACGAACGATTTAATGCCTCGATTAGCTTATCTTGACCCAAGCATAATCAATGATGCAGAGGGAGCTATCTCAGACACACACGATCCTCTATTGGTAAAGGTTAAAGGTAAGGGGGGGTTATACAAGACCTTGTCTTGGTACACAACTAATAAGTAGAACGTTATTACGGTAGAAAGCATACTATTACTTGCTTATTTGTTATTGGATGCATGATTAAATGTTGTGCTTGAAGAGTAAATGTTGGATGAATTATTGTGCTGAATTGCTGTGACTGTGATCCATGATTGAAGTGATGCACAGTAGAAAGGGATGATAGTACACTATGGGATATAGTGGTACTTAGGATTATAAGTGACTTGGTATTAGGATTGTTCCTGATACGCTAAGCATCTGAGGTAGTGGGAAGAGGGAAAAGATAATCCCTGATTTAATGTGTTATTGATACTTGCTTTTGAAAATTAAACCACCTATAACACCTTAGGATTAACCGTAGGATAGGTAGAATAATAAAATGAATAATGATAGTAGAATAAGTAAGTGGACCCTTTTCTCTAAGCAATTAAAAGTACATAACCATTAACGGCGGATTAGAACTCCCGCTTGTATTCCTAGAACTACTTGATCTTATCAAAGATCCCACCTCTATAATTACTATGGTGTACTTACCTTAAGTAAGGCAGCAGATGCTTGTTTCTAATTTATTAGAAACTTAATGGAAGTATAAGGGGGAGATGATTGATATTTGAAAATACACTCAAGGAGCAATAAGGAGTAGGAAAGTACTGTCACTACCACTAAGAGAGTGGGAATACAGAAATGCCAAAGGTGGTCATGTTCAGAGATGAATTCACCCGGGATTTACACGGCAGTACACCTCTCATGTCTGTCTCGGCAGGACCCCTGAGGTCGGGATTGGCATGATGTTTAAGGCAAAGAGTTGCGTTGTGTACTTCTATCTGTGAGCTACTGAGCGATCAATGTCTGGTAAAGAGTGGACTGTAAGGAGTGTCCATGTTCCCGAGACGACTTTCCGAAGATAACGAAGCAATAGCTTCGGGCCCTTAAATTATACTAATCACATGATAAATAAAATAATAAAAAGGTTGGCGATGAACTCACCATTTCCTACGAAGTAGTGAGAGAAGTCAATTCGAAGGACGGAGGAATAAAGTTGATTTAGCCATATTGCATTATTACTTGTGTTTGTTAACATGTGTGTGACTAATGATATGTTGGCTTATGTTTTAACGCTTATCTTATCTGATGTGTATTATTGTGCAAGTCGCGTATGACTCACCCTTGCACTTATTTTTATAAAAGCAGATAACAGGTGTGGCAATGAGCTTCCCTCCAGTCCTCGCAATCCACGCTGATTTCCCGTCCCGTGCTGGCTGGCATGTTGACCCAGTTACCGGATACTGCTTTTATCAGGGACTCACAATTTTGTGGTGCAGGGATCCAGGAGCAGGACACATCGGTTTTCCAGTGACACTCCCGATGGTGTTCTCATTCTCCTTGCCGACCCACGCTGAGCACGTAGGTCCGCAGAGTCCAGGCAGTCCACAGGTGCCATATCCATAGGCAGGTGAGCCTATGGAGACCGGAGAGCCTATCCCAGCAGTACCAGTCACTGTGGTGAGCCCACCGGGATCCCCAGATCAGAGAGTTCCGCAGACCCAGGAGTCTATGGGATCTCCTCCACCCCGGAGGAACTTGTCTTGCTTTCGGGTCACAGCCCGCAAGCGAGTGAGATCCCCTAGATTCTCCCGAGATGCCAGGATTTACCGTCGCAGATTTCAGAGAGGCGAGGCGTCCGGAGTCAGGGAGTCAGAGCAGGGTCCGACAGCAGAGCCAGGGTCAGTGCCAGCAGCCAGCGGGGGAGTCAGTGAGGAGGATCTGGAGGAGGAAGATCCGAGGGGATGAAGCCATATGGTCCGAGTTTCTGATGATGATGATGATGATGATGATGATTTATGTTCTGTTTCTGTATTTTGATTACCTGTACCAGACTGTGTTTGAGGGCATTGTGTCCTCTTTATGTGTTGTCTTCTTATCTGTAGACTTATGCGGTGGATTCGTCCACCAACTATGCATGCTATGTATGATTTGTGTGGTTTATATCGTTATTCTCCGTAGTCTTAAGTTAGGAGGTCGAAATGCCTGGGGATGTTAAGGGAGACGCTCGAGTACTCTTTACTCTTGCGATCCCGACCTAATGAGGAAACCCTAAGTAGAAAAAAAAAAGTTCACTATTTCACGTAGCGTGCTCACTCCTGAGTGTTGGAGTTAGGGAGAACTCGTCACTTAAGGAAGGGGACGCCACAATCAGAAGGTTGAGGCTCAGAGTTAGACTTTTTAGTGGTTGGTATCTCTAGAGCTTGTGTCTCAGAAACTTGTGGTTCAGAGGTTTGTGGAGTGTATGGAAGTATAATGGGTGAGGTTGGTTTGGTGGACTTAGGAGTTTGGAACATTTTCCAGAGGGGTTCTTCCTCAATGTAGGGTTGGAAGAATCAAGCCCTAGGTGGTGAAACGTGTGAAGTTGATTGATCAATTTGTGTGGGTTCAGGGTTGGAAACAACAGGAATTGCATCAAGTAAATTTAAATCATCTTCATCAGAAAGAGCAACAAACTTACTTGAAGCTTTGACTGCAGACCTTGTGACTCTAGTAGTGATTGCAGCTCTAGTAGGCTCCAGAGTTGGTTCCAGATGAATGACTTGTGTTGCACTTGTGACCTTCTTTGCCTTCTTCTGAGGCGGTGGTTCATCATCATCATTATCATCACCATCAGAGGGATCCTTTGTCTCAGAGGGTTCCACTTGCTTTCTCTTGGTCTTCTTCTTCCTGGGAGATTCAAAGTCCAGAGGTTCTGGAAGATTTCTGAAGAATTCATCCCCATCGATCTCAGAGCCTTGCTGCTTCAGATCATCAAGATAGAACCTGATAGCCTCTGGATCATCAGCCTTTGACCAGAGAGGATAGTCCTTCAGAGGGACTCTTCTTCCTCTAGCCTTTGCAATAGCAGGGTTAACCTCAACTTTTGTTTCTACAAAGCCCATTCTCTTCAAAGATGTAGGAGTGAAGACATCTCCAACAATTGTTGTTAGGTTTTCAGTGCATCCAGCTTTGGTCAGAGCAGAAATCAATTTGCTCTCAATGAAGAAGTCTGATACTAATCTTCCAAAAGGTATGTACTTGATGGCAGACTTTGGTGAAGCAGTAGTCCTTGACTTTCTGATGCATTCTTTCAGATAGGAGAATAGAAAGTAAGGCAGACAAACTTTTGTGTGCTCCTTGATGAAGAAAAACAACACCTTCTGAGTGAAATTTATGTAATCTGGAGAGCTTCCCTTTGGTCTTTGATTTATGCAGTTCAGTAGGATCTTGTGCCAGATTCTCAGGTCAGGATGAAAATCCTTTGTCTTGCAATCAGTTTTGCCCGGTTTCCATGTAACGTATAGAGCCTTGTTGACCATCTCCTTGGTTCTTGTCTTGACTTTTGACTCCTGCATCTGAAATCTGTAGCCACGACTTGTATCTGCACCCAGAAGCCTTACAAAAGACTTCTCTGAGATAATGATCCTTTTACCCAGAACAAAGGACACAACCTGATACTCATTGCAATCAGCATGCTTCCAGAATTCCTTCACCAGCTTGTCATAGACTGGACCATGTAGTCTGTTGAAATATCCTTCCCAGCCTTGAGCTTGTACTCCAGGACGAAGATCGACCCCATTAGCAGCAATGTGGTCCAGGTCGAAATGCCATTCAGCAAGAACATGAAGTTCTTCTGGAGGGAAAACGCATGTAACTGCACAACTCCTTTGAGATAGAGGAACAACATCCTCAGCATCTTGAACTTGTGCTTGAGCAGCCTCTGTCGATCTGGGACGAAGAACTGGACCTACTTGCCCTGTTGGAAGACCCACGACCATTCTTGGGAACACTCTTCCATCGGCGGAATCAGACCTTTCATCGGAATCAGCTCTTTCAGATCTCACCATAGTTGAAGGTTGGAGGCTTGGGTAGAAGAGGGATGAACGAGAGAGAGAGAGAGAGAATCGAAGAAGATAAGGGTTTTTGCAAACAGGAGAGAGAAGCGAAAAACAAGAGTGATGGATAACGTGTGTGCATAGTGTTTTTTAGAAAGTAACCGTTGTTGATTGTAAAGCAAAAGTAAAATCAATGGCTAAAAATTAAAGACATCATTATGAACAGTTAATACACAAAACACACGGTGGAGAATAAGCACATCTACACTCATTACAACAGATTATCCGAAGGGCACAAGGAACAAGGTATCAGAATAAACTGATACACGTTTATTGTCCTGTCTCAGAGTAAGCACCAATGGGTACTTAGCATCTGACGAGGTTACCTTCTGAACTAGACAACTTCTGATGAGGAAGTATCATAGTCAGAGGTTTTGATCCATCTTCATACTGGACAAAAGTCCATATTCAGATTTTTCAGTATAAAATTAAATCTATCCTCTGCTAAGGGCTTTGTAAAGACATATGCCCATTGATGGTCAGTATCAACAAACTTCAGAAGAAGTACGCCCTTCTGAACATAATCTCTAATGAAGTGATACTTTACCTCAATGTGTTTTGCCCTTGAGTGTAAGATTGGATTCTTACTGAGTGAGATTACAACAGTATTGTCACAGTAAATTGGAATATTGCTCTCAAGGATTTGATAATCCTCTAGCTGATGTTTCATCTAGAGCATCTGAGTGCTGCAAATAGCTGGTGAGATATATTCTGCCTCTGCAGTGGATAATGCAATAGTAGATTGCCTCTTGCTTGCCCATGAGACTAAGTTACTTCCCAGAAATTGACAATTTCCATAAGTACTCTTCCTTTCAGTTCTATCTCCAGCATAATCAGTATCACAGTAACCTGAAAGCTTATACTTTGATGTTTTCTTATACATCAAGCCAAGGTTAGTGGTACCTTTCAGATATCTGAGGATTCTCTTAACAGCAGTTAAGTGAGTTTCTCTTGGATCTGATTGGAAACGAGCACATAAATGTACACTAAACAGAATATCTGGCCTAGATGCAGTTAAGTATAGAAGTGAACCTATCATTCCACGATAGAGCTTCTGACATACTTTTCCATTGGCATCTTCTTTCTCCAGAATGCATGTAGGAAGCATAGGAGTCTTAGCAATTGTTGATTCTGTCATATTGAACTTCTTCAGAAGTTCCTTTGTGTACTTGCTCTGATAGATGTAAGTTGCTTCTGGTTTTTGATCAACTTGTATTCCCAGAAAGTACTTGAGTTCTCCCATCATACTCATTTCAAATTCAGCCTGCATCATCTCAGAAAATTCCTTGCAGAGAGATGGATTAGCAGATCCAAATATAATATCATCAACATAAATTGGCACAATTAAGATATCATCATTGTAAGTTTTCCAAAAGAGAGTTGTATCTACTTTACCCCTTACAAACTCATTATCCAGAAGTAATGAGCTAAGTCTCTCATACCATGCTTTGGGAGCTTGCTTCAGACCATAGAGAGATTTCTTCAATTTGAAAACATGGTCAAGGTTCTTCTCATCTTCAAAACCAGGAGGTTGATGCACAAACACTTCCTCTGAGATGTATCCGTTCAGGAAGGCACTTTTAACATCCATCTGATGAAGAATTATGTTGTGATTCACTGAGAATGAGATCAGCAGTCTTATAGCTTCCAATCTTGCTACTGGAGCAAAACTTTCGTATAATCTATTCCATCTTGCTGATTGTAGCCTTGAGCAACTAGCCTTGCTTTGTTTCTGACTACATCTCCTTTTTCATTCAGCTTGTTTCTGAAAACCCATTTGGTTCCAATGATGTGAGCGCCTTGAGGTTTCTTAACAAGGTTCCAAACATCATTCTTGGAGAATTGATTCAATTCTTCTTCCATTGCCAGAATCCAGTCTTTGTCTTGAAGAACTTCATCAATTGACTTTGGTTCAATTAAGGATATTCCTTTCAGACTAAGCAAAGTCTCTTCAGAGGGTCTGAATGCTGATCTGGTTCTGACTAGTTCATCTTTGTTTCCCAGAATCAACTCCTTAGGGTGAGAGGCAACAATTCTGCTCTTCTTCTGAGGCTGTGAATCAGAGGGACCAACTTCCTCTAGAGAGTCTTCCTCTGGCTCAGCTTCCTCTGGAGCTTTGCCTTTATCAGAAACATTTATACTCATATCAGGAAACTTTTCAACTAGCTTTGACTGATCAGAGTCAAGCTTATCATCAAATCTAACATGAATAGATTTCTCAATAGTTTTAGCATCAGTATTATAAATTCTAAAGCCTTTAGAACGATCAGAGTAACCAAGTAATAGGCATTTAGAAGATTTAGAATCAAACTTATGCACTCTATCCTTAGTATTCAGAGCATAGCAAACACAACCAAAATGATGAAAGTAAGAAATGTTGGGCTTTATTTTCTTCCACAATTCATAAGGAGTCTTATTCAGAATTGGTCTGATAGAGATCCTGTTCTGAATGTAACATGTTGTGTTTACTACCTCAGCCCAAAAGTGCTTTGCCATGTCAGTTTCTTGAAGCATGGTTCTAGCCATCTCTTGAAGAGTTCTATTCTTCCTCTCAACAACACCATTCTGTTGAGGAGTTCTAGGACAAGAGAAATCATGTGCAATTCCATAGGAATCAAACAGACTCTCAAACTTGTCATTCTTAAACTCTCCACCATGATCACTTCTGACACGCATAATCCTGCAAGCCTTCTCGTTTTGCACTTGGGCAATAAAGGTAGAGAACACAGAATGAGACTCATCCTTGCGGAATAGAAATTTTACCCATGTCCAGCGGCTATAGTCGTCAACAATGAGCATCCCATATCTCTTGCCACCTATAGACTCAGCTTTCACTGGTCCAAAAAGGTCGATATGCAGAAGTTCCAACGACCTTGAGGTGGAAAGAAAATTATTTTCCTTGAAAGGGACTTTTGTAAATTTTCCTTTCTGACATGCTTCACAAAGAGCATCTGAAGAGAACTTCAGAGTGGGTAAGCCCCTGAGAAGGTCAAGCTTACTCAGCTGAGATATCTTTCTCATACTGGCATGCCCTAACCGTCTAAGCCATACCCATTGCTCCTCATTAACAGAAAGAAGGCACTTAACTTTCTGAGTTTCCAACTCAGATAATCTGATCTTATAAGTGTTGTTCCTCCTCTTTCTGTTAAACAAAACAGAGCCATAGATCTGACTTACAGCCCGGCAAGACTTTTGATTGAAGATAATATCATAACCCTTGTCAGCTAATTGACTTATATACAATAAGTTATGATTTAAGTCATCTACAAACAGAACATTATCAATGCATGGACTATTATCAACACCAATAGTACCAGAACCAACAATTTTACCCTTCTCATTGCCACCAAAGCCAACTTCGCCTCCATACTTAAGTTTTAGCTCTTGGAACATACGCCTTTTTCTCGTCATGTGACGCGAGCATCCACTGTCCAGATACCATGATTGGTGTTTCAGTGAAGTGATCAAGGATATCTGCAACATAGATAATCTTATCCTTAGGTACCCATTTTCGGGGTCCTTTCTTATTAGTTACCCCAGAGGTTCTGACAACCTTGGATTTCTCAACATGATAATGTAAAGGAATTTGAGCATGACATTTAGGCATAGAGAGATTTCCCTTCTTAGGAGGGGGGTTAATGTAACACCCCGATTTCCGGGTGTCACTTTAGTAACAAAAAATAAACTTTACGCGGAAAACAGGTAATTTTTTTTTTCGATTGATTCCTTTTTAAATTAAAGCGATAGAAAATAAAGACATAACCCAACAACTAAACTAACCGATGTACACCCAAATATAAACATGTACAGCCTCAGCTGCACTCCCACGTCACGCGCATTCGCAGTGGCTCCAAAGTAGTGTGCCCGTAGGCAAATATATACAGATCCAGAAGTGTGAGTGAGAAAATTATAAGTACAATCCACCAGAAGAAAGTCGGCCTCAAAATGGCCTAAGCAAAGACCCCTATGGTCCGACTGACTCACTGTGATTCCTCAGTAAGAGAACAACACAAAAAGTCATGCGACGGGAACCTACCCTGTCCCAAAAGCAAAACGAATCAGAGCTCTACACAAAATATGACGCCTGCCTAAACCTACCCTTCCAGTACCGAGTCCACAGCAAACTGAAGTTGGCAAGTTGAAGCTCAGCTTCATGCGTCGTGGCACTCCTTTCGTCAGACGTCCACGCTCGTTAGTCCGGTCCTCCATGACCATTCCCCGGTACGTCGCCCGATGACCCACAAGATAGATCACCCAAGCGGTGGGGGCATGTCGATCAACCAGCTCAAACCTGATCCCCCCCGAGGGAGAGACCATCGAAACCCAATCCACCGTCAACATCTGGCAGCAGGCCGACCGCCCAAACACAAACATGAAACCAAAGCCAAGGCGCTAGGGTCAACTCACGGAATAGAGTAGATATACAAACAACATGTGATTGGGGATATATATATATATGTCATTATATATATATATAAAAATATATTCCTAGCATGTTATCGGCTCTAACAATGCTTCAATAAATCAAAGAGCATACAATTCCAGTCAGAGTGAATGTATGCGTGAAATGCAATCAATATGATCCGGATTGTGAAGCATTCCCGTTCTTCACTAGTGAAGCATTTCCGTTCTTCACTCTTGGTGAACCATTCTCGTTATTCACCGCATGATGAAGCATTCCCGTTCTTCATCAAAAGATACATTGGTGAACCATTCCCGTTATTCACCAAATGATGCATTGGTGAACCATTCCCGTTATTCACCAAATGATGCATTGGTGAACCATTCCCGTTATTCACCAAATGATGCATGATGCAATATGGTTAGCCAAACATCGAATCGTCCTCACCACACAAGTGTTTAGCCCAAAACCCAATATCAAAAACCCAAGAGTTAGTGTCGGTCAATACAACACAACTCGGAGTTAGTGTCGGTCAATACAACACAACTCCAATAACAAAACCCAAGAGTTAGTGTCGGTAAATACAACACAACTCCAATAACAAAACCCAAGAGTTAGTGTCGGTCAATACAACACAACTCGAATAACAAGAGTACTAGAGTACTCGGTGACTTTCAATCATCACCGTAGCTCACCTCAGTGGCTTTCCCCAATTCCAAAACCCACAACAAAAGTCGACTTTTCCCCGTCTTTCGCAATTATTTCCCCCCTTTCGTTCACCTATGCTTATTCGTTAATAAAAATGTTTCGAATTGAATTAGTCAAGTTATGAGTTTATTTCTCAAAGTCTAAGTTTCCCAAAGTCTCTATTTTTCGAAAGTCTAATCATTCTAAGTTTCCAAAGACCAACCACCCAAAAGAAATTTCCCGGGGAAAGTCTAAGAATACGAACAAATGACTAAGTCTCAAACCCCAAGTTTGAACTTGCCTAGGGTTGTTCATCCAACCCGAAATATCAAATAACACCAGTTCAATGAGTCCCCACTCCGAAGTCGCGTCAAAACGCACAATTCACTAACATCTCAACATCAACAGTTATGGAAAACATCATAACATCAGTTCATCAACATAAGCAACATCAAAGTAAAGCATAAGTGGAATTTATCGATGCCTATCATGCAATCATAGCTAATAGTAAGTTGCCCTAACCTCGAGCTGCTCCAATCTCTTGGTCAAAGGTTCCTCCACTCAAATGCTCTAAAGAACCCAAAGTTCCCTCAACTGAACATCGGAGAAAAACAAAGCAGAATCCAAACAAAATCGATTAGATCGATCGCAATACAACTCATAAACGATCGACAAAGCATTAAAACTTCAGAATACAACAATCCGATACGAAAAGACAAGTTTTCGAAAACGAAAAACTCCCCCTCTCACTACATAGCTCTCGGCCAAAAAGGAAAAAGAGCTCCGACTCTTTTTCTTCGATCTAATCTGTTTACAAGGTAGTTTTAGGGTAAAACTAAGGCAAAGAAACTGTCGGAAAATTTTTCGGACGATCGGATCGAAATACGGCTGTTCGGGGGCGTATTGGTCCAAAATAAAAGCTCAAAACCTCAAAGTTATCACTTCGGAAAACAAATTTGACAGCAATGATCCTAACGACATTCGTAACAACTAATCCTAAAGGCACGAAGTCAGATTACAACTTTTCGACAGTAAAGTTTCGAAATGTGCGCCAAAAAGGGTTTTGAAACAGTTTTTCAGATCCTGGACAACTCGGTCCAAATCAGCGAATACCGACGGAGGTTCTAGGCTCTTGGGCACGTAGAGAAGATACCCCAACAGAAAAATCAGGAAAAACGGACAGTTTTACGAAAAGCTCGAAACTTTGAGCACAGAAACGACTAAAGAAGCGCAGTAGAAACGATGATCAGAGCTAAGAATCAAGCTAGTTACCTCGATACCTTGAAGTAGGAACGAACTGCGCGAAGATCGGTCAAGTTTCGGCGAAAATCTCCTCTCCCTTTCCTCCCCTCAATCCGCGGCCCCAAATGGAAGAAAATGAAGGTATTTTGAATTTTTAACTATTTATAGGAAAGTGAAATCGCGGGAAAATGAAAATTTCACGATTCTGATTTTTGCAGCACATTCACCGAACAATTCTAAGAGAGATTCTGGCGACAGAATTCTAGAACTCAAAACAAATCTCTGACATTTGGGAAAAACGATATCTAAAATCGCAAAAGCGGTGTAAGTTAATCTGTCCCGAAAAACTACTTTTTGCTGTGATTGTCGGACGACAAAACTTTGTTCTAAAGAAAGATTGGAAACGTCGAAAAAAATCTGGCAACGCAGATGGAAACTTCATTAAAAGTCCCGAATAGAAAAAGTCTTCATCCAGCGCTTGAATTTAGGGTTTCGAAGCAAAGAAATTAGTGTCGTCGGACTTCCGAAAAGTGAAGACTATCGTGCGTACAGTCCAGGGCTCCGAAATGAAACGCTGGTCGAAGGAAAAATAAAGAGAACCTTTAAATTTTCCAAGGATTTGAAATCTCACTTAATACGTTGCTCTAGAAGCGAAATTAGCCTATTCTGGACACGCTCGCCATAACGCAGGTGTGCAGACGACTCGCACTAATTCCTACAGCGACTACGCAATATTCCTCAAGCAATTCCTGAACTTTCTTCTTCATTAATCTTTCTCAAACATCAATCTCCTGTCACGCTTACAATGATTCTACGCGTGAGTCGGAAATTAACTTGTTCTGTAAATCCAGGTCTTACAGTTAGCAACTTTAACAGGAAATGGTTCAGACAATATAGTACCAAAGGGTACAAAATGTTCATACAGAGGTTTAGCCTTAGTCATAGGAGGCTCATTCCTACTGTGTCCAGAATAGCCAATGCCACACATTCCATTTCTGCTTACGCCATAGATCATTGAAGCCATCAAGCTTTTGTCTACGCTTTTAGCTAGGAATCTTTGAAAAGATTTTTCATATTTGGATTCATTTTTAATATCAGAGGCATCACAAGCAACCACTTCTTCTAACTTAATAATCTGGTTCTTAAGCACAGAGTTAGAGTTTACTAAAGCATGATTATTCTCTTTTAACTCAGAAATAATTTTATCATGTTCAGCAGAAGTCTTAGAAACAGCAGAGAAATCCTTTTTCAACCTTTTATGCTTAGTCAGGAGAGAGTTATATTTATCCATGATATCAGACAAAGCACATTTAAGTTCAGAGGTTGAGAAAGAAGCGAATACCTCATTTTCATCGTTAGAGTCTGGATCTTCCTGATACGCCCCAAGTTGATGCAAGGGCTGAAATGGATCGTCTAGGATTGATCTTTGGATGATGAGAACTCTGAAATGTGAGAAAGAAGAAGAAGAATTTTGTGATAGAAGGGAAATGGACAGAAAAGAGGGGAAGTTTTAGTGAAATGGAAGATGAAGACTTCACACAAAGGTGGTGGCAATCCTTTGATAAGCCTAATTCTTGAATCACTCAAGAACTATGAGATGAAGGTATGAAAAACGGTAGAAAGGGGGGGTTTGAATAACGTTTTCAGTATAAAACTTCCACCTTAAAGATTTTGACAAATCTTTCGAGAACTTAAGTGCTAAAGATAAGAGATAGAGAAGCACACAAGGATTTTATCCTGGTCCACTTGATAAATCACTCAAGCTACTCCAGTCCACCCGTTAAGGTGATTTCTTCCTTCTTAGAATGAAGGCAATCCACTAATCAGGTAAGAGTTACAACTGCACTTGAAACCTACAAGTGACTAACAATTACACTGACTTAGCTCACACTAAGATTCACTCTCTTAGTCTTCTCTAGGATCTGATCAGCCTTGATCTCCTAAAGGAACTAAACAAACTGTTTATCAAAGAATTGTTTACAAGAGATTTGCTTCTAAAAAGCTAATAGTAAACTCAATGAATTTCAGATGAAAGAGAGCTTAGAAGAATTTAAGATTGTCTTGCGCGTATGTGAATGCTTCTAGCCGTTTCTTTCAGTCTTCAGCCTCTTTATATACTCCAAGGATTAGGGTTGAGCGTTGCATGGGAAATGCTACCGTTGGAGGGCAGTTCTGGAAAATCCAGCTTCTGCTGTGTCTGAGACTGTTAGGTAAGTCGTCAGGAAGGTACAGTTGCTTTTGTACTTGGATAGCGACGCGACCTTTAAACCTAGGAGACTTCTGATCAGGGGAATGCTTCATATTGGAACTTGTGAAGCCGGTTGATCAGAGTCAGAGGGAAAGCCCAGATCCTCTGACCATTGTTTCTTCTGATTCTGAACTCAGAGGGAAGAACATGGTCTTCAGAGTATCTTGCTTCTGGACATCAGAACTTCACTAATCAGCTTCTGGATCTTCAGAGTCTTCTACACCATCAGAACATCTGAGCCTTCAGTGTTTCTTGGTTATCAGACTTTCTGGATCTTCAGAACTTCTAGTGACTGAGTCCACATCAGAGTTTGTATAACTTCAGAACTTCTGAAGCTTTTCCACTGTTCATACTGAACATGGTGAATGCGAAAGCGTTGCTTGGGTTGCTCTTTATACACAGTGCTTCTGATTTGTGTGAGATTGAGTTGAGGTCAGAGCCTGCAAATAGCACACTCAGAAAAACACGTTAGAGTACCACAATTGTTCATATCAAAAGGTTAACTTGTAATCATCAAAACATAGAGTTGTACTACTAGATCAAAACTTGATCTTACAATCTCCCCCTTTTTGATGATGACAAAACTAAGATTTTTGATGAACAATTCTTAAACATTAAACTGAATTCACTCAGAGTTTAGAGATATAGAATAATACTTATCCTGATGTGAATAGTTTATCTTGCTCATTCTGAATTCAAGTCACTGCTTGATTCTGAGCTTAGCTCCCCCTGAATCTAATACTTGATGAAAACGTTAGTAAAGTCTAGATTCTGAGCTAAATGATATAAGAGTTCAGAGTGAAAAACTTATGACATAGATGAAAATCGAGTAATCAGAGCGCATAAGTAATCAGAGTCACGGACAGGGTATCAGAGTCTTGGGTATCAGAGTCAACTTAGAATCACTTCAGAAGAAGTGAAATGTATTCCTTGTATTTGCCCAGTGACACATCTATGGTCATGAAGGTGGAACTCTTAAATTCTCCAAAAGAAAAAATAAATCACACTAACACATCTTACACATCAAAAACTGGGTTTACTCCCCCTTTTTGTCATAAGCAAAAAACTTGGGGTGTGAAAAACTTAGCTTGAAGTACAAGGTACTCCCCCTTAGAGAAGGTCTAAGTTTAAAGGAAATGAAAACGATGCAAGAATCAGAGTTAGGCGAAATAAATAGAAGAGTTAATGCAAGAGAAGAACGTTTACCACCGGTCAAGTGAGTAAAGAGAAGGGTCAGTTACCAAGAACTTAACCTCGAGAAACCGTAGGAGCATTAACTTTCAGAGAGAAGGTGAAGCCTATATAAAGTGTTGGAGAGAAAGGTAAGCTTCACACCTCGAACAATTTTTAGTAAAAAAAATGGCATCATACATCGTAGCACTAGAAGAGCTGAGGAAGAAGGCCTTTGAGGAGGACTTGTTCCTGAACATCAGGCATCCAGAGGGTACAACGACCATCGCGGAGCTGACACGGACACTGCTGGAAGAGGACCTGCGTCCAGAGGTGAAGAGAGACCTGAGGGAATTTCTTGCCTTCGTGGAGGAGGTGCAAGAACTCAGTCGGCTTGAACTCAAGCTGCTGGAAGAAAAAGAGAGTTTGGAAGAGAAGCTCAAGACCGCAGAAGAGATTCTGGAGAGGGATGAGCTAAAGGACAGGCTCAACAACATCCAGCATGCACTGGAGCGTCTGGAGAAGGATAGGTCAGAGCAGCGCCAGGAGTGCAGAAGAATGAGGAGGGATCCTCCATTCTAGACTTTAGGGAAAGAATGTATGATGTAAACATAAAGATATGATGAATAAAAAGATCTTTGCAAACATATGTGACACAAATATATATAGATATGCATAGATAATCACAAACGAACAAAGTAGAATAAGTAAATAAAAAGAAACAGAGTTTAACAAAAATAAAACAACGTTAAAGAAAAAGAAAAACGAAGAGATCCTAAAACTAAGGTTTATCAGTTCGTCGCAGAAGTTCCATCATCATGTGCTTCATTTCAATTAGCATGGATTCATGAGTGTCAAGACGCTGTTCCATGATGTCGAGTCTGGATGAGCTTGACTGAGCAGAACCGGAAGGAACATTTTGAGCAGCTTGAGGATCTGGAATGGAAGCAGAAGCAGCAGAAGTAAACACTACTTGTGCCAGTGCTTGGCATCTAAGAGCCTCAGCCTCAGCCTCAAGTCGTTCTGCCTCTAATCGGGCTTGTTCAGCTTGAGCTGCTGCTTGACGTGCAGCTTCTTCTGCTTGAGCTTTCTTTCTCTTGGCTTCTTCAATAGCTTCAAGAAGCTTATGTCTCTGTTCTTGTTCATGAAGAGCCACCCTTCGAGCAAACCTTTGCTTTGCAGCCTCAATGCTCTGACTTCCCTCTGCATGCAGGAGCTGCATCATAATTGGAACTTGAGCCACTAGCCAAGTGCCCAGATTGTTCCACTCATCAGCCACACGTTCAGCATTCTCACTGAGGTCAGTTTGACCGTGCACATTGCGTAGCATCAAAGAAGCTTCATGATAGAAAGTATTGATGCACTCAGAGAGAGATGTGGGTCGGAGGTGAGTGTAAGGAATTATGGAGAGGTTGGTTTCAGGAGAGGCTGGGTGATTGCTGCTGTGAGCTTCAGAGGCACCTTGTGGAGAGCCAATGTTATAAGTTTGAGCATTGGGTTCAGAGGTTCCAAGGTGAGGTTCTGAAGTTTCAACCAGAGGATGGGGTGATCTAACCGAGGATTGGTTAGACACTGATTGTTCGGGTTCAGGTTCTGGTTGAATAGGCTCTTGGTGGTCTGGGGCAGGGTGAGCTTGTTGAGCCAAAGGGTCTGCCTCTTGTAAAGGATTGGCCAAGATAGGTTCATCTGGGTCAACTAGACGTTCAGGTCTAGGGCCAGGATATCTCCTAGGGCTTGGACAAGTGAGGTAATACTCTTCTAAGGTAGACACCTTTTCTTTTCTGACCTCCATGAATTTTCTAATGGATTCAGAGTTATTGGAGGGAGAAGAATCAGCAACATTGGTTGGGAAGGATACAGGTGTAAAGGCTGTGGAAGAGTCAGTATCCGTGGGTTTGAGAGCCAGACGTTCTGATGCTCTTGGGACAGAGTGATCAGAGGTTCTGGGTTCAGGTTCTGTGTGGGTAGGCTCTAGTTGTGCATGAATGATGGGTTCAGAAGATAATGGGTTGTACTGAATGGTAATGGGAGAGGTAGGTTCTTCTGACCTAGAGGGTTGGTTCTGAAGCAAATTCCAGAGAGATGCTTCAGTAGGGGAAGGTTGAAAGAATGAAGATCTTGGGGAATGTGGTGGAGAGGTGGTTTGTGCAGCTGGTTGGGATTCAGGAATAGGAGTGAGGGGATTTGAGGAGTGTTTGAGCATGGCAGATATAGGGAGTGCATCAAATAAATTCAAATCATCATCAGAAGCAAGTGCAGACTTACTTGAATGTGCTGATGATCTAGTCACTCTGGCAGGAGGTTCAGTCCTTCGGAGCACTTCAGCAGCTGGTTCCACCCGAGTAGGCTTCACCACGAATCTGACCTGCTTCTTCTTCTTCTTAGGAGGACCATCCTCATTATCACTATCATCACCATCATCAGGCTTTCTCTTCTTCCTTTTGACCAGAGGGACATCTGATTCCTCAGAAGATTCTTCTAGGATCATCTTCCTCTGAGCTTTCTTCTTGGGAGGAGAAGGAAATTCTGGAGCTGGCGGCAGTCTGCTGAAGAAATCATCGAGATCAATTTCGAATCCTTGAGCCCTTAGGTCTTCAACATAGCACCTAATGGCGTCAGGATTGTCTGCCTGTGTCCACAGAGGGTAGTCATGCAGAGGCATCCTTCTACTTCTGATCTCAGAAGATGTGTCTTCACGAGCAGGGACGATTTTCTTCTGGACCAAACCCATCTTCTTCAGAGAATTTGCAGTGAAGACATCACTGACAATGGTGGTCAGATCCTCTACACATCCAGCATTTATCAGATCTTGAACGAGGCCACTCTCAATGAAGAGATCAGACAAAAGTCTCCCGAAGGGAATATACTTGATCGTTGACTTGATGGAGGCAGTGGTACGAGACTTCCGGATACATTCCTTCAAGTAGGAGAACAGGAAGTAGGGAAGGCAGATCTTCTTCTGGTCTTGGATGAAGAACAACATCACCTTCTGGTTGAAGTTGATGTAGTCCGGAGAACTGCCCTTTGGTCTCTGGTTTATGCAGTGGAGCAAAATTTTGTGCCAGATCCTGAGCTTGGGATGAAGGTCCATCACCTTGTAATTCGTCTTCCCCGGTTTGTAATTGGTGTACAGGGCCTGGTTGATTGTATCCTTGGTGCTGGGTTTCAGCTTCGATTCCGTGAGTTGGAAACGATACCCAAAAGCAGTGTCTGCACCCAGCAAATTCACGAAAGACTTCTCTGTGATGATGATCTTTCTTCCAAGAATGTGAGATACCACCTGAGTATCATCGCAGTCGGCGTGCTTCCAGAATTCCTTGACCAGTCTATCATACACCGGTCCTCGAAGTCTGTTGAAGTAATTTCCCCAACCTTGAACTTGGACTTCAGGACGAAGATCATACCCATTTGTAGCCAGGTTGTCGAGGTCGAATCTCCATTCTGTCAGGACTTGAAGTTCCGCAGGAGCATATACGCAGTGAACGGCACAGCCCCGTTCTGCAATTGGAACAATCTGCTCTTGAGCTTGACCTTGATCTTGTGTCGGATTCTCAGGGCCCCTTTGACCCGTTGCTAGACCAACTACCATGTGAGGGAACTGGGGTGCATCTGCAGTAGATCTTCTGGTTTGACTCACCATTTTTGAAGCGGTTGAAGGTTTGAGGTAGAAGATGAAGGTTGAAAGATGAAGAGAGATCGAGAGAGAAATCGAGGATAAGCGGTTTTTGAAAAGCAGAGAGAGCGAGAGTAAAAACCGGAAGTGAAAGAGATCGTGTGTGTATAGTGGGTTTTGACAAATAACCGTTGTTGATTCAAAAAGCAATTTAAGATCAACGGTTGAAAATTAAAGATAGATAGTAACAGTAAATACACAAATCACACACAGGAGAGAAGCACATCTACACGCAATCATAACAGACTGTCACACGGGCACAAGGAACTATGCATCAGAAATACTGACACACATGTTGCTGTCTCAGCTTCAGAGTCAGTACCAGTGGGTACACACACTCTGATTGAGTTACCTTCTGGACTAGACATCTTCTGATCAAGAAGTATCATAGTCAGAGGTTCTGATCCATCTTCACTCTGGACAAAAGTCCATGTTTAGATTTTTCAGAATAAAATTAAATCTATCCTCTGCTAAGGGCTTTGTAGATGTCTGCCCATTGATGGTCAGTATCAACAAACTGCAGAAGAAGTACGCCCTTCTGTACATAATCTCTAATAAAGTGATACTTTACCTCAATGTGCTTTGCCCTTGAATGCAGGATAGGATTCTTACTCAATGAGATTGCAGCAGTGTTATCACAATAGATTGGGATATTGCTCTCAAGGATCTGATAATCCTCCAGCTGATGTTTCATCCAGAGCATCTGAGTGCTGCATATTGCTGCTGAGATATATTCTGCCTCTGCAGTTGATAGTGCAATGGTTGATTGCCTCTTGCTTGCCCATGAGACTAGATTGCTTCCCAGAAATTGACAATTTCCGGAAGTACTTTTTCTCTCTGTTCTATCTCCAACATAATCAGCATCACAGTAACCTGAAAGCTTATACTCTGATGTTTTCTTATACATCAAGCCAAGGTTAGTGGTGCCTTTCAGATACCTTAGGATCCTCTTAACAGCAGTTAAGTGGGTTTCCCTTGGATCTGATTGGAAACGAGCACATAAATGAACACTAAATAGTATGTCTGGCCTAGATGCAGTTAAGTATAGAAGTGAACCTATCATGCCACGATAGAGCTTCTGACATACTTTACCACTTTTATCTTCTTTCTCCAGAATGCATGTAGGATGCATTGGAGTCTTGGCCACTGTAGATTCCAGCATATTGAACTTCTTCAGAAGTTCTTTAGTGTACTTGCTCTGATGGATATATGTTCCTTCTGGTGTTTGATGAACTTGTATTCCCAGAAAGTACTTTAATTCTCCCATCATTCTCATCTCAAATTCAGCCTGCATCATCTCAGAAAATTCTTTGCATAGGGATTGATTAGCAGAACCAAATATAATATCATCAACATAAATTTGCACAATTAAGATATCATCTTTATAAGTCTTGCAAAAAAGAGTTGTATCTACTTTACCCCTTACAAACTCATTCTCCAGAAGGAATGAGCTAAGTCTCTCATACCATGCTCTGGGAGCTTGCTTCAGACCGTAGAGTGACTTCTTCAATTTGAACACATGGTCTGGTTTCTTCTCATCTTCAAAACCTGGGGGTTGATGAACATAGACTTCCTCTGAGATATAACCATTTAGGAAGGCACTCTTTACGTCCATCTGATGTAGAACTATGTTGTGATTTACTGAGAAAGAGATCAACAGTCTGATTGCCTCCAGTCTTGCTACTGGAGCAAATGTTTCAGTGTAGTCTATTCCTTCCTGCTGGCTGTAGCCTTGAGCAACTAGCCTTGCCTTGTTTCTGACTACATCTCCTTTCTCATTCAGCTTGTTTCTGAATACCCATTTCGTTCCAATAACATGGACACTCTCAGGCTTCTTCACTAAGCTCCAAACATCGTTCTTGGAGAATTGATTCAATTCTTCTTCCATGGCCAGAATCCAATCCTTGTCCTGAAGAGCTTCATCTATGGACTTGGGTTCAATTAAGGACACCAATCCTTTCAGACTGAGCAAGGTCTCTTCAGAGGGTCTGAAGGCAGATCTGGTTCTGACTGGTTCGTCTTTGTTGCCCAAAATCAATTCCTTAGGGTGAGCTGCAGTGATTCTGCTCTTCTTCAGAGTTTGTGAGTTAGAGGGACCAGCTTCTTCCTCTGGTTCATCTTCCTCTGGCTCAGCTTCCTCTGGAGCTTTGCCTTTGTCAGAGACATTAATGCTTAAATCTGCAAACTTTTCAACTAGCTTTGACTGGTCAGAGTCAAGCTTATCGTCAAATCTAACATGAATAGATTCTTCAATAGTCTTAGCATCAGTATTATAAAATCTAAAACCTTTAGATCTCTCAGAATAACCGAGTAATAGACACTTAGAAGACTTAGCATCAAATTTATGCAATCTATCCTTAGTATTGAGAACATAACAAACACAGCCAAAAGGATGAAAATAAGAAATGTTGGGTTTTATGTTCTTCCACAATTCATAAGGAGTCTTATTCAGAATTGGTCTCACAGAGATTCTGTTCTGAATGTAACATGCTGTATTTACTGCCTCTGCCCAAAAGTGCTTAGCCATGCCAGTTTCTTGGAGCATGGTTCTAGCCATCTCCTGAAGAGTTCTGTTCTTCCTCTCAACAACACCGTTTTGTTGAGGAGTTCCGGGACAAGAGAAATCATGTGCAATTCCATAGGAATCAAACAGACTCTCAAACTTGTCATTCTCAAACTCTCCACCATGGTCACTTCTGACACGCACAATCCTACAAGCCTTCTCGTTTTGCACTTGAGCAATGAAGGTAGAGAACACAGCATGAGACTCATCCTTGCGGGTTAGAAACTTTACCCATGTCCAGCGGCTATAGTCATCAACGATAACCATCCCATATCTCTTGCCACCTATAGACTCAGTTTTCACTAGTCCAAAAAGGTCGATATGCAGAAGTTCTAACGGCCTTGAGGTTGAGACAACATTCTTTGCCTTGAAAGGGACTTTTGTGAATTTGCCTTTCTGACATGCTTCACAAAGAGCGTCTGAAGCGAACTTCAGATTGGGTAAGCCCCTGACAAGGTTTAGCTTGCTCAGCTGAGAAATCTTTCTCATACTGGCATGCCCTAACCGTCTATGCCATACCCACTGCTCTTCATTAACAGACAGAAGGCACTTCACATTCTGAGCCTCCAACTCAGATAATCTGATCTTATAAATGTTGTTCTTCCTCTTGCTGTTAAACAGAACAGAGCCATCGATTTGACTTACAGCCCGGCAGGACTTTTGATTGAATATAACATCATAACCCTTGTCAGCTAATTGACTTATAGACAATAAGTTATGTGTTAAGCCGTCTACCAATAACACATTATCAATGCATGGACTACTATCTACACAAATAGTACCAGTACCAACAATTTTACCCTTTTCATTTCCTCCAAAGCCAACTTCGCCTCCAGGCTTAAGTTTCAGCTCTCGGAACATACGCCTTTCTCCCGTCATGTGACGCGAGCATCCACTGTCCAGATACCATGATTGGTGTTTCAGTGGAGCTATCAAGGATATCTGCAACATAGATAATCTTGTCCTTAGGTACCCACTTTCTGGGTCCTTTCTTGTTAGTTACCCCAGAGGTTCTGATCACCTTGGGTGTCTCAACATGATATTTTAAAGGAATATTTGCATGATATTTAGTCATAGAGAAGGATCCCTTTTTAAGAGGGTTTTTAGCAACTTTAGCAGGTACAGGATCAGGCAATATGGTACCAGAGGGAACAAAGCATTCATACAAGGATTTAGCTTTAGACACAGAGGGCTCATTTCTAATTGGTTTAGAATAGCCAATGCCATGCATTCCATTTCTGCTTACGCCATAGATCATTGAAGCCATTAAGCTTCTATCCACGCTTTTAGCTAGGAATCTTTGAAAAGACTTTTCATATTTAGATTCATTTCTACAATCAGAGGCATCACAGGCAACAATTTCTTCTAACTTAGCAATCTGGTTCTTAAGCACAGAGTTAGAATTGATCAAGGCATGATTATCATTTTTCAAATCAGAAATAATTTTCTCATGTTCAGAAGGAGTCTTGGAAACAGCAGATAAGTTCTTTTTCAGCTTCTTATGCTTAGACAATAAGGAGTTATACTTATCCATAATATCAGACAATGCATGTTTCAGTTCAGAGGTAGAGAAAGAAGCGAATACCTCATTTTCATCGTCTGAGTTAGGATTTCCTTCTGATTCTGAGTCAGAGTCAACAACTCTCTTTGACTCTGCTTCCTTGTCTTTGACAATAGCCATGAGTCCTTGGACTTCACCATCAGAGTCAACATCCTCTGACTCTGATTCATCAAATGTCACCATCAGACTCTTCTTCGTCTTGAAGTGCTTCTTTGGCTTCTTGTCCTTCTTCAATCTTGGACAGTCACTTTTGTAGTGCCCTGATTCTTTGCACTCAAAGCATGTGACTTCCTTAAGCGAGGACTTCTTATGACCTGAGGATTCAGACTTTCCTTTTGCCTTTCCAGAGCCTTTGTATTTGCTCTGCCTGTGCTTCCAGATGCGATTGAGTCTCTTGGAGATCAGAGTCAGCTCATCTTCATCAGAATCTTCTGATGCTTCTTCAGATTCCTCTTCTTCAGCTTGAAGAGCTTTTGACTTCTCAACCTTAGCCTTTTCAGATTTGGATTTCAAGGCTATGGACTTTTTCCTCAGATCTTGCATCTCTGAGCGCTTCAGCTCATGGCATTTCAAAATGCTGATGAGTTCTTCTAAACTCATATTCTCAACGTCTCTCGTGAGCTCTATTGAAGTCACTAAAGGCATCCAACTTTCAGGAAGACACCTGATGACCCTTATGACATGATCTTTTGTTGTGTAGCTCTTGTTGAGAGGTCGTATGCCAGCTACAAGCAACTGAAATCTGGAGAACATTTCTTCAATGGACTCATTTGGCTCCATGATGAAGGATTCATACTTTTGGATCAAAGACAATGCCTTTGATTCTTTGACTTTCTTGTTTCCTTCATGAGACATCTTCAGAGATTCGAAAATGCCTTTCGCAAACTCACGATCTGTAATCTTCTGGTACTCTTCATAGGAAATAGCACTTAGAAGAATTGCTCTTGCTTTGTGATGTTGTGAGTACAGCTTCTTTTGATCTGCAGTCATCTCTAACCTTGGGATCTTCTTGCCATCTGCATCAACTGGACGCTCGTAGCCATCCACAATAATATCCCAGAGATCTGCATCGAAACCCAGAAAGAAACTTTCCAGTCTATCTTTCCAATATTCGAACCTTTGACCGTCGAACATAGGAGGCTTTGCATTGTAACCATCTCTTTGAGTTTCACTGGTGGTGGCAGCCATTGTTTTTCACACCGGCCCGGATCACTGAACAATGTTAGGTGTGGTAATCAGAACTTGCGCTCTGATACCAATTGAAGGTATGAAAAACGGTAGAAAGGGGGGGTTTGAATAACGTTTTCAGTATAAAACTTCCACCTTAAAGATTTTGACAAATCTTTCGAGAACTTAAGTGCTAAAGATAAGAGATAGAGAAGCACACAAGGATTTTATCCTGGTTCACTTGATAAATCACTCAAGCTACTCCAGTCCACCCGTTAAGGTGATTTCTTCCTTCTTAGAATGAAGGCAATCCACTAATCAGGTAAGAGTTACAACTGCACTTGAAACCTACAAGTGACTAACAATTACACTGACTTAGCTCACACTAAGATTCACTCTCTTAGTCTTCTCTAGGATCCGATCAGCCTTGATCTCCTAAAGGAACTAAACAAACTGTTTATCAAAGAATTGTTTACAAGAGATTTGCTTCTAAAAAGCTAATAGTAAACTCAATGAATTTCAGATGAAAGAGAGCTTAGAAGAATTTAAGATTGTCTTGCGCGTATGTGAATGCTTCTAGCCGTTTCTTTCAGTCTTCAGCCTCTTTATATACTCCAAGGATTAGGGTTGAGCGTTGCATGGGAAATGCTACCGTTGGAGGGCAGTTCTGGAAAATCCAGCTTCTGCTGTGTCTGAGACTGTTAGGTAAGTCGTCAGGAAGGTACAGTTGCTTTTGTACTTGGATAGCGACGCGACCTTTAAACCTAGGAGACTTCTGATCAGGGGAATGCTTCATATTGGAACTTGTGAAGCCGGTTGATCAGAGTCAGAGGGAAAGCCCAGATCCTCTGACCATTGTTTCTTCTGATTCTGAACTCAGAGGGAAGAACATGGTCTTCAGAGTATCTTGCTTCTGGACATCAGAACTTCACTAATCAGCTTCTGGATCTTCAGAGTCTTCTACACCATCAGAACATCTGAGCCTTCAGTGTTTCTTGGTTATCAGACTTTCTGGATCTTCAGAACTTCTAGTGACTGAGTCCACATCAGAGTTTGTATAACTTCAGAACTTCTGAAGCTTTTCCACTGTTCATACTGAACATGGTGAATGCGAAAGCGTTGCTTGGGTTGCTCTTTATACACAGTGCTTCTGATTTGTGTGAGATTGAGTTGAGGTCAGAGCCTGCAAATAGCACACTCAGAAAAACACGTTAGAGTACCACAATTGTTCATATCAAAAGGTTAACTTGTAATCATCAAAACATAGAGTTGTACTACTAGATCAAAACTTGATCTTACATGAGAATCACTCTCACAAATCTGAATCACTCAGAAAAAAAATACTAATTCATTCATGTTCTGAAAATTACAATGGGTTGAAATGCCTTTTATAAGAAAAGAAATCAGCCTAAAATAATTAAGTCTAATTTCTCTTAAGAGAATCCTATTCTGGAAGTTACACAAAATAAAAGAAAATTAAAGCTCTGTTCAACCCCTTTATCCATGTACAATGGCTAAAGGCATCTTGTAACTCCCTTCTTGATTGTTCTTCATGGTTAGGGAACCAAGCATTCAATGCTCTTTATGCAATTAACTCTTTTGTCTTTGTAACTCCTTTTCTTGTCTTGATAGCCTTCATTCTTCTTGTCTCTTGCTGAATCATATTCAGCCCTTTTATCATTCAACCATTGATGATTTATTCCACACAAGCAAAGAGTATCAAGAGAGAGATGCCCCCCCCCCCCCAATTCAGCTCCATGCACCACACACACCACTTTCAAGTTATCAGAAAATTCACCCTAAAAATACATACGAAAATTGAAAGAAAAAATAGAAAATTTATGATTTGCTTATTTGGACTTCAATCTTCAAGTGACCCCCTTTGGTTCTCATCATTCCCTCCTTCTTCAAGAAAATTCGCCCTCGAATTTAGCTCTTGATTACCTCCGGGATCAAAGACTAATCTCATGAACGCAAACCAACTTATAAAACACTCGTGTTCAATGAACTCAAAAGCTAAGAAGCTATCCCTATCCGCATGCCACACACTTTGCAAATAGCCATATTCATCAAGATATTTAAAAAATTATTTTCTTCTGAATGCATAATTTGAACCAGTTGTCTCTATTTCTCCACCAAGGGTATATGCATAACCTCTTAAACTAGTGACATACTGAAAAACATGTGAAGACGCACTCAGCATGCAAGCTTTATCACCAATACTAAAACAATCATCCATGTGAGTCAGATTCACATAAACAACTTCCTGCTCCCCCTCTTGAGGATTGGTCATGAATGTTGGCTTAGTAGCTAATGGTGCACTTGGAATGAGACCAACACGATGCTCAATCCTCAATGTTGATGTAAGATCACATGATTCTTGACCCTGCAAAATAATTTCAGCACCTCTAGACAAAGAAAGATCATTAGAATTTAAATCAACTTTTTTGCAAGAGTACAATTGACCATCACTATTATTTTCACCCTCATTTTATTCTTTCCTCAGATCTTCATTCTTTTTACTCTCATTTTCTTTTTCCCTCAATTCCTCTTTCTTCTCACTCTCTTTTTCTTTCACTCTCAAATCCTCTCTCTTTTCACTTTTTCTCTTTTCTTTTTCTCTCAATTCTTCTTTCTTTTCACTTTCTTTTTCTCTCAAGAACTCTTTCTTTTTATTGTGGAGTTCTCTAAGATAATAAGAATGTGCATAACGCTTCCTCATCATTTTTCTCATCTCCTCCCAAGTATTCACCAATGGTTCTCTATACCATTTCCTTTCTTTTTGTTCTTTATCCCACCAAAGTAAGGTATAATGACTCAATTTCATGGCTGCCATATTTACCTTTTCTTCTTCTGTGTATTTGTGGCATGAAAAGAGTTGCTCAATTTTCATCTCCCACTGAATGTAAGCTTCTGGATCATTCCTCCCTTTGAAAGGTTGTATGCTAAGATTTTCTTTCTTAATTCTTTCCTCTCTAGCATCATCATCATAACCTTTTCTCCTCATTATTTCTTCAAGCCTCTTCAATATTTTCCCATTGTGCTCCTTCAACATCTTGTCAAAAGCCTCCAAGAACAATTTGTTATTTCCCACAAGAGGAGGGCTTGTTCCTGTCATAATTTTCATAAAGAACAAACAAAAGTGAAAGCAAAAAAAGGAACCTGACCACACTTCTCACATGTTTACACTCCAATGGATGATTCCACTAACTCAAATTCGCTTTTGTGTGATGACCATCTCTTGTTTTTTTTTTTTCACTCAAAAATTCTCACAATCTCTTGTTTTTTTTTTTCACTCAAAAATTCTCACACAAAGAATTATGCCACCAAATTTGTGTAGGGTCACACAGATTAGAATAGACAAAATTCCAGAGAAGAAAAGAATAGAAAATCCTAGAACCGGAGCTCTGAATACCAAATGATACGCCCCAAGTTGATGCAAGGGCTGAAATGGATCGTCTAGGATTGATCTTTGGATGACGAGAACTCTGAAATGTGAGAAAGAAGAAGAAGAATTTCGTGATAGAAGGGAAATGGACAGAAAAGAGGGGAAGTTTTAGTGAAATGGAAGATGAAGACTTCACACAAAGGTGGTGGCAAACCTTTGATAAGCCTAATTCTTGAATCACTCAAGAACTATGAGAATCACTCTCACAAATCTGAATCACTCAGAAAAAAAATACTAATTCATTCATGTTCTGAAAATTACAATGGGTTGAAATGCCTTTTATAGGAAAAGAAATCAGCCTAAAATAATTAAGTCTAATTTCTCTTAAGAGAATCCTATTCTGGAAGTTACACAAAATAAAAGAAAATGAAAGCTTTGTTCAGCCCCTTTATCCATGTACAATGGCTGAAGGCATCTTGTAACTCCCTTCTTGATTGTCCGTCATGGTTAGGGAACCAAGCATTCAATGCTCTTTATGCAATTAACTCTTTTGTCTTTGTAACTCCTTTTCTTGTGTTGATAGCCTTCATTCTTCTTGTCTCTTGCTGGATCATATTCAGCCCTTTTATCATTCAACCATTGATGATTTATTCCACACAAGCAAAGAGTATCAAGAGAGAGATGCCCCCCCCCCCCCGCCCCATTCAGCTCAATGCACCACACACACCATTTCAAGTTATCAGAAAATTCACCCCAAAAATACATACGAAAATTGAAAGAAAAAATAGAAAATTTATGATTTTCTTATTTGGACTTCAATCTTCAAGTGACCCCCTTTGGTTCTCATCATTTAGGCACTGGGTAAGCTAATTTCAAATTGGATTAAGTAAAGTTCAAACCTGCACATTTTGACAATTCTAAGGCACTAGGACAGCATAAGCTCGGTTCTGAACTATTAGAATCATTCTTGGGTAGCTTTATAAGCCTTCTGGGTACAGAAATAGAGTTAGGAGTCAGGGGAAGGAAAAATTGATTTTCACTTCCTTGATGTTCATGGTGTTCATCACAAGGATGATGATCTACACGGTTCTGGCATCAACCGCACTATAGACTTGTTGAATGATAATAATATAAGTCTGAAAGTAGGAAAGAATAAATTAGGCCTAAGGTTTTGTCATGAAATTGCATTCTTAAGTCATAAGAAACACTAGTAATGGTATATTAATTGAGAAAATTGTTAGTTAATAGATTAGAATAGTTTTAATGTTACTAAGACCATAACCAGATTTATAATGAAAAAGAAAAGTGTTAATTGTTACTGATCATAACTCGTTAGGGTTAATATGGTTAATTAGTGACTAATTAGACTTAATTAAGTTAATGGTAGTAATTAGTATAATAGAACATGATTAGGTGAGGCTAAACTAGATTAATATGAGGTTTTGGTAGAAAATAATTAAGTTGAGATTAGTAACATGCTTAATTAGGATCATTAGAGGATTAATTAAGGAAAATGAATAATGTTAAGAGTAGCTAATCTTGATTAATTAGGACTAATATAGCTAATTGTGGTTGATTAGACTTAATTAAGTTAACGGATGATAATTGCTGGTAAAACCTAATAATGTAAGGACTAAATCAGATTAGATGATAGTAGAAAAGGAATTAAGTAATGAATTAGTTAAGGTGATTAAATTAGGTGAATGACTAATGTTATTGTGGGATTAATTGCGAGAACTTAATCAAAGAGATCGTCACTAGGTATCATGAAGGAAATGACGCCAAGACGAGGAATCTCCGAACTTATGTTTAAAATGCATTGGATATCCAGGTCAGCGGAGGACTGAGTTTACCTTCATTATAAGGGCTTGAGTGTAGCTTTAGTGCTTACTTTGGTTATGTGTTTGGTTGGATTATGTGTTGATTGAATTGATTGTCTGATATATGCATGACTTGAATGAATGATTGTTTGAATAACATGCTTATTGAATGTATGTCTAATATGCCATATGATAATGCTGATTGTGATGAACAAATGTCTGACTTGTTTGGACTGGATGTGCATGATTGTAATGTTGCACTGTTTAGAAAGGGATTGAGCCTGAGCTAACTCATTTCTCTTTCGGTCTGGTCTAGTTCGGCGTAGCTCCAAGCGAAAACATCAAATAATTCTCTGAGTAGATCCATTTACTGTCAAATCTCTTTCATTTGAGAAGCTTGCACTTAGGAATACAGGGCGAGGATTGTCAACACGAGATCCATTTACTTGACCTCGTCCTCTGTAGGGGGCACAGGCTCTACATCCTATTCTTGAATTGACTCTCGTCTCTTTGTTTGACGGAGACAGAGTTTATAGACAATTGGAAGAGATCTCCAGAACTTTCAGCGTCAGACAAAGTTTTAGGCGCAGGGAGCGGAGTTGGCAGGTAGCCCGACGCCTATGTTTTCTGAGATCGACTTACTGGCCGGCAAGCCAAGCTTCCCTTTCTTCTTCACTTAGATGCGGCTCGAGGGGTACTTTTCTGCCTCGACCGTTCTTCACTTCAGCCCGACAGGCTCCTCAAGGTCATAGCCCAAGTCCTTCGCTTCTTTGCAATCGGACTGTACTTTCTCTTTCTTATCTCACCATCGGTGACAATTCTTTCCAGCGTAGAAGAAGACTTCCGGGCTACCCTGTGAAAGATAAGGAAAAAAACCTTCCATTGAGAGGACGAATGTCGCTCCACTCCATTAGGGTCCTCTTCCTGAGAAGGTTTCTGTAATGCAGGAAGTGGCATCTTTACCGAGAGTTGATGTAATTCCCCCAGCCCCTGTTTAGAGATTTCGTCAACAGGGTCATGCTCTTTGAGATAGCGTTGACCGTAAATTCCTTAGCTTTCGAGGGATTCGGAGAGGTCTACGAACCTGTGCTTCGGCTTTCGTTGGCGGGCTTTCGTCATCCATCACTGTCTAGGCTGGGCCGTCGTTGTAAAGACGCGCATCCGTACAGACAATATGCCTAGACTCCTTTAAAAAAGGGCTTATTGTCGGCAAATACCCAGTTTCTCCCTTCTCATCAACGTATTTGAAGCATTGATGAAGGGTGGAACGTACCACGCTGTGGATCCAAGCAGGAAGTTTAGGAGATGTCACCGTCAATCACATAAGAAGTGACCTCAGTCTTCAGATCCCATGTTTGGCACACACAAGAGACTAATCTTGCCGATGGCTCTTTGCGAGTCGGCATTGTACCCCGGAATAGTCACCTTGGTCTGACTTAGCCGGCTCGTAGGATTTAATTCCAAGATCGGCTAGGGCCCGCAGTGGCATCACGTTGATGGAGGCCCTAAGGTCGATCTCTACCCGCGGTAGCCTTCTTTCTTTCGCCGATGTCACCGGTGAGATAAAGAGGCCGCTTATGTATGCTTCTTCCTGTCCAGCAAGATGTCTTATGTCGAGAAGGTTATATCTGCACTCTGGACTTTCTTCATTGGTGCTTCCATGTACTCATCTTCGATGCTTTGAACTTCCACCCTGTTGACATGTAGGGCATACTTTTCTTTGCTTCCTTCCTACTACTAAGCTGCTTTCTTTATAGGCTAAAGCCTCCTATCTACGGTAGCTGACGCAGCAAGACCCGAGGAATCGGATAAGGATCTTTTTCAGTCTCTTTCGCTGGGGCAAAGCCTTGGGAGGACTTTCGGAAGAAGGCGTCGTCCGCTGATGATCTTGAGGTTGGGAGGCAGGTCAGGGGGAGAATGCTTGTGGATAGCCCGCGAATACTCCTTACGTCAGGCTTTCCCCCGGAAGAGCTGATGCTACTTACTAAGAGACTTCCGTTAGTGAGGAGAGAACTATAGACTTTAGCCCAAAGACAGAGTCCGGGATTTTTTAACAATCCAGTCCCTCCTGAAATAAGACAACACAGGGGTGGAGTGAGCCTAGAGTAGAATAAGACTCCCTCTTATACTCTCTACTCATACCAGGGCAGGCAGGGAAAGACTGAGACTACCGATACCGAGCCGGGGTTGATGAAAGATCACAGGATAGATACCCTATGGTTGGTCTCTATGCCTGCTTCACTTCGTAGCATTAAGGGGACAGTGCAATGAGGGAAATCGACTAGGAACGCGATGTCTTCCCCCAAAAAAAAATGAAGAGTGGAGGGGACTTCGACTGCCTTCTTGTATAGGGTGAAGATAAGGGGGTGGTAGGCTTAGTAGGGATCGAACCTACAATATTACCGTTATGAGCGGTACGTTTCAACCAATTAAACTATAAGCCCCTACGGATCTCTACATGCAATTCGCTCACTTCGGGAAGAGTGGACGGAAAGAGGAGGCCTTTGCTCTATCTGCTTCTTCCTCTTCCTAGGAATGAACAATTGGATAAAAAAATGATTTTCTTCTATATATAAATATAAGAAAATCAAGATTAAGCAAGCGGCCCTTTCGTGACTCAAACTGCCGGTACGCTTTCCGGCTCGCAACGACTCAAACGGGCGGGGGCTATCTATTTGCTTGCAATGCGGGCTGTTTCCTTTCGGATTCGGAAAAGGTTCGCCTATTTGATTCAAAAGGCGCTACTAAACTACTCTAGTACAGCTAGTGTGAATAGTACAACAGAATGTCGTTCACCCCGCAATCCCTTCTTCTTCAAGAGATCCCTATTCTCTAGCAGCCCCTTCTTTCACAGCTCCTTCTCAAACACTTACCATTGTCTGGAAATTTGCCTTGCCCCATTCTTCGATTATTGGCGCATCAATTCCTTGCCTTTGTTCTCATTGCTGCTTGAAGTCCAGTCTTTTAAGTGAAATCCCAAAAATGGAAAGTCAGTAGTCATTGTCGGGATGGAAAGCTACTCTTCAACCACTTATTTAAGCGCTATGCACCTAAGCTCAGTCTTTCTGGCAGCTATCTTGCTAAACCTAGATTCTTGCTAAATAGTTCCTTTTCCTTCTCTCTTTATGCTCGAAATCGTACTCATTCGACATCTAATTTCATGGGCTGGCTTTGTTTAGTTTAGTTCATTTTTATCTATCTTTGACTTTGAGGAAGATCCCACGAATCGTCTTCTATCGACATCGTCTGCTTACTCTTCTCGTCAGCTCTTCTTACCCAACCCAACATCGTCTGGTACTTTGTCCGCTCTCCCTTTTCCTGGTGAAGGAGAGAGACTTTTACAAGCTGATGCAGCTAAGAAAGTCACGTTGAAAGCAGGAACGAAGACTGTGACGACTATTTGAACTAGTTTCAAAGGCTTGATTGACCCGTCGGAAGTGAATCCGCCTAGGGCGCCCTCGTAAGGTAGGGATTTTAAACCAGAGGCCTCTCCTCATCTAGTTCTTTCGTTACGCCAAGAAGAAGCTTGGAAGAAGAGATGGTCAATCTTCTCTTATCTTATGGGCGAGACTGCTAAAAAAGAGGCTCTTTAAAGCCAGAACGAGTCCTCTCTTGCGGGAAAGGGGGAGGAGGTCTTCAGTCACTCCGTTTTTGAATTGGGTCACGAATGGTATTCGATTTCTTTTAACAGCATAAAAGCATTCGAACTTGGGAGATGCGAAAAAGAAGAAGGTTATTTTGTATATTCCTTCTTAAAGATAGTACGCACAGGTGAGAACATCCCTAATCGAATGGCCTAGCTTTGCTTCTTCCTCTTTCTCTGCTTCGGTTTACCAAAGGGGGTGAGGTCGACCTTCTTTCGGTGGTACCTTTTCTGTCTAGCTCGTTCTCTTGGTCAAAAGCCACTACTACTCCTTAGTGGCCAAGAATAATAAGAATAGCCCGGGATGAGTGAGAGCTAAAAGAAAAGCCTAGCGGCAATTCCCGATCTTCTCTTGATAGAAAGATCATACCACTATGGGATATAGTGGTACTTTAGGGGATAAAGCCTTTGGCTTGGACATTGAAAGAGTGTGGCATAGTGAAAACCTGAGCCGAGGGAATTATTATAGTTTGAGCTCACAAGAATGGACGCCTATGCAATCCAAAAAGATTTCTTTTGAAATAGTAGTCGTGATCTTCAGGAGATTCTCATTTGAAATGTTAGGTAGATTTGTGTAACACCCCGATTTCCGGGTGTCACCTTAGTAACCAAAAATAAACTCTACGCGGAAAACACGTAATTTTTTTCGTTTGATTCCTTTTAAATAAAGCAATAGAAAGTAAAGACATAACCCAACCACTAAACTAACCAATATACATCAAATATAAACATGTACAGCCTCAGCTGCACTCCCATGTCACGCGCACTCGCAGTGACTCCAAAGTAGTGTGCCCTAGGCAAATAAATACAGACCCAGAAGTTTGAGTAAGAAAGTTGTAACTACAATCCACTAGTAGAAAGTCGGCCTCAAAATGGCCTAAGCAGAACCCCTACAGTCCGACTAACTCACTGTGATCCCTCAATAAGAGAACCACACGAAAAGCCATGCGTCGGGAACCTACCCTGTCCCAAAAGCAAAACGAATCAGAGCTCTACACAGAATATGACTCCTGCCTAAACCTACCCTCCAAGTACCAAGTCCACTGCGAACTAAAGTTGGCAAGTTGAAGCTCAGCTCCATGCGTCGTAGAACTCCTTTCGTCAGATGTTCACGCTCGTCAGTCCGGTCCTCCATGACCCTTCCCCGGTACGTCGCTCGATGACCCACAACATCGATCACCCAAGCGGTGGGGCATGTCGATCCACCAACTCAAACCTGATCCCCCCGAGGGAGAGACCGTCGAAACCCAATCCACCGTCGACATCTGGCAGCAGGTCGACCGCCCAAACACAAACATGAAACCAAAGCCAAGGCGCTAGGGTCAACTCACGGAAATAAGTAGATATACACTCAACATGTGATATGGGGTATAGATATATATGTTGTTATATAAACATATAGATAATCCTAGCATGTTATTGGCTCTAACGAAGCTTCAATAAATCAAACAGCACACAATCCCAGTCAGAATGAATGTATGCGTGAAATGCAATTATGATCCGGATTGTGACGCATTCCCGTTCGCCACAAGTGAAGCATTCCCGTTCTTCACTATGGATGAACCATTCCCGTTCTTCACTATGGATGAACCATTCCCGTTATTCATCCTGGATGAACCATTCCCGTTATTCATCCTTGGTGAACCATTCCCGTTATTCACCATATGATGAACCATTCCCGTTATTCATCATTAATGCAAGGTGAACCATTCCCGTTATCCACCATGAAATGCACAGGTGAACCATTCCCGTTATTCACCCGATTGATGCAATATGGTTAGCCAAACATCGAATCGTCCTCACCACATAAGTGTCTAGCTCAAACCCAAACTCACAACAAACCCAAGAGTTAGTGTCGGTCAATACAACACAACTCGGAGTAAGTGTCGGTCAATACAACACAACTCCACCAACAAGAATACACAAGGGTCTAGTGTCGGTCAATACAACACAGCCCAAACAACAAGAGCACTAAGTGTCGGTCAATACAACACGGCTCCAACAACAAAACCCAAAATCAAAGCCAGAGTCAGTGTCGGTCAATACAACACGACTCGGAGTTAGTGTCGGTCAATACAACACAACTCCAACACCCAAAACCTAGAGTTAGTGTCGGTCAATACAACACAACCCCAACAATAAGAGTACTACAGTACTCGGTGACTTTCAATCATCACCATAGCTCACCTTAGTGGCTTTCCCCAAGTCCAAAACCCACAATAAAAGTCGACTTTTCCCCGTCTTTCACAATCATTTTCTCCTTTAGGTTCCCTATAATTATTCGTTTAGTAAAAACGTTTCGAATTGGATTAGTCAGGTTATGAGTTTATTTCTCAAAGTCTAAGTCTCCCAAAGTCTCTAATTTTCGAAAGTCTAATCATTCTAAGTTTCCAAAAACCCGCCAAAAGAAGTTTCCCGGGGAAAGTCTAAGTATTTAAAAGAATCCCAACAAATGGCTAAATCTCAAACCCCACATTTGAACTTACTTAGGGTTGTTCATCCAACCCGAAATATCAAAGATCACCAGATCAATGAATCTCCACTCCGAAGTCGCGTCAAAACGCACAAATCCAACAATATCACAATATCACAAGTTATGGAAAAACATCATAACAACAACTCATCATCATAATCAATATCGGATAAAGCATAAGTCGAATTGATCGACGCCTATCATGCAATCATAGCTAATATGTAAGTTGCCCTAACCTTCGCGCTTTCCTTACTAAGTTGCGACTCAAATCAAATCCAGTCATATCTTTGCTTTCTCGTGTTGGCTCACTTCCGTTTGTTCTTTGGCTTCGTCGTCAAGCGCTTCCGTCCTTCGTACCCTTCACAAGTTCACATACTAAACTTAGCCTCTAAAGTCACATCTAAAGTTCCAGAACAAACTTAGCCAATCTTTCTAGCTCACTTAGGCTAAATGCACAAACTTTATGTTTCAAGGACTAAAGTCCAAAGATAAAATATTTGTGAGTTTTAAAGAAAGGTCCTTAAAAACACATTTCGCAAACAACTCCTCAACTCTTAAATAATTCAACCCTAGTCCCTTGATAAGCACATAATCACGAAAAGGTCATCACATAAAAGTAAGTTCTTTTTCAACCCTCAATCTTTTATAAATTTATCAAACAAACCCCAAAGACTTTTAAAACACAAGTTTAACCCAAAACTTCTAAGCATATTGTATTTTAGGCCCTAAAATTATTTTCATACAATTTTCATCCCTAAAACACATTCACAACTAGATCCCCAAATAGTTTATAAAACCTTTCAGCTCAAAAAATAATATACTCATAAAAAGTTTTAATTCCAAACTTAAAATCCTCATGATGCTCTCGGCCCTTTTCTTTAAATGTCAAGGTAAATATTTCTTCCAAAACTAATAGTACACAAGTGAGACAAATGCAAAAACCATGAGGAAAACTAGTTTTAAAGTTTATAATCACTTCTGGGAAAGGAACACTTTTCAAAACTCAACTTTTTCTCCACATGAAACTATTACCATCAGCCCTTTTGAAATCAAAAGAGCAAAACCATCTTTAAAAGAGAAATAGCCACACAGTAAAGGAAAACTAGAAACAATAGAAGTTAGGAGCTGTTTTAGAAGGATTTAATACCAAAACAAAAGCCAATAGTATTAATTAGAAGCAACCTATGGTGATGGTGGCCAGCGGTGGCTGTGGTGCTCGCGTGTCCATGGCTGTTTGGAGTGGCCATGGTTGGAGCTTTTGTGTGTGGTGGTGGTGGCTCATGGCTGGTTGTCCATGGAGAAGAAAGGAAGAAGGAGCAGAAATGGGTCTGCTGAAGAAAGAAAGAAAACGTGAAAGAGAAGAAGAAAATGGGTCTGGCGTTGGGAGAAAGAAAAGAAACGAGAGTGTAAGGTGATATGCTGGGGAAGATATTTTCATGAACAAGTGGGGGGCCGTGGGTCATGAGTCAGAAATTGAGAAAGAATAGAATAAGGAACTTAGTAAGAGAGAATTATAAAATACTAGTTTTATATTGAGAAAGAATAGAATAAGGAACTTAGTAAGAGAGAATTATAAAATACTAGTTTTATACCCGTGCCTTGCACGGGGGAATTTATTCTCGATTTTTTTTTTTTAATTTGTTGAACAAATTTTTTAATATTTATTTATTAAATACAGTTATGTTCTTTGTTTTTTTATGTTTTTTTAAAGAATTTTGGTTGTTATTTTGTTAGTTTAGTGTATAGGTTTATTGTACCAAAAAATGGGCAATTGTTCTGTGGTTGTTTCATAGCAATTTGTTTTTGGGTGAATAGCACATATTATATAACTCTGCACGAAGATTTTCAAACATACAACGATTTATTGAAAATTGACAACCGTGGTAAATATATGAAATATTAAAAATTGTCAAAATGATTCAAATGACCACCGAGGTCAATATACCCAAAAAGTAGAAATTCTCTATGCGGATAAAGAAATTCTCAAATTTTCTATTTTTTTCATAATTTCTTTGCTTTTTTGATTGAGAAGAGAACAACCATCTCGTTCAAAAATGACAAACGACTGATGAGCAATATTTTACCCACTTTTCATAACCTTAATTTGCCATTATTGATGGTTCTTTGTGCTTAATTGACTTTGTTTGGAATGAATTTTTATTATGTAGTCTAATTAAGTTTATTATTATTTTCAGGTCATATTTGTCATTAAGGGCATTTTTGGAATTGCTGAATGAAGATTGTATTTGTGCTGAAGTGAAGATTGTATTTTAGATTATATTTTAGGATTTAATTTCGTGATATTAAGATTCTATCTTATTTATGTTTGTTATTTTAGGATTTTATCTTTTAGGATTTGATCTCAGCTCTATTTAAGGAGTTGTGCTGAGACAAAAATTACCTTCTACCTTCAACGTTCTACTTTTTCTATTGAATACAATTTTGAATTTTCAGTTAACTATTATGATTCTGCTTGGGTTTATGCTTTTACTCCCTATCTTCTCTAATATTTTTGTTGTTTCCGCTCCATCCATGGAAGGCTAACTTCCTTGGATTGAATCCATTTACAAAGTATATCTTACTCTTGAAGTATAGTTCTTAATGTAGAATTCGTTCTTAATTAGTCTTCTTTATCTCTGTTTTTGATCTAGGGTTTGCTTAATTCCGTAGTTTTAGAAATAACGTTTGATTCATGATCGCTTAGTTCATGTTTGTTCTTAACTGTTTCTTAATCGCTTACTTTAGGAAATTGTGAATTAATTTCCGCTTAGTTAATTAGTTCTCACGAATTAGGGAATTAATCAGAAAGAATTCATCTTTTGTACCAATGATTGAGCAACGATATACTGAACAAAGGGGTTCGTCTGTTTTAATTGATTTTGTTAATTTGCTTACTATCTTTTGCTTTCTTATTGTAACTGAATCATAACCCCCTAGTGTGTGTGCGTTCTTGAAGTATTGAATCTTTGTTCAAACGATAATCATTGGGAGACAACCTATGAGTCACTTCCTAGTTACTACAGCTTTCTTAATTAATTATTTGCATCGGGTACGACCTCGATCAATGATGCAGAGCCAATATTATCAACTACTTTAATCTGTAGCTTATACCTACAGAAAACATGAATGCAAAAACAAATTGAATATAAATCAAATTAATTAAAATACAAAGTTAATTGATGTTTACCTGGTGGTAGGCTTGATGTGTTGTTCACAGTTTGGACAAAAAAAGAGTTCTCCATCAGAGTATGCAGTTGTGTGACAGTTGCGGTCATGATAGGCCACTTGATTATGAAAAACTTGTATGGCACTTACCTATCTTTGTAAGACACTGTTTCTGGAACGTTCGGATTAAACATAACTTTAGTGAAATTAAACCAAGCTTGTACCTGATATTCGCTTGGAGATTTTTCTTTTGTAGTCTGGTTTATATGCGTAAAATATGTGTTATTATATGTAAAAGTCGCTTTAGTATGTAGAAGACAAAATAATGTAAATGTACCTTGAATAACAGTCATATTTCCCATGAATATGACAACAACATGTTTGACATCGTCATTACTTAAAAACGTGTTGAAGTTTTCGATGAATGCATCGAACAAAACACATTTAAATTTTTACCTAGGAAATGAATAAATAACTTTACTTCCTTTGAACTATTATTATTTTAAATTTTTACACTGGATATAACCATTTTTTACTCTTGTGAAATAATAAATAATATAAGCATCAAATTCAATCTCAATTTCTTTGATTTTTGCGAGCACCCTATTTCGGTCATATGAGTTGTCGGTTCCGACGTTTGTAAGCGAACCCATGACATTATGATGATGTTAATAGCAACATTTGTAACTCATAATTTCTTCACCTTACTCTTGAGAGAGTTATATAAAATTGGTCATGTGTGAATACTGGGCGAGAAAGGTCTAGGCAAACATGGGATAGTGTCTGACCTTGACTTTTATTTATCGTCATTGCACAACACAGACCGATCGAAAGTTGACGTCTTTCAAACTTAAATGGGTAACCTGATTCAGATGACACCATGTCCATTTTTAGAGCGAAAATGTCATCCCCAATGTTGGTTCGTGTTATTACAGTGGCATGTATAATGTTTGTTCCAAGGTCATCCACAATTAGTCACTTCCCATTGCATAAACCGGTTGCTTGATCTACCCATTGCATAAACCGGTTGCTTGATCTATATTTCTCAAAAGCATTAAAGGACCACATTTCTTCAAAGTTATTTGTTGATTCGGAATTCCGAAGCATGAGAAATTAAGAACTCGGTCCTCATATGATTTGAAAGTGCTATCGGAGCTCAAGTAATCCATAGTATTACCTGGAAGTAACTCAAGGATAAAGTCATTAACCTTCTCAACAGATTCCAAGGTAGGGCACAATATGCATCGTTCCTCCAAAAACTTGTCATTCTTCTTGTTTTGAAATAGATTGGGGAACGTGAAGTCAATGAAATCGAGAAGAGGATTTTCACTATGATGTATTAAAAGATCTGCTGGAATTTCAATATCTAATTCACCATGCTCATTTGAATTAAAATTGCCATCACCAATTTTGAGAATTCAGTCAGCAAATTCTTTTATCACTAATTCTTGTTTAGGTTACCTTGTCATTCCTAATCTCATGTTTCTAGTGAGCTTCCAAGGATCAGAAGAATTTACCGCAACAGATACGATGTCTTGCCTACCCCCTTTTGGAATGGTCGGAAGAATTTGTCTGAAGTCACCACAAAGAATTACAACCTTACTGTCAAATGGCTTGTTCATGTTGCTTTCATCTTCTTGTCTCATGATATCTCTCAAAGTCATATCCAGTGCCTCGAAACAATTCCTCTTTAACATAGAGGTTTCATCCCAAATGAATCATACCCATTGAACGGATGGCCGCAGATAAATTATTCTAGACAAAAGTTTTTCCAATTCATCCATATCCATACAAAAAAAAGTCAACCATTATCAGACAACACTAACTGCATTGTGCTGTCATGCACACCATTCTATTCATCTGTCATCATATTTAGAAAGGATGCATGTTTAACTGTCATTACTTCTTTACTATAGTTAAGCTCTTCCGCTATGAACTTGTTTTGAAACTTTTCCACATCATCCAATATCGAATATGGTAAACAACTAAGATCCTTGATCCCCGTGCACTTCGTTGGAGAATTTTTTCAATCTCAACCGAACAGAAAAAATAAAATACACATTAAATTGAGTAATTAGATAATTAAAGTGAAAAAAATAAAATAAAAAACCCAAAAAATCAATAGTAATATACAACCTGGTATTTGAAGTATTCTTCTTTCGTACAAAACTTCGTCAGCTAGTATCCTCCATGTAGCATTCCAAACCAAATCCGGTTTACTAATTGTGCACATGAATAGAAAAGTAGCGAATAATTGTCTTAACTGGTGCCCTGAACCTACTTCGCTTTACTCCTTTATTCTGTATATAAACTCTTTTTCATCGGACAGAAACCCCAAAGCATGACATTCATCACATAATGTTTCAAATAGTTATCCATAAACTGTCTTCACATCATCAAAACTCCTGCATCCTTTTTTGATAGTGACCAAAAGTTTCATTAAAAAAAGATTTATCCACAACCAGGAGGGATAGTGACCAAAAGTCTCATCTAGAACTTGTGCATCATTTTTGGGTAGTGACCAAAAGTCTCATATTTGGGTAGTGACCAAAAGTCTCATATGTCTCTTTTCCTGAGGCTCCACATCATTGCCTCATGGTTATAAATGAATATTTTATTGTATATTTTATTAATAATAAGTTTATATTTGTATTTCTTAAATTAAAAGTAAAAATAATTGTATCTCCATGGTTACTATATACTTTTATTTTCCTATTAAATTCATTTAATTGATATTAACTATGATTCAACGTTAGTGTATTATAAACATATACTTCTCATTGGTTTTGATGGTTATAAATGCTTTAATTGTCTTGTTCCTTTTGCACAACTGTGAAGTTTCAATGCTTGAGTATATATATATGATGATAGCTGCCACAGAGTGAGGATGAAGTAGAAAATTGTTTCTTTTTATGAATTCATTTTGTTATTTTATTTGGGTTTATATTCCAGTGATTCGTTATCTCCAATTTCGAGTCCTAACCAATTGGTTAGAAGAGTCTGTTGAATCCTGGGAAGTTTTCGCATCTCTAGTGAATAAACTCTTGAGGACAATGTCAAAGTGTCAATGTGAAATGTCTCACACAATTGTGATTATGATTGTAATCTTAATTTCATATTAATGAAATTTTATTGAGTTCCTACTGCAATATTTGCAACACATTTGAGGATATTCTGCATAGGTTTGATTTCGACCAGCTTCAAATTTTTTGTTTGCTTCAAACCATGCTAAGAATATTGTATCAAGATCCTCATTTCGTCAAACAACTGTGCCAATTCTTTCGTAATCCCTGAATGTGATAGACTGCTATTTTGACAGATGAAATGATAACAGATAAACTCGAGGCCACTTATCATGAATATAAAATTGGAAATTTTTTCATATTGCTTCTCATAGGGATGAATACGTGCAGTCATTATACTGCTTTATCTCATCTACAACTTCATATTGGTTCCTGTCTTTACCTTAGTTATAAATCTCAACAGAAATTCTGTCAGGACCCTTGTTCACATACATGAACGAATATTTAATAGCATTTGATTTGTTGCAATATTCAATGCTGATATGAGTTTGATACCACATAAGAAGTTCAGGGTTGTAGTGGACCACATAGCTATTATCCAACTGCACTCCTTTTGTGGTTACTTGAATTCCAATTCGCCTACTTATATACTTTGGATACCCTTCCCCATCAATTCTCGTTGAATCTTCATAATCTTTCGGGGAAAATTTCTCACAATGCCCACCTTTTTTGCACGGAGAAGACTTGTTTGCTAAACCACATGGACCGTGCATCATGAAATTGGAAACAAAAATTGATAAAGAAGAAAACAAAGTAGGGTCTGGTAACTCAGCTGAGATGATTTTGTCAATGTCATTCCCTGTTTTCAGTTTTTCATCCTAGTTCCCTTTTTTGAAACTCAACAGTATACATACTTGTATTAATAAGTAATTATTAATAAGTATTAATAAATAAACTTGGAAGATTAAACAAAATAATAACTAAATAAATAATACATAAATTAATAAATAATTTTTCTGTCACATCATCTATAAAGATATTCTCTAAAATAGTAATTATATTTTAATTGAGTTACCTTATTAATGGGGTAAACTTTAATTGTATTTATGGTATTTATATTTATATTTTAGTCAAACTGTGTTATAAAGGTGAGTTTTAGTCATTGAAATCAATTGATTTATTTTAATAGTAATTATGGTATATTTCATTTCGAATTTTGCAGCTTCGACGCAAATTTATGGTCTGTTTTCTAAACCTAAAATTTAGGTATATAATTGAGTATATAAATGAAAAATTATAAATGGGGAAAATTCTTAATTGGACAAATTTAAATTGTATTTATAGTATTTATTTTTTGGTCAAACTGTATTAAAGTTTGTTAATTGGGTAAATTTTAATTGTATTTATGATATTTATATTTTGGTCAAACCGTTATAACTTATAAAGGTGAGTTTTAATTATTGAATAATTTATTTTAATATTAATTATGGTATTTCAATTTATTTATTTTTTGAATTATGCAGCTTTCATCCATATTTATGGAATTTTTTATAAACATAAAATTTAGGCATATAAATAGGAATGAAGGAATGCATGCCATGTAGGATTTTTTCATATATTAACCAATCAGGAGGTGCCATGCAGGTGATGACTGGGCTGAGATCTTTTCCTGGGCTGAGATCTTTTTCTAAACCTAAAATTTAGGCATATAATTGTGTTTATTCAATCTATAGACTTATAATATTTTTTGAACGTGTTAAATAGATTTAAGACAAAAGGTAATGTGTTTTTTTTAATATTTAAATTTTTAAATAAGGAATTAAGCTTTTTTGTTTGTAGAATTTATTATTCTTTTTTTATGGAGTAGAATGTGTTATTCTTGAAGTGTATCAATTATTAGTTACTACCTTCCTATTATAAGACCAAAATAATTATTTTGATAGTGTTTATTTATAGTACGTGGCATCCTCTGATTAAATTAGTACGTGGCATCTCCAAACAAATTTACATAATTGCTCATCAAGTCTCATTATCTTGAGATTGTTTCCTTTTATTCGTTTTAAATTTAAAGTTTTAATCAATATCATTCATTAGGATATTATTTTCCTCTTTTACTTAAAATTCAATTTTTTTGTACGAAACCTAAAATTCAAATTGATGGAACTTTGTAATGATTGACTTAATAGATATAATTATTACATTTTTTTTTTGACAGCATATATAATTATTACATATTAATGTTAGTAATGTTATATTATAATATGATATAATAATATAATATTTCTAAAAGTTTACAACATATATATGTAAACTCGAAATTAAATAATTTTAAAAGGTTTTCATTTTCTTATTATAATTTATTTATGAAAAATGTTGATTTTAAAATTTTGTTCTATTAAGAATTCGTATTAAATGTTGGGTAAAAATTCAAATTTAAATTTTGAATGATTAAAACACTAATTATTATCATTGATAGCATGAAGACTTTTTCACATTAAAATTTCGGATTTAATTACAATGCATAAATTGTCATTAGGCATTGATTTCATTTTTCGAAAATGTAATAAATTTCCATTTTAATAGCATGAAGACTTTTTTTTCCGAACGACATAGCATGAAGACTTTATTAGTATTAATTTTAGGTTAAATTCGTATACTAATTGTAAAGCTATTTTTTGGGTTTAATTCGTGGTCTACTTCTAAGGCTAATTTGAAGACTTTATAGAGTCATAGCATTAATTTTATTTTGAGGCTAATTTGATTTTAGGTTTAAGTCCTGGACTAAAAATTTAATAATAAATTTGATATTTTAGGCCTTTTTTGAACGTTTAATTTTTTTTGTTGTATATTTTTTTTGTTTACAAAAATTATGCTATTTTAAAATTTTTCTTGCTATTTTAGTTACTTGGAAATAGGATAAAAAATGTTTCAATTCTTTACTCCATCAGTGCATAGAAATTAAACTCTTCTATGCTACTGGATGAGAAATAATAACTTTTAATAACAATATATAACACAAAAATGAATATATTTTAATATCTACTTTTTGAAGGAACATGATACATAAAATATGAATCAACATCGACATATCTAAATGCACCAAAATGTATTGAGGCTTGTGAAATTTAGATCCACAATGAGTGAACTGGAGTTTTTATAATAAAAAGGACTAAGTGCATGTTTGAAAAACTCATCCGGAATTCATGTTTGATCCACGTTTGGCCTCTCCAGATTTGAAACCAAAACACATTAAGTATAACAAAGAGGTACAACAACAATGCTTTAATTAATCATAACATTTAAAGTAAAAATTTATAACTACATATTGCAACTGCCTTGTCTCTTCACTCACTCAGTAAATACCAATTACAAAGTATGTAATCTTCCTAATAGCTATTAGTTCTTGTACATTACATCCTACAAAAATTTAGTTTTCATTATCTTGAATTTTCAACACAGAAAATAGTTCCTTGCCTCCAAGTTGCAGCAACTTAGCTTTCATTATCACGAATATCTTTTTCTAACATCCAAAGGCCCAACTCAATGCACTCTAACTTGATAGGAAGATGAGCCAATGAGCCCCTATAATCCAAAGAGAGAAACATGTTAAATTTAAGGTCCAAACCTCATAACAAAAGGATACAAAACGGTTCAAAATAAATACAGCTGGACTGTATACTGACTAATAGGCTAAAATGAGATAACTTAAACTAACTAAGTGGAACTGAATCAAAATTTGTAGGGCAGTATACTGACAATTCTCGTCTAGCTAATTGGCACCTAACATGAATACATTTTGTTTCAAATTTACTAAAATTACAACAAAACCATCAAAGGAGATGAAAAAGATTCCTACATCATGCTCATTACTACACAATTCAATGTTTCAATGGGTAATAAAGAAGAACTTTCATGTTTATCAATCATGTGTCGCCTTCTTCAGAGAAAATAAAATTGATTGGCCCAAAGCAATTATAATTAAGATTTCATATTCTAATTGACTTTTTCACCCATGATCCAAACTTACTCATTTGTCCAACACTACAGAATAGTAATTGAAATAAAATATCAAGTTCAATAGCATGAAGAAATTGACAAATGAAGTTATCAAAATACATTCTCACCTAGGAGGACCCAAAAGTTCCTTGCTGCTGTCAAGTAATGATTACTGCTTTGGGGGTGTCATCTCTCTTTTGTAGATTCACATATTTTCATTGTCAAACAGCACAATCTATTTTTTTATTCTGCTAGTGAAATACAAAAAATTGAAATAAAAGTGAATAGAGAAAAGAGAAGAGACTTACTTGAGAAAGTGACTTACATCAAACAATGCACATTGAACTCTCTTGAGCACATAGAGAATTCTTGTAAGTGCTCCATCATTTTCATTTTTATCACTCCTCGATTCAGCTAGGGATTTTCAATTTAAACCAAACTGCCAACAACTTGAAGCAAAAAAATGGTATTTTTATATCAGTATCACATGATTCCATTATGTTAGCCTTGACTCTCCATTAAGCTGCCTTCTCCACAGTTTTGCGGTACACACGAAATCTCTGCCGGAGAAGAACTCTAACGGCCTATGCTCTCGGCCATCTTCACCTGTCTTGTGAAAGTCAGAAAAAAAAAGGGATCAAGGCTAGGATCTGAGATAAGGCAACTAATCAACAGTTACAACATCGAATACATAACTAATTAATCACCAATTTTTTTAACATACCTGAGATGGCGATGAGAAATTTTCACTAATTTGAAGCTTTAATGGGGGGAGAAATTAAAGGGGAATAATTTCCCCTTATAAAAAAACTCAAATGTAATCAAACAGTGAAGGAGAAAATATAATGATCAAACAATGATCAAGAAACCAAATAAACTTATGAAAAGTGAAGGAGAAAATATAAATCAATTAGTAGTTTAATAGGAAAATAGCTTACCAATCCTCCTTGTAATGAGTTGAATGCCGAGATATGACAAACATCCAATCCTCTAGACTCTAGATGATAAATACCATGCTTGACTGCACAAATGTTAGATGATTTCATCAGTTTTAGTTTAAAAATTAAGTTTTAAAATATACCTCCCAAAATTGATGAAAAGAATTGGGACTGCTGCAACAGATTTTAAATTTGCAGCAGGGAGGATTTCACAGACAGGGCACCATTAGAAAAAGGAAAATCCGGACATGATACATACACATAGAAGTAAAACTTTACCTGGACAGTGAACCAAGAAGATGTATTTTTGTGGAAATGTCCTAGATTTCTGATGCAGAAATCTTTGCCGGCATTGACAGTAAACAATACCATTAGGAGGCGGCACAGCAGGATTCAAAAAATTAAAATAATTAGGTACGAATTAGGAGGCGGCACAACAATGAAAACCCTAAAACTCATTAACTGTAAACATCATGAAACCGAAGAGCCTGAAATTCGTACCTGAGAATGGAAGCTCCGAATCAAATCTTGAATTCCATATGCATCGCGGATCTGATATAATTGGGTAGGGCAGATTTGAAAACAAATAGTACACAGAGAAAATGGTAGGAGTTCAATCAGTGTTTACAGAGAAAAAAGAAACTCACAAAGAGATAATGTGCGCATCTCACCTGAGATCCGTAGCCTTAATTCTTCCAGGGGAGGAGGGCGAAAATGTCGTTCCTGGAGGAGAAAATTTCAGAGGAGGAGGGCCTTGGTGAAGAAAAACAGGAAGAGATGCTGGTGAATGAAAAAGGAATAGGTTAAGAATGAAACGGCTGATGAATGAAAAATTGGTATTAATTATTGGTATTAAAGAGAGGTGAGTGTAGGTTAAGAAAAAAAAGTGTAGGATAATAGGAATGAAGGAATGCATGCCATGTAGGAATTTTTCATATATTAACCAATCAGGAGGTGCCATGCAGGTGATGACTGGGCTGAGATCTTTTCCTGAATGTATATACTATGGATTTGTGGTAATCATCAGAATGTGAAACGTGGAGTAAGCATAGCCAAGGTAAAAGAATATTCCAAGTTTTGTGGGTGTGAGTAGATATGGGTAGTGTAGGATTTAACTCATAGAGCTAAAGAGAAAAATATAAGCATGATATATTACTATATTAAAAATTATGAGGAACTCTATGAAATGATAAAATATAAATTTGGATCACTTTGGGCAAAATAAAACGATCCATCGACAAGAAAATGAGTAAAAACTGAGCTAAAGAATAACTGTTAAACAATTAGAACAAATATGACGTTGTCATATTATGCAATTAATCTAAGTATCGATCCAAGAAAGGACGATACTTGCATCGGGTTCATTTAAGTGAGAAAATGGCTTGAACGCAGTATGCTTCAAAATATACCGCAAAACTACTTTTTGCAATTGATGTCGGATGAGAAAACTTTCTTCTGAAGAAAGATTGGAAACGTCGAAACAAATCTGGCAACACGGACGGAAACTTCGTTAGAAGTCCCGAATAGAAAAAGTCTTCATTCAGCGCTTGAATCTAGGGTTTCGAAGCAAAGAAATTAGCGTCGTCGGACTTCCGAAAAGTGAATACTATCGTGCGTACATTCCAGGGTTCCGAAATGAAACGCTGGTCGAAGGAAAAATAAAGAGAATCTTTAAATTTTCCAAAGATTTGAAATCTCACTTGAAACGTTGCTCTAGAAGCGAAATAACCTATTCTGGACACGCTCGCCATAAGGCAGGTGTGCAGACGAATCGCACTAACTCCGAAAGCAACTACGCAACATTCCTCAAGCAATTCCTGAACTTTCTTCTTCATTACTCTTTCTCAAATATCAAACTTCTGTCACGCTTACACTGATTCTACGCGTGAGTCGGAAATTAACTTGTTCTGCAAATCCAGGTCTTACAATTTGATAAAACCCTTAAGATTAGGTTTACTCCTTTTGGTTATCGTTTTTGGTTCAAAAAGGTTTCAGTAAAGGTAAAAGTGAATGCATAGATGGACCCCCGAGGATAGTGCTCAAGTTACCACGTACTAGGGACTAGTTGTCGGCGTGAGTGGGACATGATGTGGAATGGGACGCATCATGAGCCACAATAAAGTCGGGGACTAGCACCAAAAGGTGTGCCTTGTGGAATTCATCTTAGTTATGAATATCCTTGAATAATATAGATGAAATAAGGGGGCGTATGTATGGCATATGAAAACACAAGAAGCAATAAGGAGTAGGAATGTACTGTCACTACCACTAGAGAGAGTGGGAATACAGAGACGCCAAAGGTGGCCTTGTTCAGAGATGAATAGGCATGGTACTTACACGGCGGTACACCTCTGTTGTCGGTTATGACGTGGATCCCTGAGGTCGGGCTAGCAAGAAGTTTAAGGCAAAGAGTTGAGTCGTGTATTTCTGTCGGAAAAGCTATTGAGCGATCATTGTCCGGTAAAGAGTGGACTGTAAGGAGTGTCCATGTTCCCGAGACGACCTACCAAAGATTGTGAAGCTAAAAGCTTCGGGCCCTAAAACACACATATGCAACCTAAATAATTTAAAAAGATCAGGCGAGGAACCTTCTTCTCCCATGATCAACGAGGGAGAAGTCTGACTGAAGGAAGGGGTAATAAGGTGGTAAACTCTCACGCTGCATCATATTGTATGTGTTTGATGATTGGTTTGTGATGATATTATGATATAATAATATTGATATATCTAGAATATGAATTGTGTTTGGTCGACCGGCATGTGACTCGAGTCGGTGCTACTGACACATTCATGTTCTTATATTGTTGGTAGCTCACTCCTTCCAGTGGTTAACATTTTCAGGTAAAGGATTGAGATGGGCTTAGATCGAGTTGGTTGCTGTTTGCCGAAGCTATTAAGCCATGGTAGCTGTCGGTGGTTAGGAGGATAGGACCTAGTGAAGAAGCAAAGTTAAGCCATGGTAGCTGTCGGTGGTTAGGAGGATAGGACCTAGTGAAGAAGCAAAGTTAAGTGTAAGGATGTAGAATTAGGTTTCAGGTTGTTTAGGCATAGACGTTGTCTACTTTGATTTGAAGTTTAAAAAGGGATTATGATATTCCGCCTTAATCCTGAGAACAAGTTGAGTTGAGATTTGAAAGTTTGATGTACTTAAGGAAGTTAGTCAAGAGAGTTAATAGTCAAAAAAAAAAAAAATTCGTGACGTCTTCTTTCCACTCTCTGAGTTGACGTTACTCAGGAAGGGGGAAGGGGGTGTCACAATTGGTGGTATCAGAGCGGTCGGTTCAAATCGGACTGTGACCCGTATATAGAGAGAGTTGAGTCTAGTGTACATGGCTTAGGATTTTGTGACCACTAGTAGGAATTTGTAATTTCTGATTGTTCTGGTATGGGTTGCAGGCCTGGCCAACCTGGTAACTCATTCGACAAAATGAAGTCCCAAATATCCTAGGTTGCGGATAGTATAGGTAAGTTTTGGGTCAAGGGAAATGGGTTTAGTGCGTTTCTGTTGAATACTCTGAGGATAGTTGAACTTTCAGTGATTTGGTGGATAGAAGGTTGCTAGGACAAGAAAGATCTATACTTGGTGCTGAAAGTTTATAGGATAATTAATCATGAGTCTCTGAGGATAAGTTATGATCCTTAAGGTTTCTTATCACTTCCAAAGGAACTTGTAGTAGTCTCAGTAAGTAGTGGGCGGATTGATAGGAAACATTTTCACCTACTTAACTTACTAGTAGTTAAGTGGTCATTCGAGTTCACAATTAAGGGAATTGGTCTAAAGGGAATTGATTTTTAAGATAGGTATACCACGGGAGTAGCAAAACCCAACAGGAACAATGACTAACAACTAATACTCTAACACTCGACAGATTTTTCCCCAATCTGTTGAAGATACCTTTAGGTATCAATACTAACACTTGAAGTGATTATGAGTGTTGAATTGCAATATGATTCTGTGTTCTGTGAATTTGATGTGAATTTTTGTGTGCATTTCTGGAATGTTGATGCTTTATATCACCCTAGACAGACGACTTATGATAGGATAATGAGTAATGTGCGGTGTTAGAATGCCATTTAGTTAGCTTAATCTACCATAATCTTTTGTAGAACTAGGACTCTGAGTTGCCAACCCTATGGCAACAATCTTTTGCACGTTATATAGTTAGATAGAATAGAAAATCTGAATAGGATGCGTAGATAGACGACCCTCATTCACGTTTTAGATCTATTCTAGGAGCCCAGAATCCCAAAAAAACTCTTTCTTTATTAATCCCGACACTTCTGAAACAAGATATGGACTTACGCAGTAAACGTAAAGTTCAAGGAAACTCAGAAGCTGGCGTCATAGGAAGCTTATCATACACGCAATACACCAAAAGAAAACCCACTTAAAGTGGAAAAGGGAATGCCGCGAAAGAAAAAGAGGAAAAGTAGGAGGGAAAATTCAAAATTTTCCTTGATCATTGTGTAGTATTCGGCCAAATCCTAGCCTTTCAAATCACTTTTTGTGAGAAATCCCAACCATTCCTTGTCTTGATCCGTGCTCCAATGTCTCGACCAATCACCATCAAGCATTCTTAGTGGATTTTGAGTATAAATGGGCGTAGAGTCTTAGTAGGAATATCACAAGTGAGGCAAGTAGGAAGCGAGAGTGATTTAGATAGTTCGAGCCTAAAATTTTGAAGTAGAGAGAGTCATCATGAGTTCACCTTTTGAGCGAATTGTTGAACCCCAACGGGAGATTGAAGAAGTTCAAAGAGAAGAAGAGCGAAGGGGAAATAGGCGTCTTCCCGTGTGGATAAATCGCCGGCGCACCTATATAATTCTCATACTTGCAATGGTTTTCCTCAAGATGCTCTATGATGTCGACATGGAGTATAAGTTGGAACGCCTTGGCATTTTTCTCGGCATGTCTACGATCATATATCTTACTTATTGATTGGGAAGGTTCATAAATTGGATGAAAGGCTTTATAGATGATGAGGGAAATCCAAGAGGTTTAAGCCATCTAGCTTATGACCCCAAAGATCTTCAAAAGTAGTTTTTGAACCATAGTATGTTTTAGATGTACCTCTTACTCTTTTGTCTACTCGTGCTTATGTAAGCTTGATATCTCAAGAATTCCCCGTTAAGGATGAATGACGATGTCCTTAATCTTAATCGTGCTATTTTGAATCTAAGTCTCATGATCTAACTCAATTTAACCATTATCTCATCCTTATGATGTTCTTGTCTCTAAAATCCCAAGAACACGATTCGTTAAGCGCTTCTAGTGACTCTTCGACAAAGTCACAGACGACAACCCGAATGATTAACCTACCCTAGAGAGGACCCTAGAGACCTGGAACAGATTGGAAAGCCTTTAGACTTAGATTAGAGATATGTACCGACAAGAACTGAAACCTTGGAATAGAAGGATAGAATGTAGGAAGGATTGAGGGCAGCCTCATGCCACTTGGAGTAGAGAATAAGGCGTAGAAGAACCACCAGACTTTGGGAAAGTCGTGGGGAGGAAATTGTAGGACTAAAGTACTAGAGTTCGCAGCGGAAGCGTAAGTAAGAAGGAAGGTATTGCAAGGAAGAGTATAGAACTTCTAACAATTAGGTTAGAGATCTTGAACTTAGTCTAAGTGTAAGATCCGAGGACAATGTGAGCTAGTCATGCCCTCTCCGATGCTCTCAACCTCAAAATGGAATCTCGAGGACGAGATTTTATTTAAGGGGGGTAGAGTGTAACATCCCTCACTTTAACCTACTTAGAAAATATGCACGACAAGTGCGTATATAGGTAATCGACGAGCGGACAAGCCAAACCGATAGTTATAGGACTCGATATCAATGAAGTGCCTTGTTCTTTGATCGCTGTAACACCCCGATTTCGGTGGCGTCACTTTAGTAACCAAAATAAACTTAATGCGGAAAACGTAAATATTTTTTTTTTTTTTTATAATAACTAAGACAAGACTGAATTGAATAAAACCCAAATGCGAAAGGTAACAGAACTAATACACAATACATATAACATTCCCCGCTGTAAGTAGCGACCTCGTCACGAGTAACCTCCAGTGACGGAAAGTAGAAAAATGTAACGCCCGTAGGCAAAATGTACAATCCCCTAAGTGATAGGTCAAGTGTCAGCAACACAAGCCCTCAAAAATAAGAATAAGTCAGAGCTAGGACACTAACACCCAACCTTAATAGACTCTAATCACCCATCCCCCATACTTCCATCATCGACTCCCATCTGATCATGCATGAAGTCCGGGTCCACGTCGAAGGCTCAATAGTAGTCATTTCGCTCCGGGTCTTCCCCGAACGACGAGGAATCACGGAAGAATCCACCAACGACATCTGACAAAAAGGGCATACATAGCCCCCCAAACACAGGTAGCACGTGCAAGGGTCAACTTACGGAATATAGGATAGAGAATACAAGACACCAGATAAAGTATAAGGGGTATATATATATATGTTGTCTACATACATATAAGTTCTGCATTGTCTACCCTAAGGTTTAAACATAGCATGTTATCAAATCTCTAGTACAATTCCATCATCAAAGCACATAACGATATCTATCAACATCTACTCATCAAAACACATAACGATGTTTATCAACATCAACTCATCAAAACACATAACGATGTTTATCAACATCAACTCATCAAAACACATAACGATACAATTAGAGTGCATGATATGTCAATGCAACGTCACTCTTGACGGTTCCAGAAAGAATAGGCTGGGCACGTTTGAGTTGGTCCTAACACTGGCATTGTGTCGACCATAACCCCGGAGTGTCACTTACAACCTTGACATAGCCGGATCAGTCCTAACCCTGCGGGTCGACTTTTCCCTCCGCTATGCCCGACAATCAACAGGTCGATCCTAACCTCACGGTCGATCATATCCCCCGTCGATGTCCGAATTACCCGAAGGTATAAACTGTACCCGAAGGTATAAACTGTACCCGAAGGTATAAACTGTACCCGAAGGTATAAACTGTACCCGAAGGCATAAACTGTACCCGAAGGCATAAACGGTACCCGAAGGTATAAACTGTACCCGAAGGCATAAACGGTACCCGAAGGTATAAACTGTACCCGAAGGCATAAACGGTACCCGAAGGTATAAACTGTACCCGAAGGTATAAACTGTACCCGAAGGCATAAACTGTACCCGAAGGCATAAACGGTACCCGAAGGTATAAACTGTACCCGAAGGCATAAACTGTACCCGAAGGCATAAACGGTACCCGAAGGTATAAACTGTACCCGAAGGCATAAACTGTACCCGAAGGCATAAACGGTATCTCATGATGATCTCCAAGTCATCCGACTCATCTCTATTCGATGGTCAACACTGCTCAACGAGCAAAGAGCATCAACATGCTCGGAAACTACCCGTTTCCCGGCTTATCTCTCAGATAGCCCAACAACACAACTGCTCCCAGAGCACAAGAGTATCAACATACTCAAAACCTCTCAACTTCCTCAACACTTGGATCCGACGACACTTCTCGTTTTCCAAAAACTAAGATTTGCATCCCAAGCTTCCCCGAACGAGTCTATTATCATTATTTGAAGATTTAGAGGTTGTTTAATGTCTTATGAGTTTTCTTTACAAAATAGTATGCTTTTAGTCTTATCGCAAATCCTATCAGTTCTCGGGATCTCCAAATCCCCAAATGACTCCAGAGAATGTCTCGATCCATAAACACCATAACAAGGCCCGAATCTCATTCGTCCTATCGAACTTTCTCAAAACTCTCAAAATAAAATCGGCATGACCTGCCCGCTATTCTCACTATTCAGAAACTCAGATTTCATTGCTAAAGCATAAATAACTCAGCACCATCAATCAACATGTCATATATCCACATAATAAGCAATAACCACATAGCACTTAGCATATAAGGCATGCACCACACATCCTAGATTACCCACATAGCACATAGCATATAATTCAATCTCAAAAACAGTAAGTAGATGAATCATCTACATTGTCAGCCGAAGCCTCAGAAAACATTTTCCCAATCATACACAAACAAGTGCATAAACAGTAAATCAAGACGAATGCGTCGACACCTAAAGCATTAGCTAGTAAGGTAAGTTGCCCTTACCTCTAGTTATTCCAGCGTTCTCCTCAAACGTTCCTTCACAATGAGCTCCTTGATCTTCAGGAAATTCTTCAAAAGAACCTTTAAAGTAAAACCACAGAATTCTATCAAAATCTATCGGAAACTAAGCTATCAATGCTCACTAAGGTTACACGAAGTAGTTCATACTCCGAGGTACGATAATCTAGCGCGAAAGGACAAGTTTTCGGAAAAGGAATTTTCCCCCTCCTCCTCTATAGGGCTCGGCCACTTTTCACAATTGTGGGGCTCGATTTTTCTTCGATCAAACTTGGTTCCTATGCTTTCATTAGCCGTAACTAAGGGTATTCTGAACTCGGAAAAATTATCGGATCAAAAACTGTCGCAGGGGTATTTTGGTCATGATTTTTAACTTAGAAATTTCAAAACTGAAATCCCAAAAACCAAATTTTGCAGGGACGTTACTAACGACGTTTATGACAACTAATCCTACTAACACTAAGCTAAGGCGATAGTTTTTAGCCTAAAGGTTGAAGCTTTACCTCAAAAACTCCAAAAATGGGTATTTAAGGCTAAAATTGATTCCGGCGGAATTCCGGCGACATAACGGAAAATCTAATCCGGCAGAAGTGATCTTGGGCACATATAGAAGAGGTTTAGAATCAGAAATGAAAGATTCAGGATAGTTTTGCAAAAACCCATAAACTATCGGCTCAGAAAAGTCTACAGAAAAGCTATGGAAAAAGCGATCAGAGGTAAGGATTAGCGACTATACCTCGAAGCCTTGAAGCAGCAACTGATTAATCGACGATCAAGCAAGAGATGAAGAAAAACTCTTCTTCCTTCCTCTTCAATGGAGCTCGCGGGTTTGGGAGAGAAATGGAGGAGTTCTTGTAAATTTTCTCACCTTTCTTGCTATATGTAGAAGATGGAAATTCGCGGCGAAATGAAAGTTTCGCGAATCTGATTTTTCCGGCGTCATTCTTCATGAATTCTAAGATATGTTTTGGCGAAAGAATTCCAAAACTAAGATGAGGTCTCCTTATATTTTTGGCAACAAATGCATAGTCGGTGTAAAACTATTTTACCCGATAAGTTGCTTTTTGCACCGAATGTCGGAATAGAAAACTTCCTTCGGAAGAAAGATTGAAATCATCAAGAGAAATGGGTGTACGCGTGTGGAATATTCATTTGATGCTCTGAATAGATAAAGTCTTCATTGTCGAGAAATTCTAGGGTTTTGAAATACCAGGGATCCGGTTTCGGCAAACTTCCGATGATTGGAATCGGACGTTCGTAGATCCTAGAGTTTCGCCTCGAAACGATTTTGATATATGGAAAAAGAGAAGTTCTAACATTTCTCTGAAGATTTTTGGAATTAACTTCCGTCGTGCCTGAAAGTGAAAATTAGCTATATACTAGGGTTTCTGACCTAGGTTTAAGCGTAAAACGTTCGTGCTATAACTTTTATCGATCATAATGCAATCCTTGAACTTTTCCTGAACTTTCTCCTTCATAAGTATATTTCATTTAATAAACTTTCGTTCAGGTTTCCCTTCACATTACATCAAGCCTAATCGTAAATGGAAATCTCTTCCACTTATTCTAAGCTTAAAATCTTGGGTCTTACAATCGCTTAAATTGATTTTAAGTGATCCAATATCCTCTCCAACTACCTCATCGACCTTAAAATAATCCCTACTACGATATGGTATCCTCATGGAAATTTTGGTGTCGATCGAGCGAGTGGAATTCTATATCGTCGAAACTAGTGCCTATATAGACTTTTACCTTGACTTCTCACTAAGCGCAGCCCATGCACGAATCTTTCCCTTCCAAATTCACTATTATAGACTCATTCTACCTTATAACCCAATGGAGAACACATATGGCCAAAAATGTTACTACTTAAGTGATAACCCATCATCACTTCCACCACTTTTCAATAGCATATTTAGACCATGAGCAATGGTTCAACAAAAAATGTTTTGTTTACCCCTTCTCAACCCCACTTTTTCTCTTCCCAACACTCCACATCATCTTCTCTCTCCAATTCAACACACTCAGCTCTCAACAATTACCCACTCCAATGGTTTTCTCTCTCAACACCCTACCCCACCACTCACCCTACCCCACCACTTTTTTATTTCATATTTTTATTTAATTTTATATTTTTGTTTTTATTATTTATATTAAATTACAATTATTGTTTTAAATTAAATTAAACAATAAACACTTAACAAATTAATTTTTCTTTTAATATAGATAATAATTTATTTTATTTCCTTAACTTAAAAATGGAAGACGACAAACTAAGCACACAATAATTTATTTTATTTTCTTAACTTCAAATGCAAGACAACAAACTAAGCACACAACACACAAATAACGTAATTAGTACGATACAAATCATCTTCCATCACGAAGCATTTGCAAACTTTGTCCATATGTGTTTCACTAGATCTGCTTGCAGTTCGTGATGAACGTTCGAATCACGCAACTCGGATCTAGCACCCACATGATTTGCAAAAGCGGGTAACACCTCGGTCGAGTATGGTTGCGGTGTACTAGATCCACCTTCCCCAGATTGCTCAAAATCGGTCCAACGTTCAGCATATGAATCTCGTTCATCCTCAACAATCATATTATGTAATATGATGCATGACCTCATAATGATACCCAAATCAGCTATGTCCCACACACGAGTTGGTTCACGGATGATTTTAAAACGAGCTTGAAGCACTCCAAATGCACGTTCGATGTCCTTCCGACATCCCTCCTGAACTTGTGCAAACAACTTATCGGGTTCACCTTGAGGAAGTCTAATCGATTTGACGAAAGTTGGATAAGAAGGGTAGATACCATCTGCTAGATAGTATGCCATATTATAGGGACGTTGATTCACAAAGAAATTCACATTTGGAGCCTTTCCCTGTTCCACGTCATCAAACACTGGTGACCGATCTAGAACGTTTATGTCGTTCAACGTTCCCGGACATCCAAAAAAGGCATATCAGATCCATAGATCATGAGATGCAACTGCTTCAAGAATAACCGTTGTGGTTCCCTTATCCCCTCTAGTAAATTGACCTTCCCATTCCACTCCTAGTGCATGCAGTCAATACTCCCGATCATGCCTGGGAACCCCCGCATTTCACTAACATGTAGTATTTTTTGCAGGTCATCTTCGGTTGGTGCTATAAGGTACTCGTGCTCATACAATCGTAAGATTCCTTTACATAATCTACGTAAACACTCCAGTGTTGTAGTATCTCCGATTTTGATGTACTCATCGACTGCATCTGCTGCCACACCATATGCTAACATTCGCATTGATGTGGTACATTTTGCCAAGGGTGATATTCCTTCTTCATAGGCTGCATAAACTCACTGGGTGAAGTAGTTATCACTACTTGAAAGGTCCGCAACGATTCGAAGGAAAACATGTTTTTGCATCCGATACCGACGACGAAACATTGCATCGTCATATGTAGGTTCATTGGCAAAGTAGACCCCAATTAGCCTTCGGTTTGCCACTGCATGATCTCTACTGACATATTTTCTGCTACGAGGTGCCCTATCTTCCAATATTTTGTTTCGACGCTCCCTAACTTGGTTGAGTATAAAAGCTTCTTCAAGTTCAGAATTTTGAAGGTATGTTGCCATATCAAAAGGATTTTGAACTGGATTTTCAAAAGGATCCATTTGTTTTGAAATTGGAAGATATTTGGGATATTGGTTGTTGTGATTTTCACAAGAATTCGAAGTAGACTGGAAGAGATTTGGGATATTGGTACATCAATGGATCTATGAATCCATATATATAAGTACATTGAATGGTGGACACTGGCGGATTCGAAATAAGTTATCAACTAGAGTTAATAATCGGAAAAGGACAAGATTCGAATTGAGTGGAACATATTCAAACACAATAACCCATACATTAAAGCCAAGCACTACAGACTTGACACCACTGGCGGATTCGAAATAAGTTATCAACTATAGTTAATAATCGGAAAAGGACAAGATTCGATTTGAGTGGAACATATTCAAACACAATAACCCATACATTAAAGCCAAGCACTACAGACTTGACACCACTGGCGGATTCGAAATAAGTTATCAACTAGAGTTAATAATCGGAAAAGGACAAGATTCGAATTGAGTGGAACATATTCAAACACAATAACCCATACATTAAAGCCAAGCACTACAGACTTGACACCACTGGCGGATTCGAAATAAGTTATCATTTCGTGTGTTAATAATCGGAAAAGGACAAGATTCGAATTGAGTGGAACATATTCAAACACAATAATCCATACATTAAAGCCAAACACTACATACTTGACACCACTGACAAATTATTAAAGCAAATACTACAGACTCGACACCCCTGACAAGTTATTAAAGCAAACACTACAGACTTGCCACCACTGACAAATTTGACCGAATACAGACAAATACTCGATTGAAATTAATTCCCAAATAGCTCTTGGGACAACTTCTTCAACAGCTCTTTCTTATGTTCATCGAGGTTCTCTTCGGAAGTTAGCCTTAGATACAAATTGGTTTTCATCAATTGGTTAGTCTCTTCTTGCACCGATGCTATCTTCTCCAATCGTACAACATCTTTCTCCTTCATATTTTCGTATTTATCCCAACCCCAACCTTTGTCCTCCTCCAGGGGATCTTCTCAACTTTTCTTTTTATTCTTTCTTTTAGCTGCCTCCCTACCGATTGGACGAGGAATTGATCCTATAGAGGTTGAGCCACATGCATCACTGTCGTGAGATCTCTTAGATCCACTACTTGCTGAGCCACTATTTCCTCCTACTTGACTACAAAAACGTGGCAGATCACGGAGTTGTATCTATTCTTCCATCAAAGTAAATTGAACATTCTTCCCACAGGCGAATAATTCCCGCGCTTTTGCCAAAACATCATTTTCCGACCAACCGCTTGCTTGCTGACGCTTAGCGGCATCATAAGCGCCAATCCATTTACCCAGTATTTTGTTCATATAATTCCAGCGGTTTCAGCATGCAATTCCATCACGCGGAGGATCGAATGAGCAATGCTCATTACAGTACTCAACAATATCTCTCCAAAATGTTTCTCCTTTCTGGTTTTTCCCCACAACACTGCTTGTTCCACAGTTAATCCACCCACTAATTAGCACCAAATTTTGTGCAGTGCTCCATGCTGGTGAGTGGGTTTTCTTGCTCTTAGGAGTTGTATCCTCTTGATTTGAAGTGAATTGATTAGCAGCTGTCATGCCACCAAGAGTCATTTGTGTTGAAAATTCGGGAAATTCAGGTGCATCAACACTTGGAAAATTTTCATTCACCATTGCCATATAACCACTAGACGAGGGTGTTTGAGATGGATATCTCATAGAGGGATGAAAGGATGACTGGTTGGAATTTGAAGCAAAATTGTTGGGATTTTGAGGACGTGGGTAGGAAAATTGACTTGAATCTTGATAATTGTTGGGATTTTAAGGACGTGGGTAGGAAAATTGATTTGGATCTTCATAATTGTTGCGATTTTGAGGACGTGAGTAGAAATATTGATTTGAATCTTGATAATCGTTGAGATTTTGATGACGTTGGTTGGGAAAATGATTTGGATCTGGATAATTGTTGAGATTTTGGTAGTTATTTGGGTAGTTAGAAGAATTCTGGGTGTTGTAATGGTGATTGTTGGGATCCATTTCAAAACAAAGACTAATTGAAAGATAATAAGATAGTGAGAGAGATAATAAGATGGTGAAAAACTTGGTTTTTTTTTTCTGTGTCCAAATCAAACGAACCAAGTCTCTATTTATAGAGAAAAAAAAAATCATGAATTTTGGTATAATTTTTCTTTTCAGAAAATATTTTTTTTTTATGAAATAATTGAGTTCAAAAGATAAGGGTAAAATAAATCCGGCGAGCCAGTCAGAATTTGACACGTGTTAAAGCAAAAAAAAAAGCACTCTCTCTCCTGCAGACAAGGCGCGTCACGCGCCTTGTCTGCGCGTGTCATGCACGCGCCTGTCGGTGGCCACTGGCCTCGCGCCACGTGGCACACCGCAGGTAATCCAACAATGTTGAAAGTTTTCAACATTTCTCCTCTCTCTCATCACCCTCAACAATCTTCAACAATCATTACAACCTATCAACAATCTTCAACCATTTTCAACACCCATTTTCAACAACCATGGTAAATGGTCTTATTCAAACTTCCTCAATGCATGTGACCATCTATTTAATTACCATTTTGACATGCAAATAAGGCCAAAAGACCATGACATCACCATCCAACCTCATTTGTACACTCTTGGGACTTGGTATCACATGTGTGTAGTCTAATACCCCAAAATACTCATTCAAGCCTTCTCCAAGCCTTATGCCATACGCCCAGCCCCTCTTTCTCACCATAAAATTCTGAACATGCATTTAATTCTCCTCATCATTACTTTCACAAACCAACAAAAGATGACATCACCACATCCATGCATCATGATGCAAAGTGCATGACCATACATCATGAAAATCATTTAAAATTCTCTTCTGAAGCTTGTGCCACGCATATCACCTCTCCACCACCTGAATTCACCATTCCCAAGCACTTAATGCTAATGATCTTGCATGTAACTCCATTGGTGAAGCAACATGCTTAAGGAAATAACCATGATTTCTTCCCTAATCACTCCAGCCCTATATATTCGTGAATTCTGAAGCTCCAGGGGTCCTAGGACATTAAACTTAAGCTCAGAAGCAAGAGAGAATCAATGAGAAGCTCTCATCCCCTCTCTAGCTCAAGATTGAAGCTCCAAACTTCAAATCTTCGAATCTCCCTTTCCTCTCATCCAAATCACTCCAAACCTGTCCCATTCTGTTTCTGAAAGATCATAGATTGATTCTGAGCAAAATTCGAGAAGTTTTGGTCAAGAAATCGCGAAGAACAAGAAGCTGCAATTCCTCCGGCGAACCTGCCCAGATTCCGGCGAGGGTTAGCGACCTGTAAATGCTCTTTTCTTCCTCCTCCGATCGACCCACGCCACGAAACCACCACCATTCTCTTCCTGGAAACGAGACGCATCTGCCCCTGTCATTTTATGCCTCAAAATCTGAGAAAAACGAAGCTCCGGTCACCTTCTCCGGCGAGCCTTCTCGCCGGAAAAATCGTGAAACTCCATTCTGGTTCGTTCTGACCTTCCCCGACGTATTTTTAAGCTCTATTTTAGCATTTAGGACATGAAAAGCATAGTTTTAGGCACTAGGTAAGCTAATTTCGAATTGGATTAAGTAAAGTTCAAACCTGCACATTTTGACAATTCTAAGGCACTAGGACAGCATAAGTTCGGTTCTGAACTATTAGAATCATTCTTGGGTAGCTTTATAAGCCTTCTGGGTACAGAAATGGAGCTAGGAGTCAGGGGAAGGGAAATTGATTTTCACTTCCTTGATGTTCATGGTGTTCATCACAAGGATGATGATCTACACGGTTCTGGCATCAGTGTAAGACCTGGATTTTCAGAACAAGTTAAGTTCCGGCTCACGCGTAGAATCAGTGTAAGCGTGACAGGAGTTTGATATTTGAGAAAGATTAATGAAGAAGAAAGTTCAGGGATTGCTTGAGGAATGTGGCGTAGTTGCTTTCGGAGTTAGGGAAATTCGTCTGCACACCTGCCTTAAGGCGAGCGTGTACGGAATAGGCTAATTTCGCTTTAGAGTAACGTTTTAAGTGAGATTTCGAATCCTTGGAAAATTTAAAGTTTCACTTTATTTTTCCTTCGACCAGCGTTTCATTTCGGAACTCTGGACTGTACGCATGATAGTATTTACTTTTCAGAAGTCCGACGACGCTAATTTCTTTGCTTCGAAACCCTAGTTTCGAGCGATGAATGAAGACTTTTTCTATTCGGGACTTCTAACAAAGTTTCCATCCGCGCTGCCAGATTTGTTTCGACATTTCCAATCTTTCTTCAGAAGGAAGTTTTGTCGTTTGAGCATCACAGCAAAAAGTAGTTTTTCGGGACAGATTAACTTACACCGCCTTTGGGATTTTAGATATCGTTTTTCCCAAATCATAGATATTTGTTTTGAGTTCGGGAATTCTGACGCCAGAATCTCTCTTAGAATTCCTCGGTGAACGTGCTGCAAAAATCGGAATCGCAAAATTTTCATTTTCTCGCGATTTCACCCGCCTATAAATAGGCGAAAAAGCAAAATATCTCACCAAAACCCACCATTGGAGCCGCGAGTTTGAGGAGCTTGGGGGAGAAGGAGATTTTCTAGGTATCGAGGTAACTAGCATGAATCCTACCTCTGATTACTGTTTCTGTTGCGTTTCTGAAGTCGTTTATGTGCTCACAGTTTTGAGCTTTTTCTAAAATGGTCCGATTTCTTCGATTTCTTGGTTGGGTTATGTTCTCTAGGTTCCCAAGAGCCTAAAACCTCTGTCAGTAAACGCTGATTGTGATCCAGTAGATAAGGATCTGAAAAACTGATTCAAAATCCTTTTTGTCTCACATTTCGAAACTTTATTGTCGAAAAGCTATAATCTGACTTCGTGCCTTTAGGATTTGTTGTCACGGATGTCATAAGGATCAATGCTGTCGAATTTGTTTTCAGAACTGATAACTTTGGAGTTTTGAGCCTTTATTTTGGACCAAAATGCCCCTGGATAGTCGTATTTCGACCCGATTGTCCGAAAATTGTTCTGACAGTTTCTTTGCCTTAGTTTTACCCTAAAACTACCTTGTGAATTGATTTGATCGAAGAAAAAGAGCCGAAGCCCTTTTTCCTTAAGGGCCGTGGGCTATTCCTTTAGGGGGGGAGTTTTTCGTTTTTGAAAACTTGTCTTTTCGTACCCGGATGTCGTATTCTGAAGCTTTAATGCTTTGTCTATCGTTTATGTATTGTACTGCGATCGAACTAATCGATTTTGTTTGGATTCTGCTTTGTTTTCTCCGAGGTTCAGTTGAAGGAACTTTAGGAACTTCAAAGCAATTGAGTGAAGGAGCCTTTGCTTGCGAGACTGGAGCAGCTCGAGGTTAGGGCAACTTACTGTATTAGCTATGATTGCATGATAGGCGTCTATAAATTCGACTTATGCTTTATCTGATGTTGTTTTTGATGATGAGTTGATGTTATGATGCTTTTCCATAACTGGTGATGTTGTGTTTTGGTTGGATTGTGCGTTCTGACGCAATTTCGGAGTGGAGATTCATTGATTTGGTGATCTTTGATATTTCGGGTTGGATGAACAACCCTAGGCAAGTTCAAACGAGGGGTTTGAGACTTAGCCATTTGTTGGGATTCGTTTGAATACTTAGACTTTCCCCGGGAAACTTCTTTTGGTGGGTTATTGGAAAATTAGAATGATTAGAATTTCGAAAACTAGAGACTTTGGGAGACTTAGACTTTGAGAAGTAAACTCATAACTTGACTAACACAATTCGAAACGTTTTTACTAAACGAATAATCATAGGAGGACTAAAGGAGAAAATAATTGCGAAAGACGGGGAAAAGTCGACCTTGTTGTGGGTTTGGAGAGTTATTGGAATTGGGAAAGCCACTAAGGTGAGCTATGGTGATGATTTAAAGTCACCGAGTACTCTAGTACTCCTGGTAGTGTTGTTCGAGTCGTGTTGTATTGACCGGCACAGACTCTGGGTTTTGGTTTGTGGGTCTTGTGGTGGGAGTTGTGTTGTATTGACCGACACTAACTCCGAGTTGTGTTGTATTGACCGACACTAACTCTTGGGTTATTTTGAGTTTGGGTTTGAGCTAAACACTTATGTGGTGAGGACGAGTCGTGGTTTTGATAATCATATTGCACACGTGCATATACGCGATGAAGTGCCAAGTGGAGTACTTCGGTATAGCACGAGGCAACGATCAGCCGTGTAGAGTTGAATCGGTCATGACTATATCTGGCACAACACGAGGTAACGATCATCCATGTAGAGTTGTATCGTGCCTGTTGATGTCCGGCATAGCAAGCAGAAATGGTCGAACCATGTAGAGTTGGATCGTCTTGACTATAGCCAAAGGTGATAAGCGACGCCCGAGCAGAAATGGTTAAACACGAGGCCAGTGTTACGACCGTCTCGAGGTGCCCAGCCTATAAGTGGCAATACCGTTGGTTTGTCCCGTCGCCAAGCAGAGTGACGTCGTTGGTTTGTCCCGTCGCCAAGCAGAGTGACGTTGTTGATTTGTTCCGTCGCCAAGCAGAGTGACGTTATTCGGGTTTGTGTCTGCATATTCTGCATTGGCACACAATGCATCTTATTATGATTGACGTTGCATGACATATCATGCACTCTAACTATAGTTGTTGAGATATTGAGTATTGTGTTGTTACTAGAGACTCGATAACATGCCATGTATATGCCTTAGGGTAGGCAATGCAGAACTTATATGTATATATACAACATATATATATATATATACCCCCTTTATCGCATGTTGATTGTATATCTATTGTATTCTGTAAGTTGACCCTAGAGCCTTGGCTTTGTTTGTATGTTTGTGTTTGGGCGGTCGGCCTGCTGCCAGGCGTCCGTCTGCCGGTTCGTGATGATTCGTTGTGCGGGAAAGACCCGGAGCGAAATGACTATTACTGAAGCTTTCGACGAGGACCCGGACTTCATGCCTGATCGAGGGAGGGTCGATGATAGTAGTGTGGGATATGGGTGGTTAGAGTCTTTTGAGTTGGTTGTTACTGTAATAGCTCTGATTCGTCATTCATATTTTGGGGCAGGGTAGGTCTCCGACACGTTACTTTCGTGTGGTTCTCCGTAGTTGGGAATCTCATGGAGTAGTCGCTTGTAGAGGTCTAGAGGAGGCCATCTGGGGCTGACTATTCCCTTCTGTCACTTGTATAATATTTCGAAATAATTATGCTTTCTGAAAACTTGTAAACCTTGCCGTCACCGGAGGATACTCGTGACGATGCTTTTAGTCACAGCAGGACTGTAATAGTATTGTATGATTAGTTTATGTTTATCGCATTTTGGGGTTGGGTCTTTAGTTTAAAAAGTTCTTTATTCTAAAAGAAAACGGAAAAAAAAACCTGCATTTTCCGCTTTGTTTTATTTTCAAGTTACTAAGTGACACCTGGAAATCGGGGTGTTACAATCAGCCTCTCTATAGACTTGTTGAATGATAGTAATATAAGTCTGAAAGTAGGAAAGAATAAATTAGGCCTAAGGTTTTGTCATGAAATTGCATTCTTAAGTCCTAAGAAACACTAGTAATGGTATATTAATTGAGAAAATTGTTAGTTAATAGATTAGAATAGTTTTAATGTTACTAAGACCATAACCAGATTTATAATGAAAAAGAAAAGTGTTAATTGTTGCTGATCATAACATGTTAGGGTTAATATGGTTAATTAGTGACTAATTAGACTTAATTAAGTTAATGGTAGTAATTAGTATAATAGAACATGATTAGGTGAGGCTAAACTAGATTAATATGAGGTTTTGGTAGAAAATAATTAAGTTGAGATTAGTAACATGCTTAATTAGGATCATTAGAGGATTAATTAAGGAAAATGACTAATGTTAAGTGTTGCTAATCTTGATTAATTAGGACTAATTTAGCTAATTGTGGTTGATTAGACTTAATTAAGTTAACGGATGATAATTGCTGGTAAAACCTAATAATGTAAGGACTAAATCATATTAGATGATAGTAGAAAAGGAATTAAGTAATGAATTAGTTAAGGTGATTAAATTAGGTGAATGACTAATGTTATTGTGGGATTAATTGCGAGAACTTAATCAAAGAGATCGTCACTAGGTATCATGAAGGAAATGACGCCAAGACGAGGAATCTCCGAACTCATGTTTAAAATGCATTAGATATCCAGGTCAGCGGAGGACTGAGTTTATCTTCATTATAAGGGCTTGAGTGTGGCTTTAGTGCTTACTTTGGTTATGTGTTTGGTTGGATTATGTGTTGATTGAATTGATTGTCTGATATATGAATGACTTGAATGAATGATTGTTTGAATAACATGCTTATTGAATGTATCTCTAATATGCCATATGATAATGCTGATTGTGATGAACAAATGTCTGACTTGTTTGGACTGGATGTGCATGATTGTAATGTTGCACTGTTTAGAAAGGGATTATAAGTACACTATGGGATATAGTGGTACTTTAGGTGATAAAGCCTTTGGCTTGGACATTAAAAGAGTGTGGCATAGTGATAACCTGAGCCGAGGGAATTATTATATTTCGAGCTCACAAGAATGGCCTTCGCAATCCAAAAAGGTTTCTTTTGAAATAGTAGTCGTGATCTTCAGGAGATTCTCATTTGAAATGTTAGGTTGATTTGATAAAACTCTGAAGATTAGGTTTACTCCTTTTGGTTATCGTTTTTGGTTCAAAAAGGTTTCAATAAAGGTAAAAGTGGATGCATAGATGGACCCCCGAGGATAGTGCTCAAGTTACCACGTACCAGGGACTAGTTGTCGGCGTGAGTGAGACATGATGTGGAATGGGACGCATCATGAGCCACAATAAAGTCGGGGACTAGCACCAAAAGGTGTGCCTTGTGGAATTCATCTTAGTTAGTGATATGCCCCAAGTTGATGCAAGGGCTTGATGGATCGTCTAGGATGATTTTAGGACTTGAGAAATCAGAGTTGGAAGGGAAAAACAAAGAAGAATTTCGTGCAAGGAAAAGATGGACAGAATTGGAATGGAACTTTATGGATATGGAAGTGCAGACGTCACACAAAGGTGGTGGCAAACCTTTGATAAGTCAAGGTCTTGAATCACTCAAGGGATATGAGAATCACTCTCAACAAACTGAACTAACTCAGAAAAAAAAATAATCTTATTCATTCATGTCTCCATGCTTGGCCGTCCCTCCCTTTTAAAAGAGTTTGGCTTTGTTTTTGAATTACAAAGGTGAGATATGGTCTTAACTCCAATTAATGACTAATTATGGAGTTTTAACATCCAATTCTGAGCTGAAAATTCAAATAAAAACTCCTAATGAGCTGGTCAAGCTCAGCTTGTAACAGCCCCTAAACTTTCTCTCATAACATTAAACAAAAATAGGAAATTAACTTCAATTGAAGGAGATTCTTGGAGTTTTACTTCAGCCATCAAGAGCTGATGCAAACTTGGAATATTCCTCCCTTAAAGCCTTCTTATTCACGCCCCACATGCCTCCACTTCAGGTCCATTAATTTCTAATGCATCCTTGGTGTATTAGGGACTTATTGGATTGAAAAAAAAAAACTAGAAATAAAATTCGAACTCAGCTCCAATTAATTGGGCTGATCTTGGACGACTTCCTCTTCATATTTCATGAGGAAATTCACCAATTTGGGCTCAAGTTCGTGCACATTGGTTCCTTCCTCAAGAGCTAATGCTATCATCTGTTGAAGTGCTTCCTTGGCCCTTTTAGCCCTTGCCCTAGTCATTGGTCCTCCAAGTCCTTTTAGTGCTCCATGACCCTTGTCCTTGTCCTTGTCCTCATCATTCCCTCCCTCTTGAAAAGGATTTGACCTCAAATCAAATTCTCCTCCATCTGCATCGAAGAGAGATAAATCAGAGACATTAAAGGTTGAGCTGATGTTATACTCACCTGGAAGCTCTATTTTGTAGGCATTGTTATTGATTCTCTCAAGCACTTGAAAAGGTCCATCCCCTCTAGGTTGGAGTTTGGATTTCCTTTGTTCTGGAAACCTTTCCTTCCTCATGTGCACCCAAACCCAATCTCCGGGTTGGAACACCACCTCCTTTCTTCCCTTGTTAGCTTGCCTAGCATAACTCTCATTCTTTCTCTCAATTTGAGCCTTCACACGCTCATGCATCTTCTTGACATATTCAGCTTTGCCCTGTCCTTCCTTGTGATTGAAAACAGAAATGTTAGGCATAGGCAACAAATCAAGAGGAGTCAAAGGGTTAAATCCATACACTACTTCAAATGGAGAGCAAATTGTAGTGCTATGGACAGCCTTATTGTAAGCAAATTCAACATGAGGCAAACACGCCTCCCAAGCCTTTAAATTGGCCTTAAGGACAGTCCTAAGCAAGGTGCCTAGGGTCCTATTAACCACCTCAGTTTGCCCATCAGTTTGTGGGTGGCAAGTGGTAGAGAACAAAAGTTTAGTGCCTAACTTCCCCCATAAAGTCCTCCAGAAGTGACTTAGGAACTTGGTGTCCCTATCACTAACTATGCTTCTAGGCATCCCATGAAGTCTTACAACTTCTTTAAAGAACAAATCAGCAACGTGACAAGCATCATCAGCTTTCCTGCAAGGAATAAAGTGAGCCATTTTTGAAAACCTATCAACAACCACAAAAATGAAATCCTTACCATTCTTTGTTCTAGGGAGGCCTAAAACAAAGTCCATAGACAAGTCAACCCAAGGGTATTCAGGGATTGGCAAAGAAGTATACAAACCATGTGGCATCACCTTAGACTTAGCCTTCTTGCAAACAATGCAATGTTCACAAAACTTGATCACATCATGTTTCATTTTGGGCCAATAGAAATGTTCCTGTAAAGTTTCTAGAGTCTTTTGGACTCCAAAATGACCCATTAATCCCCCAGCATGGGATTCTTTAACAAGCAGTTCTCTAATGGAACTTTTAGGCACACACAACCTGTTTTCCTTAAATAAAAATCCATTGTGCCTATAAAATCCATTTTGAGAAACTTTCTCACAAGCCACAAAAATTTCAGCAAAGTTATCATCTTTTTCATACATTTCTTTCACATGTTCAAGTCCTAGCAATTTAGTCTCTAACATGGAAAGCAACACGTGTCTCCTGGATAAAGCATCAGCCACAATGTTACTTTTCCCTTTTTTGTGTTTTATGACATAGGGAAATTGTTCCAAAAATTCAACCCATTTGGCATGTCTTTTGTTCAACTTACCTTGCCCCTTCAAGTATTTCAGCGACTCATGATCACTATGAATCACGAATTCCTTGGGCAAAAGATAATGCTGCCAAGTCTTCAAAGCTCTCACCAAAGCATACAATTCCTTATCATAAGTAGAATAGTTAAGGGCAGCTCCGCTTAACTTTTCACTAAAATAAGCAATTGGGTGGCCTTCTTGAAGCAACACAGCACCAATACCTACATTTGAAGCATCACATTCAAGTTCAAAAGATTTAGCAAAGTTAGGTAAAGCAAGTATAGGTGCATGGGTAAGCTTATGCTTTAGGGCAGCAAAGGCCTCTTCTTGATTCTTTCCCCAATGAAAACCCACATTCTTTTTCACCACTTCATTTAGGGGTGCTGCCAAGGTACTAAAGTCCTTAACAAACCTCCTGTAGAAACTGGCCAAGCCATGAAAACTTCTTACATCACCCACGGATTTAGGAGTGGGCCACTCTTGAATGGCTTTGATCTTTTCCTCATCAACCTGCACTCCTTTCGAACTCACAACAAAACCAAGAAACACAACATGGTCAGTGCAAAAAGTGCATTTCTCAAGATTGGCAAACAATTGTTCCTTTCTAAGCATACTCAAGACAGATCTTAAGTGCTCAACATGCAGCTCAAGAGTAGTGCTATAGACCAAAATATCATCAAAGTACACAACCACAAATTTCCCAATGAATTCCCTCAAAACATGGTTCATTAGTCTCATAAAAGTACTAGGTGCATTAGTTAAACCAAAAGGCATAACCAACCATTCATACAAACCATATTTAGTTTTGAAAGCAGTTTTCCATTCATCCCCTTCTTTAATCCTTATCTGATTGTAACCACTTTTCAAATCAATTTTAGAAAAATAACATGCTCCATGCAATTCATCAAGCAAATCATCAAGTCTAGGAATAGGGTGCCTATACTTAATGGTGATGTTATTCAAGGCTCTACAATCAGAGCACATTCTCCAAGTCCCATCTTTCTTTGGTACCAAAATCACCGGTACAGCAGAAGGACTCATGCTATTTCTTACCCACCCTTTGTTCAAGAGTTCTTCCACTTGTCTTTGAATTTCAGTGGTTTCTTGTGGGTTGCTTCTATATGCTGGCCTATTAGGCAAAGAAGCTCCCGGAATGAGATCAATTTGATGCTCAATTCCTCTCAGTGGTGGTAGACCACTTGGAACACTTGTTGGAAACACATCCTCATAATCCTGCAAAAGAGATTTAACACTAGAAGACAGTTCAAAATTTTCAAAAGTGTTAGTGTTCAAAATCTGATTTTTGCAAAACATCAAGTATAGGATCTGTTTTGAAGCTATCATCCTTTTCACCTCTCTCTTTTTGATCAAACAAATTTCTTTTCTCTCAAGTATTTCACTCTTTTCTTTTTGCTCTCTCTCAAGTGTCTCACTCTTTTCTTTTCTCTCTTGTTCAATCTTTTCTCTCATTTTCTTTTGATCCACACGCACCTCCCTAGGGCTCAAAGGTTTGAGCGTAATTTTCTGGCCATGATGTTGGAATGAGATCTTGTTGGTGCTGCCATTATGATCAGAGTTGGTGTCATATTGCCATGGTCTTCCCAACAGTATGTGACTAGCCTCCATGGGAACAACATCACAAAGAACCTTATCCCTGTATTTGCCAATGGAAAAGTCAACTTCAACTTGCTTACTTACTTGTATTTCTCCATAGTGGCTGAGCCATTGAAGTTTGTATGGCCAAGGATGTGGTTTTGTGACCAGGTTCAGCTTCTCCACCATTCTTTCACTAGCCACATTAGTACAGCTCCCGCCATCAACAATCATCAAGCAAATCTGCCCATTGACAGAACATCTTGTGTGAAAGATATTCTCTCTTTGGCTTTCTTTCTTTGGCTTTTGTTGGCTACCAAGCATTCTTCGGATCATCAACAGTTCACCATTCATGGCTGCCTCCTCTTCTTCTTCACTTTGTTCTCCTTCGGACTCACTGGTGTAGTCTCCATCATCCTTAAGAATCATGGTCTTTTTGGAGGCACATTCATAAGCATAATGTCCCATACCTTGGCATTTGAAGCACTTGACCTCTTTGCTCTTTTTGGATGGTTGTTCAAGAGGTTTTGAAGAAGCTGAAGCTTGTGGTTTGGTGGCTGGTTTGCTAAGGGTGCTCGGCCCTTCATTCTTCATTCTGTCTCTCCAAGATGAATTGGAATTGGTAGAACTCTTCCTTGCAAGCCCTTTCCTTTTGAGTTGTTGCTCAACTTTAGTGGCCTTGTGCAGCAATTCCTCCATGTCTACATATTCCTGAAGTTCTACAATATCTCTAACATCATTAGATAAACCATTAATAAATCGAATCATGGTTACCTCTTCATCCTCCTCAAGATTGGCTTGCAACATAAGCACCTCAAGTTCTTTGTAATACTCCTCAACACTCTTGCTGCCTTGGGTAAGTTTTTGAAGTTTAAATTTTACATCCCTAGCATGGCTTGAAGGGACATATCTTTTCCTCATGATTCGTTTCATTTCAGCCCATGTTTCCACCGCTGGCTCCTCATTTCTCAATCTCTCTTTTGCAAACTTATTCCACCAAACAAGAGCATAGTCTGAAAAAGTGAGCAGCTGCAAGTTTCACCTTTTGGTCCTCCTCATAGTTGTTGCAAGCAAAGACATGCTCTATTTTGAGTTCCCACTCCAAGTATGCCTCTGGATCACTCTTTCCCTTAAAAGGAGGAATTTGGAATTTGACTCCTTCAATCCGAGCAGGTCTAGGATTTTCATGAATTCGTCGTGGCCTCCCGCCTTCACTGTCACTATTGTTCCGGTTCTCCATTTGATCCAGCCTTTCGTGGATCTCTTCAGTTTAACTCCTCATTAAGTTTTCCAGATGTTGTGTAAGAGCCCGCATTTCGATGGTCGAGAGTCGCACTGCTGGTTGCTCCTCCTCTTCTCCTGACATCTTTGACAAATGAAAAGATTCAAGTAGAACAAACAAATGTTAGTGTTTACCTCACTTCTCTCGTGTTTCCCTCAAATTGGCTTTTCTATGATGTGCACTCTTGCCTTTTTCCACTCAAAAATTCTCACAATCTCTTGAGTAAATCAAAGTTAAGACACACAAAGAATTATGCCACCAAATTTGTGTAGAGTCACACAGATTAGAATAGACTTTAGAATATGAAACAAAAGAAGACAAGACAAATCACCACAGAAATGGAAAGGACTCAAAATATTTAGAGACTAAAGAAGAATTCAAGAACAAACAGAAAGAAGAAAATAAATTGGAATGCTAGCAACAAAATTACCTTGAACAATTGAATTTGGCTAATTAAACAAGAACCATTCAGCCATTTTTTTTTTGAATTTTCGTTTTTTTTTTTTTGAATTTTCGTTTTGTAATTTGTTTTTGATTCTGAACAATTAACAAGGCTTAACTTTTGCAATGGTTCAGCCAAAAGAAACAAAAACTAAAATCAAGGTAACAAGAAATGATAAAGAGTTGCAAACCAGAATTCCAGATAAGAAAAGAAACCAAAATCCTAGAACCGGAGCTCTGATTACCAAATGATATGCCCCAAGTTGATGCAAGGGCTTGATGGATCGTCTAGGATGATTTTAGGACTTGAGAAATCAGAGTTGGAAGGGAAAAACAAAGAAGAATTTCGTGCAAGGAAAAGATGGACAGAATTGGAATGGAACTTTATGGATATGGAAGTGCAGACGTCACACAAAGGTGGTGGCAAACCTTTGATAAGTCAAGGTCTTGAATCACTCAAGGGATATGAGAATCACTCTCAACAAACTGAACTAACTCAGAAAAAAAAATAATCTTATTCATTCATGTCTCCATGCTTGGCCGTCCCTCCCTTTTAAAAGAGTTTGGCTTTGTTTTTGAATTACAAAGGTGAGATATGGTCTTAATTCCAATTAATGACTAATTATGGAGTTTTAACATCCAATTCTGAGCTGAAAATTCAAATAAAAACTCCTAATGAGCTGGTCAAGCTCAGCTTGTAACAGCCCCTAAACTTTCTCTCATAACATTAAACAAAAATAGGAAATTAACTTCAATTGAAGGAGATTCTTGGAGTTTTACTTCAGCCATCAAGAGCTGATGCAAACTTGGAATATTCCTCCCTTAAAGCCTTCTTATTCACGCCCCACATGCCTCCACTTCAGGTCCATTAATTGCTAATGCATCCTTGGTGTATTAGGGACTTATTGGATTGAAAAAAAAAAACTAGAAATAAAATTCGAACTCAGCTCCAATTAATTGGGCTGATCTTGGACGACTTCCTCTTCATATTTCATGAGGAAATTCACCAATTTGGGCTCAAGTTCGTGCACATTGGTTCCTTCCTCAAGAGCTAATGCTATCATCTGTTGAAGTGCTTCCTTGGCCCTTTTAGCCCTTGCCCTAGTCATTGGTCCTCCAAGTCCTTTTAGTGCTCCATGACCCTTGTCCTTGTCCTTGTCCTCATCAGTTAGGAATATCCTTGAATGATATAGAAGAAATAAGGGGGCGTATGTATGGCATATGAAAACACAAGAAGCAATAAGGAGTAGGAAGGTATTGTCACTACCACTAGAGAGAGTGGGAATACAGACACGCCAAAGGTGGCCTTGTTCAGAGATGAATAGGAATGGGACTTACACGGCGGTACACCTCTGTTGTCGGTTACGACGTGGATCCCTGAGGTCGGGCTGGCAAGAAGTTTAAGGCAAAGAGTTGAGTCGTGTATTTCTGTCGGAAAAGCTACTGAGCGATCATTGTCCGGTAAAGAGTGGACTGTAAGGAGTGTCCATGTCCCCGAGACGACCTTCCGAAGATTGTGAAGCTAAAAGCTTCGGGCCCTAAAACACACATACGCAACCTAAATAATTTAAAAAGGTCATGCGAGGAACCCTCTTCTCCCATGATCAACGAGGGAGAAGTCTGACTGAAGGAAGGGTTAATAAGGTGGTAAACACTCACGCTGCATCATATTGTATGTGTTTGATGATTGGTTTGTGATGATATTATGATATAATAATATTGATATATCTAGAATATGAATTGTGTTTGGTCGACCGGCATGTGACTCGAGTCGGTGCTACTGACACATTCATGTTTTTATATTGTTGGTAGCTCACTCCCTCCAGTGGTTAACATTTTCAGGTAAAGGATTGAGATGGGCTTAGATCGAGTTGGTTGCTGTTTGCCGAAGCTATTAAGCCATGGTAGCTGTCGGTGGTTTGGAGGATAGGACCTAGTGAAGAAGCAAAGTTAAGTGTAAGGATGTAGAATTAGGTTTCAGGTTATTTAGGCATAGACGTTGTCTACTTTGATTTGAAGTTTAAAAATGGATTATGATATTCCGCCTTAATCCCGAGAACAAGTTGAGTTGAGATTTGAAAGTCTGATGTACTTAAGGAAGTTAGACAAGAGAGTTAATAGTAAAAAAAAAAAAAAAATCGTGACGTCTTCTTTCCACTCTCTGAGTTGACGTTACTCAGGAAGGGGGAAGGGGGTGTCACAGTTGCTCGAACTATCCCCAGTTTGTTGCAGCAGAGGAGGATGCTTCACGGGAGCTCGAGGTACTGGACTGGTGGACACGTGTTGGCGACATTCCAGTCCCGCCTTTAGAGTCACTTCCAGTTCCTTCTGAGCAAGCGGAGGTTGTTGCACCGGAAGCCAGGGCTCCAGTGAAGAAGCGTCAGAGATAGTGTGGTTGGGGGGTCGAGTGACTCTTAGTGCTGGACTATTATTTATCAGTTTTGTTTTCCGGGTTTTGATGTACTGTTGATATAGGGCTTTAGCCCAAGGTTTAGAAATGCATGTCTTATTTATTCCGCAAATTTATATCGTAAAGTTTTCAAGAGTTTCGCATTAATTGAACTTTTGTCATTAAATAAAGATTTATAATCGAACGACGAAAATTCTTTACGAAAATGGTGATGTTTGGTTTACTGTGTGACACTCGACAAATCGGGGCGTTACATATTTCGCTATTTGAAAATGCCGCTCTAGATCCCTCATTACGCCTTGCCACATTAACTAAGGGTTGTCGCTTACCATAGATCGAGGTTGGAATGAACGCTCCGAGTAGGATTGAGGCCATTATGGCGTGGGAACAACCAAAGATTTCTTCCGACATCAAGACCTTTGTTGGTTTGGCTGGCTACTATCGACGTTTCATCGAAGGTTTCTCGAAGTTGATGGGACCCTTGACACAACTTACGGGAAAGAATCAACTGTTCGCTTGGACGGAGAAGTGCGAAGCTAGTTTTGAAGAAACGTTTGACGACTACACCAGTGTTAGCATTTCCAAGGGCAGACGAACCTTACAAAATTTACGGTGATGCTTCTCACCATGTGTAAGGCCCGAGTTTTTAAGTTTATGCTAAGTGAATAAACTTCTTATTCACGATTAGGGTTGATGTAATGTGAAGGGAAACCTGAACGAAAGTTTATTAAATGAAATATATTTATGAAGGAGAAAGTTCAGGAAAAGTTCAAGGATTGCATTATGATCGATAAAAGTTATAGCACGAACGTTTTACGCTTAAACCTAGGTCAGAAACCCTAGTATATAGCTAATTTTCACTTTTAGGCACGATGGCAGTTAATTCCAAAAATCTTCAGAGAAATGTTAGAACTTCTCTTTTTCCATATATCACAATCGTTTCGAGGCGAAACTCTAGGATCTACGAACGTCCGATTCCAATCATCGGAAGTTTGCCGAAACCGAATCCCTGGTATTTCAAAACCCTAGAATTTCTCGACAATGAAGACTTTTTCTATTCAGAGCTTCAAATGAATATTCCACACGCGTACACCCATTTCTCTTGATGATTTCAATCTTTCTTCCGAAGGAAGTTTTCCATTCCGACATTCGATGCAAAAAGCAACTTATCGGGTAAAATAGTTTTATACCGACTATGCTTTAGTTGCCAAAAATACAAGGAGACCTCTTTATAGTTTTGGAACTCTTTTGCCAAAACATATCTATTAATTCATGGAGAATGAAGTCGGAAAAATCAGATTCGCGAAACTTTCATTTTCCCGCGAATTTCCAACCTTTATATATAGCAAAGAAAGGAAGAAAAACACAAATTCTCCTCCATTTTCTCTCCCAAAACCGCGGCCAAGAACAAGGAAGAAGGAAGAAGAGTTTTTCTTCATCGTTTGCTTGATCGTCGATCAATCAGTTGCTACTTCAAGGCTTCGAGGTATAGTCGCTAATCCTTACCTCTGATCGCTTTTTCCATAGCTTTTCTGTAGAGTTTTCTGAGCGGATAGTTTATGGGTTTTTGCAAAACTATCCTGAATCTTTCATTTCTGATTCTAAACCTCTTCCTTATGCGCCCAAGATCACTTCTGCCGGGTTAGATTTTCCGTTATGTCGCCGGAATTCCGCCGGAATCAATTTGAGCCTAAAATACCCATTTTTGGAGTTTTTGGTGTAAAGCTTCAACCTTTAGGCTGAAAACTATCGCCTTAGCTTAGTGCTAGTAGGATTAGTTGTCATAAACGTCGTTGGTGACGTCCCTGCAAAATTTTATTTTTGGGATTTCAGTTTTGAAAAATCCTAAGTTAAAAATCATGACCAAAATACCCCTGCGACAGTTTTTGATCCGATAATTTTTCCGAGTTCAGAATACCCTTAGTTACGGCTTATGAAAGCATAGGAACCAAGTTTGATCGAAGAAAAATCGAGCCCCATAATTGCACAAAGTGGCCGAGCCCTATTGGGGGGGAGGAGGAAAATTTCCTTTTCCGAAAACTTGTCTTTCGCGCTAGTTTATCGTACCTTAGGGTATAGATTACTTCGAGTAACCTTAGTAAGTATCGATAGCTTAGTTTCCGATAGATTCTGATAGTATTCTGTGATTTTATTGTAAAGGTGCTTTTGAGGATTTCCCCGAGGACCAACACTTTGAGAGCGAGGAAGCACTAGTTGATCACTCTGGAGAACTTTCAGGTGAGGGCTTCTCACTGAATCTCTAGTTAATGCTTAGGGTCGATGTTTCGACATTGTTTACTGTTTATGCACTGGAATTGTGTGTGATTGGAAAATGTTTTCTGAGGCTTCGGCTGACAATGTAGATGATTCATCTACTGAATGTTTTTGAGATTGTCTTACATGCTATGTGCTATGTGGGTAATCTAGGATGTGTGGTGCATGCTTTATATGCTAAGTGCTAAGTGTTTATGATGGGATTTATTGATATATGACATGTTGTTGATTGTGATGATTTAAATATGCTCTGTACTGGAATCTGAGATTCTGAATGGTGAGAATAGCGGGCAGGTCATGCCGATTTTATTTTGAGAGTTTTGAGAAAGTTTGATAGGACGAACGAGGTTCGGGCCTTAATTTTGTTTAGTGGATCGAGACATCCTCTGGAAGCGACTTGGGATTGGGAGATCCTGAAAATGTATAAGACTTGCGATAAGACAAAATGGAATCTATTTTATAAAGAAAATTCATAAGACCTTAAATAACCTCAAAATCTTTAAGTAATGATAACAACCTCGAAGGAAGGCATTGGAAGTCAAATCATAGTTTTGGAAAAACGAGGAGTGTCGTCGGATCCAAGTGTTGAGTTTGTTGTTGTGCTGTTGGAGCAGCGTTTGTTGTTGTGCTGTTGGAGCAGCGTTTATTGTTGTGTTGTTGGAGCAGCGTTTGTTATTGTGCTGTTGGAGCAGCGTTTGTTGTGGTGCTGTTGGAGCAGCTATGTGTCGTTATGAAGTGTGTCTTTTGGTCGCAGAATCGACTTTACCTTAGGGTAAGCTTTTAGAGACTTTAACTTCCCTAGAACACGTGGCGACGTGTCGAGTGAGGACGGAGACGTTGTTTGACTAATCATTTTGCATACATGCAACATTAATGAGGTATTAACACAGGACGTACTCTGGACCTCGTCGGTTTCCAAAATGGTCATAAGACCCGGAATGCCGTGAAAGAGCGTTTGTAGACGTCTCTTGTAGCAGACCGAAATGGCAGACCTACGGGTTTACTGCTGATCTGACTACCCCTGTTGGAGTAAGAGGCACGCGGGCCGAAATGGCTCCACCGTGGCTGGTGTTAGGGCTGATCCGTTTGAGGTCCATCCCTTTCCGGAATGCATGTGGTTGACTGGGTTAACCTGCATACATATCATGCAACATGCATACTAATTTAGTTGTTGAGTGTGATTGGTAATTGTTAAACCTATTTGGAACATGCTATCTGCTATTATTGTGTTTATGTTATTGTGGAACATGCAACCCTAGGAATGACATCTTTAGCTATAAGCCTAAGTGGCTATCTATTATTTGTACCTATTGGGTTTATTATCTACATAGTTCTTTAGAGTTGACCCTCGCGTCTTCTGTGTGTGCTTTGGCGGACAACGCCTTTTGTCAGATGAATATTGCGGACTGGTTCACCATGGTCCACCCTTCGGGGGGGATTAGGTACGAGATGATAGATCAGGACGACCCCGGGTCGTGGGTGGTTGACCCCGCGAGCCACCGAGCGACGTATTCGGGGCGCATCATGGAGGACCACGTGGACAGTGGAGGACTCTTGAGGTCAGGAGTGTTGAGGCGATGCTCTATCAGCTTCAACTTGCCACCGGGCGTTCACTGCGGACCAGGATTCGGAGGAGCACCGCCGCCACCGTCATCTTCAGAGGAGGAGGATCCCTCAGAGAAGATTCCAGTGGGAGTGCCTTCGGCAGGGTCTAGTGCACCCTCTGTTGCGATCATTGATGATCAGGGTTCGGACCCTAAGCCCGTGAGTCCAGCATCGGAGCGCACTGCGGTTGCGAGGGGAGGTGTAACACCCCGATTTCCAGGTGTCACTTTAGTAACCAAAAATAATCTTTACGCGGAAAACAGGTAATTTTTTTTTTTTCGTTTTCTTTCCTTTAAATCAAAACGATAAGGAAGTAAAGACAAAACCCAACTACTAAACTAACCGATATACAACATATACAAAGGTACAGCCTCTGCTGCACTATCCCGTCACGCGCACACGCAGTGACTCCAAGGTAACATGCTCGTAGGCGAATATATACAGACCCAGAAGTGTAAGTGAGAAAATTATAATTACAAACCACTAGGAGAAAGTCGGCCTCAAAATGGCCTAAGCAAAGACCCCTATGGTCCGACTGACTCACTGTGATCCCTCCGTAAGAGAATCACACAAAAGCCATGCATCGGGAACCTACCCTGTCCCAAAAGCAAAACGAATCAGAGCTATTACAGTAACAACCAACTCCAAAAGACTCTAACCACCCATACCCCACACTACTATCATCGACCCTCCCTCGATCAGGCATGAAGTCCGGGTCCTCGTCGAAAGCGTCAGTAATAGTCGTTCCGCTCCGGGTCTTTCCCGCACAACGAATCATCACGAACCGGCTGACAGACGCCTGGCAGCAGGCCGACCGCCCAAACACAAACATACAAACAAAGCCAAGGCGCTAGGGTCAACTTACAGAATACAATAGATATACAATCAACTTGTGATAAAGGGGATATATACATATGTTGTATATATATACATATAAGTTATGTATTGCCTACTCTGAGGTATATACATAGCATGTTCTCGAATCTCCTACACAGTTCAATCATTAATATCTAACGATGTTCATCAACATCAAATCATCATAATCTCAACATATGAAGTTAGGTGATAAGGTTAGTCAAACAATGTATCATCCTCCCAACACACACGTATCCAACTAAACCAATGTTCCCTGTCGTTGCCCTAGGGTAAACGACGATGAAATCTCACGCTTCCATGAAGTCTCACGCTTCAATGGGGTCTTACGCTTTCACGAAGTCTCACGCTTCAGTGAAATCTCACACATTCACGAAGTCTCACGCTTCAGTGAAGTTTCGCGCCTTCACGAAGTCTCACGCTTCAGTGAAGTTGCACGCCTCCGCAAAGTCTCCCGCTTCAGCGAAGGTTCCCGTCTCCACGAGGTCTCCCGCCTCAGTGAAGTTTCTGCTTTCACGAAGTCTCACGCCTCAGTGAAGCTTACTCACTTTCACGAAGTCTCACGCTTCAGTGAAGCTCCGAAGGTATATACTGTACCCGAAGGTATATAGATATACTGTACCCGAAGGTATATACTGTACCCGAAGGTATATAGATATACTGTACCCGAAGGTATATACTGTACCCGAAGGTATATAGATATACTGTACCCGAAGGTATATACTGTACCCGAAGGTATATAGATATACTGTACCCGAAGGTATATACTGTACCCGAAGGTATATACTGTACCCGAAGGTATATAGATATACTGTACCCGAAGGTATATACTGTACCCGAAGGTATATAGATATACTGTACCCGAAGGTATATGTCGATTCGGCGACAAAAGATAATTAATTATGAAAGGAGTGCGATCACCCTTGATGACTTCTTGAGTCATCTGACTCATCAAATCTCGATGGTCAAAAACTGCTCCGACCCAAACTCAAAACAACCCAAGAGTTAGTGTCGGTCAATACAACACAACTCCACCAACAAGAATACACGAGGGTCTAGTGTCGGTCAATACAACACAGCCCAAACAAAACCCAGAGTCTCTGCCGGTCAATACAACACGACTCGAACAACACTACCAGGAGTACTAGAGTACTCGGTGACTTTCAATCATCACCATAGCCCACCTTGATGGCTTTCCCAACTCCAAACTCTCCAAACCCACAACATAATTCGACTTTTCCCCGCCTTTCATAGATATTTTTCCCCTTCAGTTCTCCTATGCTTAAACGTTAATAAAAAATGATTTCAATTCAAATTATTCAAATTATGAGTTTATTTCTCAAAGTCTAAGTTTCCCAAGTCTTTATTTTTCGAAAGCTCTATCATTCTAAGTTTCCAAAAATCAACCACCCAAAATACATTTCCCGGGGAAAGTCTAGGAATTCCAACGAATCCCAACAAATGGCTAAGTCTCAAACCCCACATTCGGACTTGCCTAGGGTTGTTCATCCAACCCGAAATGTCAAAGATCACCAGATCAATGAACCTCCACTCCGAAGTTGCGTCGAAACGCTCAATTCAACACATCATCAATATCATAAGTTATGAAAAACAATCATAACAATAAATCATCATCATAAACAACATCAGATAAAGCATAAGTCGAATTTATCGACGCCTATCATGCAATCATAGCTAATATATATATAAGTTGCCCTAACCTCGAGCTGTTCCAGCTTCGCAAACAAAGTTCTCCTCAAACAATTGCTCTGAGTCTTCCAAAGTTCCCTCAACTGAACCTCGGAGAAAAACAAAGCAGAATCCAAACAAAATCGATTAGTTCGATCGCAAAACAATACATAAACGATAGACAAAGCATTAAAGCTTCAGAATAGGACAATCAGGTACGAAAAGACAAGTTTTCGAAACCGAAAAACTCCCCCCTAAAGGAAATAGTCCACGGCCTCAAAGGAAAAAGGGCTTCGGCTCTTTTTCTTTGATCAAATCAATTCACAAGGTAGTTTTAGGGTAAAACTAAGGCAAAGAAACTGTCAGACCAATTTTCGGACAATCGGGCCGAAATACGACTACGCAGGGGCATTTTGGTCCAAAATAAAGGCTCAAAACTTCAAAGTTATCAGTTCTGAAAACAAATTTGACAGCAATGATCCTCATGACATCCGTGACAACAAATCCTAAAGGCACGAAGTCAAATTAAGTCTTTTTGACAATAAAGTTTCGAAATGTGAGACAAAAAGAGTTTTGAGTCAATTTTTCAGATCCTGGACAACTGAATCGCAATCAGAGTTTACTGACAGAGGTTTTAGACTCAGGGGAACATAAGGAACATAACCCAAGCGAGAAATTAGAGAAATCGGACAATTTTAGAAAAAGCTCAAAACTTAGAGCACAGAAACGACTTCAGAAACTCCGCAGAAACAGAAATCAGAGGCAGGATTCATGATAGTTACCTCGATACCTAGAAGTAGGGACGAACTGCACGAAGATTGGTCAAGTTTTCGCGGAAATCCCCTCCCCCCTTGCTCTCCACGAAATCAGCCACAAATGGAGGAAAAATGGAAGATATTTTGCTTTTTCGCCTATTTATAGGCGGGCGAAATCGCGGGAAAATGAAAATTTCGCGATTCCGATTTTTGCAGCACGTTCACCGAGGAATTCTAAGAGAGATTCTAGCGTCAGAATTCCAGAACTCAAAACAAATATCTATGATATGGGAAAAACGATATCGAAAATCTCAAAAGCGGTGTAAGTTAAATCTGTCCCGAAAAACTACTTTTTGCTGTGATCGCCGGACGACAAAACTTCCTTCTGAAGAAAGATTGGAAACGTCGAAACAAATCTGGCAATGCGGACGGAATCTTCGTTAGAAGTCCCGAATAGAAAAAGTCTTCATCCATTGCTCGAAAATAGGGTTTCGAAGCAAAGAAATTAGCGTCGGCGGACATCCGAAAAGTGAAACCTATCGTGCGTACAGTCCAGAGTTCCGAAATGAAACGCTGGTCGATGGAAAAATAAAGAGAATCTTTAAATTTTCCGAGAGTTCGAAATCTCACTCAAAACGTTGCTTTAAGAGCGAAATAGCCTATTCTGGACACGCTCGCCCTAAGGCAAGTGTGCAGACGACTCGCACTAACTCCGAAAACAACTACGCAACATTCCTCAAGCAATTCCTGAACTTTCTTCTTCATTAATCTTCCTCAAATATCAAACTCCTGTCACGCTTACACTGATTCTACGCGTGAGTCGGAAACTAGCTTGTTCTGAAAATCCAGGTCTTACAGGAGGACGGATAGGGCTGGTAGACATGGTCGTTCTGGATTCTGATTCAGACGACGATCATGCTAGCACATAGTTTTGAGTGTTGGTATGAGCTCCTCGAGTTAGGATTAGTGTAGGAGTAGAGTTTTAGCTCTGACAGTCTTGCTTCATTTGTTACTTAGGGGACAGGGTAGATCCGCCTATAGCTTTTTGTGTGGTTTCCTTACGGGAATCACAGAGAGTTGGTTGGACTTAGGAGGTCTTATTTTCAGGCCATTGGTTCAGCTGATTCTCAGTTTTGAGGGATGGTGTTGCGGGCACTTCACCCTTTTCATTTGGTTTGTATATATTGCCTACGGGCGTTGCACTTTTCTTTCCGTCACTGGAGGTTACTCGTGACGAGGTTGTTACTTACAGCGGGGGCTGTTTATATATTGTATATTAGTTCTATTGCTTTTCGCTTTTGGGTTTTATTTAATTCAGTCTTGTCTTAGTTATTATCGAAAAAAAAAATATTTCACGTTTTTCCGCATTAAGTTTACTTTTGGTTACTAAAGTGACGCCACCGAAATCGGGGTGTTACACCATGGAGTTGGCTATGTGAGGATGCAAAAAAAGGAGGCAGTCTCCTATGCGTTGAGACAATTGAGGAGCCAGTACGAGAATAGCATGTCGGATTGTGAGAAGTATCATAGAACGTAGCGGAAGCAGGGTGTGCCTTTCTGTGGTATTCAAGAACTGTTTTAAGGAGGGTGGTACTGTGTCAGACTCGGTAAAATAAATAATATTTAGTATTACTTTCTGTGAATGGTTTGTGATTTATGTGTGTTATGTGATTTGGTGTGCTGAAGGCTCATTATTGAGTCATAGAGGCGGGGGAGAACACTATGTAAGATCAAGTTTTGATCGAGTAGTACAACTCTATGTTTTGATGATTACAAGTTAACCTTTTGATATGAACAATTGTGGTACTCTAATGTGTTTTTCTGAGTGTGCTATTTACAGGCTCTGACCTCAACTCAATCCCACACAAATCAGAAGCACTGTGTATAAAGGGTAACCCAAGCAACGCTTTCGCATTCACCATGTTCAGTATGAACAGTGGAAAAGCTTGAGAAGTTCTGAAGCTATACAAACTCTGATGTGGACTCAGTCGCTAGAAGCTCTGAAGATCCAGAAGTTCTGATAACCAAGAAACACTGAAGGTTCAGATGTTCTGATGGTGTAGAAGACTCTGAAGATCCAGAAGCTGAATAGTGGAAACTCTGAAGTCCAGAAGCAAGAAACTCTGAAGGCCATGTTCTTCCCTCTGAGTTCAGAATCAGAAGATACAATGGTCAGAGGATCTGTGCTTTCCCTCTGACTCTGATCAACCGGCTTCACAAGTTCCAATACGAAGCATTCCTCTGATCAGAAGTCTCCTAGGTTAAAAGGTCAAGTCGCTATCCAAGTACAAAAGCAAGTGTACCTTCCTGACGACCTACCTAACGTTCTCAGCCACAGCAGAAGCTGGATTTTCCAGAACTGCCCTCCAACGGTAGCATTTCCCATGCAACGCTCAACCCTAATCCTTGGAGTATATATAGAGGCTGAAGATTGAAAGAAGCGGCGAGAAGAAGCAACACATACGCGCAAGACATATTCAAAATATTCTAAGCTTTCTTTCATCTGAAATTCATTGAGTTTACTATTAGCTTTTTAGAAGCAAATCTCTTGTAAACATTTCTTTGATAAACAGTTTGTTTAGTTCCTTTAGGAGATCAAGGTTGATCGGATCCTAGAGAAGACTAAGAGAGTGAATCTTAGTGTGAGCTAAGTCAGTGTAATTGTTAGTCACTTGTAGGTTTCAAGTGCAGTTGTAATTCTTACCTGATTAGTGGATTGCCTTCATTCTAAGAAGGAAGAAATCACCTTAACGGGTGGACTGGAGTAGCTTGAGTGATTTATCAAGTGAACCAGGATAAAATCCTTGTGTGCTTCTCTATCTCTTAGCTTTAGCACTTAAGTTCTCGAAAGATTTGTCAAAATCTTTAAGGTGGAAGTTTTGTACTGAAAACGTTATTCAAACCCCCCCTTTCTACCGTTTTTCATACCTTCAATTGGTATCAGAGCGCAAGTTCTGATTACCACACTTAACAGTGTTCAGTGATCCGGGCCGGTGTGAAAAACAATGGCTGCCACCACCAGTGAAACTCAAAGAGATGGTTACAATGCAAAGCCTCCTATGTTCGACGGTCAAAGGTTCGAATATTGGAAAGATAGACTGGAAAGTTTCTTTCTGGGTTTCGATGCAGATCTCTGGGATATTATTGTGGATGGCTACGAGCGTCCAGTTGATGCAGATGGCAAGAAGATCCCAAGGTCAGAGATGACTGCAGATCAAAAGAAGCTGTACTCACAGCATCACAAAGCAAGAGCAATTCTTCTAAGTGCCATTTCCTATGAAGAGTACCAGAAGATTACAGATCGTGAGTTTGCTAAAGGCATTTTTGAATCTCTGAAGATGTCTCATGAAGGAAACAAGAAAGTCAAAGAATCAAAGGCATTGTCTTTGATCCAAAAGTATGAATCCTTCATCATGGAGCCAAATGAATCCATTGAAGAAATGTTCTCCAGATTTCAATTGCTTGTAGCTGGCATACGACCTCTCAACAAGAGCTACACAACAAAAGATCATGTCATAAGAGTCATCAGGTGTCTTCCTGAAAGTTGGATGCCTTTGGTGACTTCAATAGAGCTCACGAGAGACGTTGAGAATATGAGTTTAGAAGAACTCATCAGCATTTTGAAATGCCATGAGCTGAAGCGCTCAGAGATGCAAGATCTGAGGAAAAAGTCCATAGCCTTGAAATCCAAATCTGAAAAGGCTAAGGTTGAGAAGTCAAAGGCTCTTCAAGCTGAAGAAGAAGAATCTGAAGAAGCATCAGAAGATTCTGATGAAGATGAGCTGACTCTGATCTCCAAGAGACTCAACCGCATCTGGAAGCACAGGCAGAGCAAGTTCAAAGGCTCTGGAAAGGCAAAAGGAAAGTATGAGTCCTCAGGCCAGAAGAAGTCTTCAATCAAGGAAGTCACATGTTTTGAGTGCAAAGAATCTGGGCACTACAAAAGTGATTGTCCAAAGTTGAAGAAAGACAAGAAGCCAAAGAAGCACTTCAAGGCCAAGAAGAGTCTGATGGTGACATTCGATGAATCAGAGTCAGAGGATGTTGACTCTGATGGTGAAGTCCAAGGACTCATGGCCATTGTCAAAGACAAAGGAGCAGAGTCAAAGGAAGCTGTTGACTCTGACTCAGAATCAGAAGGAGATCCTAACTCAGACGATGAAAATGAGGTATTTGCTTCTTTCTCTACCTCTGAACTGAAACATGCTTTGTCTGATATCATGGATAAGTATAACTCTTTATTGTCTAAGCATAAAAAGTTGAAAAAGAACTTATCTGCTGTCTCCAAGACTCCTTCTGAACATGAGAAAATTATTTCTGATTTGAAAAATGAAAATCATGCTTTGGTAAATTCTAACTCTGTGCTTAAGAACCAGATTGCTAAGTTAGAAGAAATTGTTGCCTGTGATGCCTCTGATTGTAGGAATGAATCTAAGTATGAAAAGTCTTTTCAAAGATTCCTAGCTAAAAGCGTGGATAGAAGCTTAATGGCTTCAATGATCTATGGCGTAAGCAGAAATGGAATGCATGGCATTGGCTATTCTAAACCAATTAGAAATGAGCCTTCTGTGTCTAAAGCTAAATCCTTGTATGAATGCTTTGTTCCCTCTGGTACCATATTGCCTGATCCTGTACCTGCTAAAGTTGCTAAACATCCTCTTAAAAAGGGATCTTTCTCTATGACTAAATATCATGCAAATATTCCTTTAAAATATTATGTTGAGACACCCAAGGTGATCAGAACCTCTAGGGTAACTAACAAAAGAGGACCCAGAAAGTGGGTACCTAAGGACAAGATTATCTATGTTGCAGATATCCTTGATAGCTCCACTGAAACACCAATCATGGTATCTGGACAGTGGATGCTCGCGTCACATGACGGGAGAAAAGCGTATGTTCCGAGAGCTGAAACTTAAGCCTGGAGGCGAAGTTGGCTTCGGAGGAAATGAAAAGGGTAAAATTGTTGGTACTGGTACTATTTGTGTAGATAGTAGCCCATGCATTGATAATGTTTTATTGGTAGACGGCTTAACACATAACTTATTGTCTATAAGTCAATTAGCTGACAAGGGTTATGATGTTATATTCAATCAAAAGTCCTGCCGGGCTGTAAGTCAGATCGATGGCTCTGTTCTATTTAACAGCAAGAGGAAGAACAACATCTATAAGATCAGATTATCTGAGTTGGAGGCTCAGAATGTGAAGTGCGTTCTGTCTGTTAATGAAGAGCAGTGGGTATGGCATAGACGGTTAGGGCATGCCAGTATGAGAAAGATTTCTCAGCTGAGCAAGCTAAACCTTGTCAGGGGCTTACCCAATCTGAAGTTCGCTTCAGACGCTCTTTGTGAAGCATGTCAGAAAGGCAAATTCACAAAAGTCCCTTTCAAGGAAAAGAATGTTGTCTCAACCTCAAGGCCGTTGGAACTTCTGCATATCGACCTTTTTGGACCAGTGAAAACTGAGTCTATAGGTGGCAAGAGATATGGGATGGTTATCGTTGATGACTATAGCCGCTGGACATGGGTAAAGTTTCTAACCCGCAAGGATGAGTCTCATGCTGTGTTCTCTACCTTCATTGCTCAAGTGCAAAACGAGAAGGCTTGTAGGATTGTGCGTGTCAGAAGTGACCATGGTGGAGAGTTTGAGAATGACAAGTTTGAGAGTCTGTTTGATTCCTATGGAATTGCACATGATTTCTCTTGTCCCAGAACCCCTCAACAAAATGGTGTTGTTGAGAGGAAGAACAGAACTCTTCAGGAGATGGCTAGAACCATGCTCCAAGAAACTGGCATGGCTAAGCATTCTTGGGCAGAGGCAGTAAATACAGCATGTTACATTCAGAACAGAATCTCTGTGAGACCAATTCTGAATAAGACTCCTTATGAATTGTGGAAGAACATAAAACCCAACATTTCTTATTTTCATCCTTTTGGCTGTGTTTGTTATGTTCTCAATACTAAGGATAGATTGCATAAATTTGATGTTAAGTCTTCTAAGTGTCTATTACTTGGTTATTCTGATAGATCTAAAGGTTTTAGATTTTATAATACTGATGCTAAGACTATTGAAGAATCTATTCATGTTAGATTTGATGATAAGCTTGACTCTGACCAGTCAAAGCTAGTTGAAAAGTTTGCAGATTTAAGCATTAATGTTTCTGACAAAGGCAAAGCTCCAGAGGAAGTTGAGCCAGAGGAAGATGAACCAGAGGAAGAAGCTGGTCCCTCTAACTCACAAACTCTGAAGAAGAGCAGAATCACTGCAGCTCACCCTAAGGAATTGATTCTAGGCAACAAAGACGAACTAGTCAGAACCAGATCTGCCTTCAGACCCTCTGAAGAGACCTTGCTGAGTCTGAAAGGATTGGTGTCCTTAATTGAACCCAAGTCCATAGATGAAGCTCTTCAGGACAAGGATTGGATTCTGGCCATGGAAGAAGAATTGAATCAATTTTCCAAGAACGATGTTTGGAGCTTAGTGAAGAAGCCTGAGAGTGTCCATGTTATTGGAACGAAATGGGTATTCAGAAACAAGCTGAATGAGAAAGGAGATGTAGTCAGAAATAAGGCAAGGCTAGTTGCTCAAGGCTACAACCAGCAGGAAGGAATAGACTACACTGAAACATTTGCTCCAGTAGCAAGACTGGAAGCAATCAGACTGTTGATCTCTTTCTCAGTAAATCACAACATAGTTCTACATCAGATGGACGTAAAGAGTGCCTTCCTAAATGGTTATATCTCAGAGGAAGTCTATGTTCATCAACCCCCAGGTTTTGAAGATGAAAAGAAACCAGACCATGTGTTCAAATTGAAGAAATCACTCTACGGTCTGAAGCAAGCTCCCAGAGCATGGTATGAGAGACTTAGCTCATTCCTTCTGGAGAATAAGTTTGTAAGGGGTAAAGTAGATACAACTCTTTTTTGCAAGACTTATAAAGATGATATCCTAATTGTGCAAATTTATGTTGATGATATTATATTTGGTTCTGCTAATCAATCTCTATGCAAAGAATTTTCTGAGATGATGCAGGCTGAATTTGAGATGAGTATGATGGGAGAATTAAAGTACTTTCTGGGAATACAAGTTGATCAAACACCAGAAGGAACATATATCCATCAGAGCAAGTACACTAAAGAACTTCTGAAGAAGTTCAATATGCTGGAATCTACAGTGGCCAAGACTCCAATGCATCCTACATGCATTCTGGAGAAAGAAGATAAAAGTGGTAAAGTATGTCAGAAGCTCTATCGTGGCATGATAGGTTCACTTCTATACTTAACTGCATCTAGGCCAGACATATTATTTAGTGTTCATTTATGTGCTCGATTCCAATCAGATCCAAGGGAAACCCACTTAAATGCTGTTAAGAGGATCCTAAGGTATCTGAAAGGCACCACTAACCTTGGCTTGATGTATAAGAAAACATCAGAGTATAAGCTTTCAGGTTATTGTGATGTTGATTATGCTGGAGATAGAACAGAGAGAAAAAGTACTTCCGGAAATTGTCAATTTCTGGGAAGCAATCTAGTCTCATGGGCAAGCAAGAGGCAATCAACCATTGCACTATCAACTGCAAAGGCAGAATATATCTCAGCAGCAATATGCAGCACTCAGATGCTCTGGATGAAACATCAGCTGGAGGATTATCAGATCCTTGAGAGCAATATCCCAATCTATTGTGATAACACTGCTGCAATCTCATTGAGTAAGAATCCTATCCTACATTCAAGGGCAAAGCACATTGAGGTAAAGTATCACTTTATTAGAGATTATGTACAGAAGGGCGTACTTCTTCTGAAGTTTGTTGATACTGACCATCAATGGGCAGATATCTTTACAAAGCCCTTAGCAGAGGATAGATTTAATTTTATTCTGAAAAATCTAAACATGGACTTTTGTCCAGAGTGAAGATGGATCAGAACCTCTGACTATGATACTTCTTGATCAGAAGATGTCTAGTCCAGAAGGTAACTCAATCAGAGTGTGTGTGCCCACTGGTACTGACTCTGAAGCTGAGACAACAACACGTGCGTCAGAATTTCTGATGCATAGTTCCTTGTGCCCGTGTGACAGTCTGTTATGATTGCGTGTAGATATGCTTATCTCCTGTGTGTGATTGTGTATTTTACTGTTACTATCTATCTTTAATTTTCAACCGTTGATCTTAAAGTGCTTTTTGAATCAACAACGGTTATTTGATAAAACCCACTATACACACACGTTCTCTTTCACTTCCGGTTTTCTCTCTCGCTCTCTCTGCTTTTCAAAACCGCCTTGTTCTCGATTTCTCTCTCGATCTCTCTTCATCTTTCAACCTTCATCTTCTACCTCAAACCTTCAACCTCTTCAAAATGGTGAGACAAACCAGAAGATCTACTGCAGATGCACCTCAGTTCCCTCACATGGTAGTTGGTCTAGCAACGGGTCAAAGGGGCTCTGAGAATCCAACTCAAGAACAAGTTCAAGCTCAAGGACAGAGTGTTCCAATTGCAGAACGGGGCTGTGTCGTTCACTGTGTTTATCCTCCTGAGGAACTCCAAGTCCTGGCAGAATGGAGATTCAACCTCGACAACTTGGCTACAAATGGGTTTGATCTTCGTCCTGAAGTCCAAGCTCAAGGTTGGGGAAATTACTTCAACCGACTTCGAGGACCGGTGTATGAGAAACTGGTAAACGAATTCTGGAAGCACGCAGACTGCGATGATACTCAAGTGGTCTCTCACATTCTTGGCAGAAAGATCATCATCACGGAGAAGTCATTCGTGAATCTGCTAGGTGCAGAAACTGCTTATGGGTATCGGTTCCAACTGACGGAATCGAAGCTGAAACCCAGCACCAAGGACATAGTCAACCAGACTCTGTACACCACCTTCAAACTGGGCAAGACGAGTTACAAGGTGATGGATCTTCACCCCAAACTCAGGATCTGGCACAAGATCCTGCTCAACTGCATAAACCAGAGACCGAAGGGCAGTTCCCCAGACTACATCAACTTCAACCAGAAGGCGATGTTGTTCTTCATCCAAAATCAGGAGAAGATCTGCCTTCCCTACTTCCTGTTCTCCTACTTGAAGGAATGCATCCGGAAGTCTCGCACCACCGCCTCCATCAAGTCTGCAATCAAATATATCCCTTTTGGGAGGCTGCTCTCAGACTTTCTCATTGAAAGCAACTTGGTGCAAGATTTGATCAATGCTGGTTGCACAGAGGATTTGAGCACCATTGTCAGTGATGTCTTCACTGCAAATTCTCTGAAGAAGATGGGTTTGGTCCAGAAGAAGATTGCTCCTGCTCATGAAGACACATCTTCTGAGATCAGAGGAAGAAGAATGCCTCTGAATGACTACCCTCTGTGGACTCAAGCCGACAATCCTGACGCCATCAGATGCTATGTTGAAGATCTTAGGGCTCAAGGATTCGAAATTGACCTTGATGATTTCGTCAGCAGACTACCACCAGCTCCAGAGTGTCCTTCTCCTCCCAAGAAGAAAGCTCAGAGGAAGATGGTTCTGGACGAATCTTCTGAGGAATCTGATGTCCCTCTGGTCAAGAAGACAAAGAGAAAGCCTGATGATGGTGATGATAGTGAAGATGGTCCTCCAAAGAAGAAGAAGAAGAAGGTCAGAATCGTGGTGAAGCCTACTCGGGTGGAACCAGCTGCTGAAATGGTTAGAAGGACTGATCCTCCTGCCAGAGTGACTCGATCATCAGCACATTCAAGTAAGCCTGCACTTGCTTCTGATGATGATTTGAATTTATTTGATGCACTCCCTATTTCTGCTATGCTCAAACACTCCTCCAATCCCCTCACTCCTATTCCTGAATCCCAGCCAGCCGCACAAACCACCACTCCACCACATTCCCCAAGATCTTCCTTCTTTCAACCTTCTCCTACTGAAGCACCTCTCTGGAACTTGCTTCAGAACCAACCTTCTAGGTCAGAAGAACCAACCTCTCTCCTCACCATTCCGTACGACCCATTATCCTCTGAACCAATCATCCATGACCAACCCGAGCCAAACCAAACAGAACCACAACCCAGAACGTCTGATCACTCTGCTCCCAGAGCATCAGAACGTCCTGCTGCCAGAACCACGGATACCGACTCTTCAACAGCCTTTACACCTGTATCCTTCCCAATCAATGTTGCTGATTCTTCTCCCTCCAACAACTCTGAATCCATTAGAAAATTCATGGAGGTTAGAAAAGAAAAGGTGTCTGCCTTGGAAGAATATTACCTAACCTGTCCAAGCCCTAGGAGATATCCTGGCCCTAGACCTGAACGTCTAGTAGACCCAGATGAACCTATCTTGGCTAATCCTTTACAAGAGGCAGACCCCTTGGTTCAACAAGCTCACCATGTCCCTGACCAACAAGAGCCTATTCAACCAGAACCTGAACCCGAACATTCAGTGTCTAATCAATCCTCGGTTAGATCACCTCATCCTCTGGTTGAAACTTCAGACCCCCACCTTGGAACCTCTGAACCAAATGCTCCTATGATTAACATTGGTTCTCCACAAGGTGTCTCTGAAGCTCATAGCAGCAATCACCCAGCCTCTCCTGAAACCAACCTCTCCATAATTCCCTATACTCACCTTCAACCCACCTCTCTCTCTGAGTGCATCAATATTTTCTATCATGAAGCCTCCTTGAGGCTCCGCAATGTGCACGGTCAGACTGACCTCAGTGAGAATGCTGAAAGTGTGGCTGATGAGTGGAACAATCTGAGCACTTGGCTAGTGGCTCAAGTTCTAATTATGATGCAGCTCCTGCATGCAGAGGGAAGTCAGAGCATTGAGGCTGCAAGGCAAAGGTTTGCTAGAAAGGTGGCTCTTCATGAACAAGAACAGAGAAATAAGCTTCTTGAAGCTATTGAAGAAGCCAAGAGAAAGAAAGAACAAGCAGAAGAAGCTGCACGTCAAGCAGCAGCTCAAGCTGAACAAGCCAGACTTGAGGCAGAGCGACTTGAAGCTGAGGCTGAAGCTCTTAGATGCCAAGCCACTTGCACCAGTTGTGTTTACTCCTGCTGCTTCTGCTTCCATTCCAGATCCTCAAGCTGCTCAGAATGTTCCTTCCAGTTCTACTCAGCCAAGCTCATCCAGACTCGACATCATGGAACAACGTCTTGACACTCATGAATCCATGCTGATTGAGATGAAGCACATGATGATGGAACTTCTGCGACGCACTGACAAACCTTAGTTTTAGGATCTCTTCTTTTTTTTTTTTCGTAAACTTTGTTTTTCTTTTGATTAAACTCTGTTTCTTTTATTTACTTATTCTATTTTATTCGTTTGTGATTATATATGCATATCTATATACTTGTGTCACATATGTTTGCTAAACTCGTTTTATTCATAATCTTTTTGCGTTTACATCATACATTACTTCCCTAAAAAGTCTAGAATGGAGGATCTCTCCTCATTCTTCTGCACTCCTGGCGCTGCTCTGACCTATCTTTCTCCAGACT